>NC_143400.1:45994444-46307438 GCF_052110815.1 Crocodylus siamensis
TCTGAAACTCTGCCCAAAATAATTGCCCACCTCTGGTTTAGATAAAGTCACTGTAAGGTGGAGATATATTTATGTAGTTGGATTATTGTTTTAAACAAGTGGTCATGAATGGTTCAATGTCTACTTAGGAGGAGGTATTGAGTGAGATTCCCTTGGGTCTGGGTCCTGGGTCTGGAATTGTTTAATGTATTCATTAATAACGTTGCGGGCTAGGATTGTATGCATTCAGCAAATCTGCAGACAATCAATGCCAAGCTGAAGACACTTTGAGGGGCAGGATTAGGGTTCAGGTCTTGAAAACCTCCAAGGATGGAAAGTCCATGGTAGCGTGTTCCAGTGCTTTACTATCCTCCTCGTGAAAGAGGTGTTCCTAACATCCAACCTAAACTTCCCTTGCTGCAGCTTAAGACCATTGGTTCTCTTTCTGTCATCTGCCACCACTGAGAACAGATCTTGATAAACTGGAGAAATGGTCCAAAATGAATTGCTTGAAATTCAGTAAAGAGAAACCCTGAACATGGGAGAGAACAGCTGCATGCACAACTATAGACTGTGAAATGACTGGCTAGGCTGCAGAAAAGGACCTAAGGGTCAGAGTAGACTGTAAAATGAATATGAAAAATTACTGTTCTTTTTGCAAAATAAATAAATAAAAGGTTCAGCAGAGAGGGAAAAATGATTAGAAGTGTGGAAGCCATGGCTTATGAGGTAAAGCTAAAGGAACTAGGGTTCTTTAGTCTGGAGAAGAAAGAGTGATGGGTGGTGGGCTGTATGTGTGATACCAGTCTGCAAATACTTGAAGGACAATTAGAAATAGTATAGAGATTGTCCTGTCCCCTACATCCACAGAGAAAAGGCTAGGAGCAATATGGCCTCAAGATGCAGCAGAGGAAATTTAGGCTGGAGATTAGGAGGAACTTGGTGACTGAGGATGATCCAGATGATCTCATGAATTTTCTTCGAGCCCTACTTTCCTGTTACCCTATGGTCCTATGAACGTTGTGATCTCAAGTAAAGGGAAATTATCATCATGGCAGGATGTAAAACCCTTTTAAGAAGCCAGAAAGCACAGGTAGATACAGCTGTAGGGAATCTGGATCTTGGGTAGATTCCCAGCTGGAAGGGCCCTGGCTGCAAGGGGGAACTACAAGGAACTTTGGTGAATCTAGAATGTCTCTTTAGCCTGGGGAAAGGCACCATTTGCTTTACAGACCTAGGGAAGGCATTGCTTTTCATAGATTTAATAAATGTTAGGGCTGGAAGGGACCTTGAAGGTCATCAAGTCCAGACCCCTGCCCCAGGGGCAGGAAGTCAGCAGGAAATCAGCTAGGGTCAAAGGATCCCAGCAAGATAAACATCCAAACGTTTTTTGAATGAGTCCAGAGTAGGTGCCTGCACCACTTCTGGAGGGAGTCTATTCCAGGTCTTGGGGACTCAGACAGTAAAGACATTTTTTCTTATGTCCAGCTTAAAACAGTTTTGGAGGAGTTTATGACCATTGGTCCTTGTTTTTCCTTGGGGCACTCTGCTGAACAGACGTTCTCCCAGATCCTGATGCACACCCCTTGTGTACTTACAAGCAGCTACGAGGTCCCCAATGAGCCTGCACTTTTTCAGACTAAAAAGTCCCCTACTTCTGCTTGATTCACTCTTTGCAAAAAAATCTCTTTGCATTGGAACAAGTTACCAAGAAAGATTGTGGAATCTCCATCCTTGGAAGTTTTTAAGAGCAGATTAAATTGACATATGTCTAGGATGGTTTAGATAGGGATGATCCTCTGTTGAGCAGGGAGTTGGACTTCCAGAGGTCCCTTTCAGCCCAGATTTTTATGATTCTGCTTGGACTTTAGCAAGGATTTTGAGAACTCAACAGGAACTTCTAATAAACAAACTGGAGAAATGTAGGCTAGACAAATAATTACAGTTACAAGTTGAGTAAATAATTGACTGAAATGCAAGCAAAGTGTAATTATAAATGTGTATCATATACATAAACACACATATAGTTTCATAGTTTCTAGGGTCGGAAGGGACCTGAGCAGATCATTTAGTCCAACCCCCTGCCATGGCCCCCAGGGTAGGAGCCTGCACCACTTCTCTTGGAAGCTGGTTCCAGACCCTAGCTGCCCTGACTGTGAAGTAGCGCCTCCTGATATCTAACCTAAACCTACCCTCTGCCAGCTTGTGACCGTTATTCCTGGTCACTCCTAGTGGTGCTCGGGGAAACAGTGACTCCCCCAATGCCTGCTGATCCCCCCTGACCGGTTTATAACAGACCACAAGATCCCCCCTCAGCCTTCTCTTTTGGAGGCCGAACAGGTTCAGGTCCCATAGCCTCTCCTCATAAGGCCTGCCCTGTTGTCTCCTGATCATACGAGTGGCCCTCCTCTGGACCCTCTCCATGCTGTCGACATCCTTCTTGAAGTGCGGCGCCCAGAACCGGACGCAATACTCCAGCTGCGGCCTGACCAGTGCCGCACAGAGGGGGAGGATCACCTCCTTGGACCTGCTCGAGATGCATCGGTGGATGCATGCCAAGGTGCGGTTGGCCTTCCTTACTGCCTCTCCACACTGCCGGCCCATGTTCATCTTGGAGTCAGTGATGACCCCCAGATCCCTTTCCGCCTCCGTGCTGACAAGAGGGGAGTTCCCTAACCTGTAGGTATGGTGTCGGTTGTTCCTCCCAAGGTGCATCACCTTGCACTTGTCTGTGTTGAAAACCATCCTATTCTCATCCGCCCACCCTTGTAACCTGTCTAGGTCTGATTGTAGCCTGTTGCATCCTTCCAGTGTGCCCACATCCCCCCACATCTTAGTGTCATCAGCAAATTTGAACAGGGTGCTTTTTACCCCCTCATCCAAATCGCTGATGAAGATGTTGAACAGTGCAGGCCCCATATATGCATATATGTATGTGTGTGTGTAATCATACATGTGCATACATATAAAAAACACATACATGCTGTCCAGTGCCTGGCAGATAGTGCTGGATAGGGAGGCCCAGCCCACTCTGGAGGACTCACTACCAAGAATCGCCCTTCTGCTCCAGGGGCTCTGCCACCAATGCCAGCCCAAAGTGGCAAGGGCTGAATAGGGAGGTCCACTTCAGAGTTGCCACCATTCCACTGCTGTGGCTTGCTGCTCTGCTACCCAGGTTTGCTACCCTTCCAGCACAGGTCACCACCATACCTCTTTGATCTGTGACCTTCTCAACTGCAGGCTTAGAAACTTCAGCCTTTTTTTTTTTAGCTTCGAATATCTTAGAGACTGCCAAAACGAAGAGGGAGAACAACTCTTCTCCTTTGGCTGAAGAGGGCAGGATGCAAAGCAATGGCTTCAAGTTGCAGCAAAGTAGATTCAATGTCAGGAAAAACTTCCTTACTGTTGGAAAGGCAGGGAGTGGAATAGACAGCCCAGGGAAGCTGTGAGTCTCTGTAATTGAAGGTTCACAGGGAGAGGCTGGAGAAGCATGGGACAGGCTTAACGTACAAATAGTATTCCTGCCTTTGTGCAGGAGTTTGGAGTAGATGATCCTTGAAAGCCTTCCTACCCAATGGTTTTATGATTCCCTCCAACTGTGGCTCCACTCCCCCTAATGCATCCTTATAGAGATGTAGAGAGGCTGCATAATTGCACACACAAGTGCACCCCATTCATGTGGTGTATGGTCAGCCTGCTCAGAATTCAGTGGCAGAGCCTTCTACACATATGATTAAGCATTAATTTACTGTCCTAGAAAGATGAACCAAAACTTTCAGTGCATGGTACATTCTGCACAACACAGCTATATAACATGGAAAGTCTCTGCCTGAAGTCTTGCACATGCCAGCAGTAGAAGAGAGCCCATCCCCAAAGAATGAGAAGGAAGAAGATGGAAAAACAGAAATGGCCTTGAACCCAAGGCCTCTGGAGGCACAAGCCAAGTGAACCTGGAATAGATGGATGATGATGCAGAGGGCAATGCACTAGGGCTGTGTGAAATGGAAGCGTACCGTTTCAACCAGCGTTTCAGTGTTTTGACAGAACAGTGTTTCGTTTTGACTTTTGTTTCAAGTCGAAACGGCTGTTCTGTTTCATTCTGTCTAAATGTTTTGCCGTTTCAACCCTGTTTCAATGTTTTGTGCGTTGGATGTAATGGGAAAGGTCAAAACAGGCTATAACTTTGTCATTTCTGGCCAGATTTGGATACAACTTGCAGGAATGATAGCCCCTTCTGAGGGCATGACATGTGCCAAGTTTCCAGAAGATAGATGCAGGGGGTTCAGAGAAACAACTGCTCACCAGGGCACCCTTGTGGAAAACTAGGAGTAATGGTCACAACTCCTGGAAGATCATTTCAGGCTTGTTTCAAGCTCAACATTAGGAAAAACGACTTCACAACTAGAATGTCCAGACTGTGACCATTACTCCTAGTTTTCCACAAGGGTGCCCTGGTGAGCAGTAGTTCACCGAGCCCTAGATGTACGCTTCTCATGTAGCGGTAACCTGCTACCAAATCCCCTCTCGGCCTTCTCTTTTTCAGGCTGAAGAGTCCCAGGTCCCTCAGCCTTTCCTTGTATGGCTTGCCGTACAAGTCTCTGATCATATGGGTAGCCCTCTCTGGACTCTCTCAAGCTTTCCCATATCATTGTTGAAGTGTGGAGCCCAGAACTGGATGCAGTACTCCAACTGTGGTCTCACCAATGCTGAGAAGAACCGAGTAGAGCAAGAGAACCACTTCTTTGCAATGGTTTTGCTGGAGATGCATCAATTGATGCATGCCAGTGTGTTGTTGGTCTTGCTGGCTACAGCATCGCACTACTGGCTTATGTTCATACTGTGGCCAATTATTACCCCCAGGTCTGTGGTGGCAAGTGATGGGGGATCTTCAGTCCTGCTGCTTGGTGAGAGGCAGCAGTTGCACAAGCACCCATGTCACAAGTTTTGCCTGTCAGCAGCTAGGGGTGCAGCGCCCCAGAACCCCCTGCACTGATCTCCTTGACAGCTGGCAGGATTATTGGCCGCAGCAGGGCATAGCAGCCAGTCCTGCAGTAGTTTCCCCTCCCCTGTGCCACAAGACAGACAAAGTTGCACAAGCACCCGTGACACGAGTTATGTCTGTCAGCAGCCAGAGGTTCAGAGCCCTAGAACCCAGAAACCCTGCATTGATCTCCTTGAAACTTGGCAGGCTTTGTAGCCTCACCAGGGGCTACCATCCCTGCAGTTTTGACCCTGAAGTGACTTAACACATACATGTGACATAAGCTTTGGTTTCAGGATTTTGGGGTGCAGTTTGTCTGAACCCCTGGCACATAACTCCTTGAAACATGGCAGGCTTTGTGGCCTCAGCAGGGGCTAGCATGCTTGCAGCTTTGATTCTGCTGTGGCTTAATGCATACACATGACACAAGTTTGGCTCTCAAGATTTGGGGTGCAGTTTCTCTGAACCCCCTGCATCTATCTTCTTGAAACACGGCATGCTCTGTCCTTAGAAGGAGCTCCTATTCCTGCATGTTTTATTCAAATCTGGCCAGAAATGACAATGTTATAGGCTGTTTCAACCTTCCCCATTATAGCCTATGGGCAAAATATTGAAACAGTGTTGAAACGGTGAAATGTTTCGACTTGCCTCATTTTGTTTGTAGGCTGTTTCGACCATATCTGTTTCACTGTGATTTTGCTGTTTCAACCTCGAAACAGGTCAAAACAGCATTGAAACAAAACTGGTGGCAAAATTTCACGTAGCCCTTAACTGCTCCAGCCTGGCTGCCCATTACTGCTGATGAAGTCAGAGCAGGCCTCCTGAAATGGAAGTGGTCAGGAGGTAGAGGGGATGAGATGATACCCTAGCATGCGACCTCATTTTCACCCCCAGGAGCTACGAGCTATTAATGGTTTCATAGTACAGCATGGGGGGGTGGGAGCCTAAAGTGGGGAGGGTCTTGCACGCTGCCTCTGTCAAATGTAACTGCTTGTTGGGGGACCTGCAGTAGCAAGTGAAAATGTGGTGAGGGGCCCAGGCATGAGCCACTGAGTCCATGCAGAGAAAGTAGAGGTACCTGAGGTGGTGAACCAAGATGCACATCCAGTATGGCATCCAGGAGACATTAAGGAGCTTTGATGACATTGAAGAGTCATGTATCTCTCAGGATATTGCCATCAGGTAGTCTGTTAAAGAGGCCATCCTTAACAGACTAGCTGATGGAAATATCCTGAGGGATACCCAGCACAGGTTTGTTGCGGGTAGGTCTTGCTTGATCAATCTCATTTCCTTTTTGACCAGGTGACCTATCACCTGGACAAGGGAGAAGAGATTGATGTCATATATCTTGACTTTAAAAAAGCCTTCGATCTGGTATCCCATGATCACCTCTTGCCTAAACTGGCTAACTGCTGTCTCAGCCACACCATGATCTGCTGGCTGGGGAACTGGCTCTGCGGTAGGACCCAGAGGGTGGTGGCTGACAGAAGTCAAACGTCATGGTACCCTGTGACCAGTGGGGTCCCACAAGGCTCTGTCCTAGGGCCTGTACTTTTTAACATCTTCATCAATGATGTGGACATTGGTGTCAGAAGCGGATTGGCCAAATTTGCCGATGACACCAAACTCTGGGGTAAAGCATCCACCGCTGAGGACAGGAGGGTGATCCAGGCAGATCTTGTCAGGCTCATGAAATGGGCGGATGAGAACCTAATGGTATTTAACACTGAAAAATGCAAGGTTCTCCACCAAGGAAGAAAAAACCTGCAGCATCCTTATAGGCTCGGCAGTGCTATGCTGGTTAGCACTATGGATGAAAGGGACTTGGGGGTCATGATTGATCACAAGATGAACATGAGCCTTCAGTGTGATGCTGTGGCTAGTAAAGCAAGCAAAATGCTGGCTTGCATCCATAGATGCTTCTCAAGCAAATCCCGGGACGTCATTCTGCCCTTGAACTCGGCCTTGGTGAGGCTGCAGCTGGAGTACTGCATCCAGTTTTGGGCTCCACAATTCAAAAAGGATGTGAAGAAGCTTGAGAGAGTGCAGAGGAGAGCAATGAGCATGATCAGAGGTCAGGAAAACAGACTTTACGATGAGAGGTTGAGAGTTATGGGACTCTTCAGCCTGGGAAAGCGCAGCCTCAGGGGCAATTTGATGGCTACCTATAAGTTTATCAGGGCTGTATATCTGCCCTGATAAACACTACCCTCTAGCCTTCTATATCTACCACTAACACTACCAGCGCTCTCTATATCTACCACCTATATTCAGCCCTGTATAAACTACATATGGAGGTGGAGATATGCAGAGTGGGAGATATTCAGACTGGTAGATATACAGAGCTGTAGATATATGAAGGTGGAGATATGCAGAGCTGGAGATAAATGAACAGGGAGATAAATAAAGCTGGAGATATTCAGGCCTGGAGATACTCAGAGGGGTAGATATACAGAGCTGTAGATATATGACGGTGGAGATATGCAGAGCTTGGGATATATAGAAATGGAGATATGCAGAGCTGGAGATATATAGAAAGGGAGATATATAAATCTGGAGATATTCAGAGGTGGAGATATAGAGAGATGTATAAATAAGAAGGTGGAGATATGCAGCGCTGGAGATCTATAGAAAGGGAGGTATATAAAGCTGGAGATATTCAGAGCTCGAGATATTCAGAGTGGTAGATAGAGGAAGCTGTAGATATATGAAGGTGGAGCTATGCAGGGGTGGAGATATAGAGAGATCTATATATAAGAAGGTGGAGATATGCAGGGCTGGAGATATATAGAAAGGGAGATATATAAAGTTGGCCATATTCAGAGCTGGAGATATTCAGAGTGGTAGATATAGGGAGATGTAGATATATGAAGCTGGAGATATTCAGATCTGGAGATCTATAGAAAGAGAGATATATAAAGCTGGAGATATTCAGACCTGGAGATATTCAGAGTGGTAGATATAGAGAGCTGTATGTATATGAAGGTGGAGATATGCAGGACTGGAGATATAGAGAAGGGGAGATATATAAAGCCGGAGATATTAACAGCTGGAGATATTCAAAGTGGTAGATATAGAGAGCTGTAGATATATGAAGGTGGAGATATCCAGGGCTGGAGATCTATAGAAAGGGAGATATATAAAATGGAGATATTGAGAGGTGGAGATATTGAGAGCGGTAGATATAGAGAGCTGTAGATATATGAAGATGAAGATATGCACAACTGCAGATATATAGAAAGGGAGATATATCAAGCTGGAGATATTGAGAGGTGGAGATATTCAGAGTGGTAGATATAAAGAGCTGTAGATATATGAAGGTGGAGATATGCAGAGCTGGAGATATATAGATAGAGAGATATATAAATCTGGAGATATTCAGAGGTGGAGATATAGAGAGATGTATAAATAAGAAGGTGGAGATATGCAGGGCTGGAGATCTATAGAAAGGGAGGTATATAAAGCTGGAGATATTCAGAGCTCGAGATATTCAGAGTGGTAGATAGAGGAAGCTGCAGATATATGAAGGTGGAGATATAAAAAGCTGGAGGTATATAGAAAGGGAGATATATAAAGCTGGAGATATTTAGAGCAGGAGATATTCAAAGCGGTAGATATACAGAGCTGTAGATATATGAAGGTGGAGATATGCAGGGGTGGAGATGTATAGAAAGGCAGATATATAAAGCAGGAGTTATTTAGAGGTGGAAATATTCAAGGCAGTAGATATAGAGAGCTGTAGATATATGAAGGTGAAGATATGCACAACTGCAGATATAGAGAAAGGGAGATATATCAAGCTGGAGATATTGAGAGGTGGAGATATTCAGAGTGGTAGATATAAAGACCTGTAGATATATGAAGGTGGAGATATGCAGAGCTGGAGATATATAGATAGGGAGATATATAAAGCTGGAGATATTCAGATCTGGAGATATTCAGAGTGGTAGATATAGGGAGCTGTAGATATATGAAGGTGGTGATATGCAGGGCTGGAGATATAGAGAAAGTGAGATATATAAACCTGGAGATATTCAGAGCTGGAGATATGCAGAGTGGTAGACATAGAGAGCTCTAGATACATGAAGGTGGAGATATACAGGGCTGGAGATATATAGAAGGGGAGATATATAAAGGTGGAGATATTCAGACCTGGAGATATTCAGATCGGTATATATGGAGAGCTGTAGATATATGAAGGTGGAGATATGCAGAGCTGGAGATCTGTAGAATAGGACGTATATAAAGCTGGCGATATTCAGACCTGGAGATATTCAGAGTGATAGATAGACAGAGCTGTAGATATAAGAAGGTGGAGATATGCAACGATGGAGATATATAGAAATGGAGATATCTAAAGCTGGAGATATTTAGAGGTGGAAATATTCAAGGCGGTAGATATAGAGAGCTGTAGATATAGGAAGGTGGAGATATGCAGGGCTGGAGATATATAGAAAGGGAGATATATAAAGCTGGAGTTATTCAGAGCTGGAGATATAGAGAGATGTATATATAAGAAGGTGGAGATATGCAGGGCTGGAGATCTATAGAAAGGGAGGTATATATACCTGGAGATATTCAGACATGGAGATATTCAGAGTGGTGGATATACAGAGCCGTAGATATAATTAGATGGATATATGGAAAGCTGTGGATATATTGAAAGGGAGATGTATAAAGCTGGAGATATTCAGAGCTGGAGATATAGAGAGATGTATATATAAGAAGGTGGAGATATGCAGGGCTGGAGATCGATAAAAGGGGAGGTATGTAGAGCTGGAGATATTTAGAGATGGAATTATTCAGAGCGGTAGATATAGGGAGCTGTAGATATATGAAGGTGAAGATATGCACAACTGCAGATATAGAGAAAGGGAGATATATCAAGCTGGAGATATTGAGAGGTGGAGATATTCAGAGTGGTAGATATAAAGACCTGTAGATATATGAAGGTGGAGATATGCAGGGGTGGAGATATAGAGAGATCTACATATAAGAAGGTGGAGATATGCAACGATGGAGATATATAGAAAGGGAGATATATAAAGCTGGAGATATTTAGAGGTGGAAATATTCAAGGCGGTAGATATAGGGAGCTGTAGATATATAAAGGTGGAGATATGCAGAGCTGGAGATACAGAGAAAGGGATATATAAAAGGTGGAGATATTCAGAGCTGGAGATATTCAGCGTGGTAGGAACACGGAGCTGTAGATCTATGATGGTGGAGATATGCAGAGCTGGAGATATTCAGAGTTGTAGATATAGGAAGGTGAGATATATGGAGAGGGAGATATATAAAGCTGTAGATATTCAGAGCTGTAGATATTCAGAGCGGTCGATATAGAGAGCTGGACATATATTAAGGGTGAGATATGCAGAGCTGAAGATATATAGAAAGGGAGATATATAAAGCTGGAGGTATTCAGACCGGGAGATATTTAGAGTGGTAGATATAGAGAGCTGAATATATATGAAGGTGGAGATATGCAGGGCTGGAGATATATAGAGAGGGATATATATAAAGCTGGAAATACTGATAGCTGCAGATATTCAGAGCGGTAGATATACAGAGCTGTAGATATATGATGGTGGAGATATGCAGAGCTGGTGATGTATAGAAAGGGAGATATAGAAAGCTGGAGATATTGAGACTGTAGATATTCAGATTGGTAGATATACAGAGTTGTAGATATATGAAAGCAGAGATATGGAGAGCTGGAGATATATAGAAAGGGAAATGTATAATGCTGGAGATATGTAGAGCTGGGAATATTCAGAGTGGTAGATATAGGAAGGTGGAGATATGCATAGCTCGAGACGTATAGAAAGGGAGATATATAAAGCTGGAGATATTCAGACCTGGAGATATTGGGGGTGGTAGATATACAGAGCTGTAGATTGATGAAGGTGGAGATATGCTGGGCTGGAGATATAAAGAAAGGGAGATATATAAAGCTGTAGATATTCAGACATGGAGATATTCAGAGTGGTAGATACAGACAGCTGAAGATATATGAAGGTGGGGATAGTCAGTGCTGGAGATATATAGAGAGGGATATATATAAAGCTGGAAATATTGATAGCTGCAGATATTCAGAGCGGTAGATATACAGATGTGTAGATATGTGAAGGTGGAGAAATGATGAGCTGGAGATCTATTGAAAGGGAAATATATAAAGCTGGAGATATATAAAGCTGGAAATATATAAAGCTGGAGATATTCAGAGTATTAGATATATAGAGAGGGAGATATATAATACTGGAGATATTCAGTGCTGGAGTTATTCAGAGCGGTAGATATAGAGAGCTGTAGTTCAATCAAGGTGGATATATGCAGAGCTGGAGATATATAGAAAGGGAGATATGTAAAGCTGGAGATATTCAGCCCTGGAGATATTCAGAGGGGTAGATATAGAGAGCTTTAGATACATGAAGGTGGAAATATCCAGGGCTGAAGATATATAGAAAGGGAGATATATAAAGCTGGCAATATTCAGAGCTGGAGATATTCAGAGCGGTAGATATAGAGAGCTGTAGATATATGAAGGTGGAGATATGGAGGGCTGGAGATCTATAGAAAGGGAGACATAGAAAGCTGGAGATATCCCGGGCTGGTGATATCCCGAGCTGGAGATATTCAGAGCGATAGATATAGAGAGCTGTAGATATATGAAGGTGGAGATATGCACAGCTGGAGATATTCAGAGTGGTAGATATAGGAGGGTGGAGATACAAAGAGCTGGAGATGTATAGAAAGGGAGATATATAAGGCTGGAGACATTGAGAGCTGGAGATATTCAGAGCGGTTCATATGGAGAGCTGTAGATATATGAAGGTGGAGATATGCAGGGCTGGAGATATATAGAAAGGGAGATATATAAAGCTGGAGGTATTCAGCCCTAGAGATATTCAGAGTGGTAGATATACAGAGATGTAGATATATGATGGTGGAAATATGCAGAGCAAGAGATACATAGAAGGGGAGATATATAAGTCTGGAGACATTGAGTGCTGGGGATATTCAGAGCGGTACATATAGAGAGCTGTAGATATATGAAGGTGGAGATATGGAAAGCTGGAGATATTTAGAAAGGATGATATATAAAGCTGGAGATATTCAGACCTGGAGATAATCAGAGTGGTAGATATACAGAACTTTAGATATATGAAGGTGGAGATATGCAGATGGTGGAGATATATAGAGAGGGAGGTATATAGAGCTTGAGATATTCAGAGCTGGAGATATTCAGAGCTGTAGATATAGAGAGCTGTAGATATATGAAGGTGGAGATATGCAGAGCTGGAGATATATAGAAAGGGATATATAAAAGCTGGAGATATTCAGAGCTGGAGATATTCAGAGTGGTAGATATAGAGAGCTGGAGATACATGATGGTGGAGTTATGCAGAGCTGGGGATATTCAGAGTGGTAGATATAGGAAGGTGGAGATATGCAGAGGTGGAGATGTATAGAAAGGGAAATATATAAAGGTGGAGATATTGAGAGCTGTAGATATTCAGAGTGGTAGATATACAGAGCTGTAGATATATGAAGGTGGAGATATGCAGGGGGTGTAGTTATATAGAGAGGGAGATATATAAAGCTGGAGGTAGTGAGACCTGGAGGTATTCAGAGTGGTTGATATACAGAGCTGTAGATATATGAAGGTGGAGATATGGAGAGCTGGGGATAGAAAGAAAGGGAGATATATAAAGCTGGAGATATACAGACTTGGAAATATTGAGACTGGTAGATTTACAGAGATGTAGATATATGAAGGTGGAGATATGTAGGGCTTGAGATATATGGAGAGGGAGATATATAAAGCTGGAGATGTTCAGACCTGGAGATATTCAGAGTGGTTGATATACAGAGCTCTAGATATATGAAGGTGGAGATATGAAAAGGTGGAGCTATAAAGAAAGGGAGATATATAAAGCTGGAGATATACAGACCTTGAAATATTCAGAGTGGTAGATATACAGAGCTGTAGATATATGAAGGTGTAGATATGAAGGGTGGTATATATAGACAGGGAGATATATAAAGCTGGAGATATTCAGACCTGGATATATTCAGAGTGGTAGATATTCAGAGCTGTAGATATATGAAGGTGGAGATATGGAGGGCTGGAGATATATAGAAAGGCAGATATATAAAGCTGGAGATATTTAGAGCTGGGGATATTCAGAGTGGTAGATATAGAGAGCTGTAGATACATGAAGGTGGAAATATGCAGACCTGGAGATATATAGAAAGGGAGATATATAATGCTGTAGATTTTCAGAGCTGGAAATTGTCAGATGGGTAGATATAGGGAGCTATAGATATATGAAGGTGGAGATATGCAGAGCAGGAGATATATAGAAAGGGAGATATATAAAGCTCGAAATCTTCAGAGGTGGAGAGATTCAGAGTGCTCGTCAGGATCTGGGGGAACATCTGTTCAGCAGAGTGCCCCAAGGGATGTCAAGATTGAATGGTCACAAACTTCTCCATGACCAATTCAGGCTGGACATAAGGAAGAACTTCTTTACTCTCCAAGCCCCCAGGTTTTGGAATTGACTGCTGCTGGAGGTGATTCTAGCACCCTCTTTGAATGCCTTGAAGACACATTTAAATGTTTATTTTGCTGGGATCCTATGATCCCTGCTGACTTCCTGCCCCTGGGGAAGGGGGCTGGACTCCATGTTCTTTCGGGGTCTCTTCCAACCCGAATGTCTCTATGAAATCTATGAATCAGGTGCTTTGCATTCCAGGTGCATCTATTGCCTTCCATGGTCACCCTGAAGCAAGTTGCAGCCATGTGGTCAGTACACTGGAAGTGCACCTCTGGTGGCAAAGTATATACAGCAGGTGCCTGGCAGGTGCTATATTTGGCTGCATGGGACCAGCACGTCATGACTGGAGGACAGTTGTCAGGCACTTTGCTGGAAAGCATGCTTCCTTGGTTACTTGCAGTCACAATTCATAGGTGCCGGTCACAACCTGCTTTGGAATGGGTCTGGCCTGCCAGCACCACCCTCCCTCCCTGGAGAGAGGCAGTGTCATGCATCCTACAGTCACAAAGTGAGGTGCACATACACACAGGATGATGGTCTTGGTGGAGTTTGCTAGGAATTCTCATGAGGAGTCTGGGGAATAACGAGCATTTTCTTCTTACTTCACAGCCACACAATCCAGCTAAAAAAACATGACTGTGAAGGCCTGGTTCAGTTTCCTGCCTACTGGCCACATCCTCCACTGCCTGTGCAAAAGGGGCTGGGGAGGTTTTGGGAGATGACAGTATCACGTGGAGTGCCCCAGGGGTCAATCTTGGGGCTGATTTTGTTCAGTAGGTTCATCTGTGACTTGGAAGATGGGATGGAGTTCACCCTCAGCAAGTTTGCAAATGACCCCAGGCTGGGCAGATAGATAGACCCCAGGTTGGTAGTAGATGCACTGGAGGGTAGGCCTAGGTTTCAGAGTGACCTAGATAAATTTGAGGATTGGACCAAAAGAAATCTCATGAGGTTTAACAAGGACAATTGCAAAGTCCTGCACTAAGGATAGAACAATCCCATGAACCAGTACATTCTGGGGGCTGACTGGCTGGACAGAAGCTCTATAGAAAAGGACCTGTGAGTTACAGTGGACTATAAGCTGAATAGAAGCCAACAGTGTGCCCTTGTTGCCAAGAAGGCTAATGACATCCTGGGCTGCAGTAGCAGGAGTGTTGAGAACAGATCTAGGGAAATGATTCTTACCCTCTGTTTGGCATTGGTGTGGCCACATCTGGAGTACTGGGTCCAGTTTTGGGCCCTCACTACCGAAAGAATGTGGACAAGCTGGGAAGAGTCCAGTGGAGGGCACCAAAAATGGTTAGGGGCTGGGGCACATGACTTGTGAGGAAAGACTGAGGGAATGGAGCTTATTTAGTCTGCAGAAGAGAAGACCAGTCTTCAGCTTCCTGAAGCGGGGTACCAAAGAGGATGGAGCTGGACTGCTCTCAGTGGTGGCAGATGACAAGACAAGGAGCAATGGTGTTAAGTTGCAGCAAGGGAAGTTTAGGTTAGATATTAGGAAAACTTCTTTCACTAGGAGGATGGTAAAGCACTGGAACAGGCTACCCAGAGAGGTTTCTTGGACTTTCCATCTCTGGAGGTTTTCAAGACCTGGCTGGACAAAGCCATGGCTGGGATGATCTAGGTGGGGCTTGTCCTGCATTGAGCAAGGGGTTGGACTAGATGTGACCTCTAGAGGCTGTGTGTGAGTGCTTGCTGTCTCTCTCAACTGGCAGCCAGACAGAAGGAGCACTGTTTGACCAAGGAAAAGAGCTTGGCCCTGAAAGGGGAAAAGGGAAAAGCCTGGATGTACAAGCCACTAGTTATACGGGTGAGAGATGTTGCATGGTTTGGAGAAAGTTTTAGCCAGGAGGCTTAGATTTGTGTTATAGCCAATTGGCTGGTTGTATTGCTTTTGTTGTTGTTATTACACCAGAGGACCGGGTGAGGCTATTAGGGGTTGGAGGAGGCCTCATAGGGGCTCCATGGTCGCGTGGGGACCCCAGTGCCAGAGAGGGCACAACGTTCAGGGGTGTATCGACTCCAGCCCCAGTGCGGGCAGGTGCGAGACGCCCCAGCGCGGGTGGTTTTGGGACAAGCCAGAGAGCGTCTGTGGGGCGCAGGCGGGGCACCATGTCAGAGAGGACAAAAGGGCAGCATCCCTTAAACATTATTAACATCAAAGACATGGCGAGCGAGATGGTGAGGGTGCTCTGACACGAACTTGGCATGGTAGGGGGTGCTAGGGGAGTTCATGGCCACCCCTAGGACCCCGCGCTGTCACAAACCCTAATATCTATGACTATTATTTCATGCCTCCTCCTAGCCACATCATCAGCTCCAGGGTGGGTGAGATTTTGGTGCTCTTGCTTTGCTATACAGTCTTCCAGGAAGTGTTCTGAGCCAAGTATTCCAGTCCACATCCAAGGTCTTCCTGGCACAGAAGTGCTAGGGTTCCCTTGTGCAGCATGGCATATGTAGGTGCTGGTGTCCTTGTGCATATTCCAGAATTTGTTCTTGGCATCTTGTTCTTGTTGTTGAGGGAGTAGGCTTTTAGATAGCCCTTTGCTCTAGGAATGCAGTAGTGTTTGGAAGAGTAAATGGGCTTCATTAACAGCAGGTCACCAAAATGATAAAGAACTTGGAAGGTAAGCCTTACAAGGAAAGGGTGAGATGATTAGTCATGTTTAGCTTGAAGAATATGTGATTGCGGGGGACATGACAGCAGTCTTCAAATATTGGAAAGGATGCCAAAAAGAGAGGGAGAACAATTTTTTCTCTCTTCCTGCAGAGGTTAACACGTGCACCAATGGCTTTAAGTTGCAGCAAAGTAGATGTAAGAATAAATTTTCAATAAGGCGGTGAAATAGATTTCCCAGGGAAGCTGTGGAATCTTCTTCACTGGAGTTTTTCATGAAGAGGTCGGGTGAACATTGGGCAGGGATAATTTAGGGTAGCCTTTCAGGATTTGCATAGGAGGTTGGATCAGATGATCCTTGAGGTCCTTCTAACCCTGTTATTCTATAGTGCTATGAGTCAGTACTTTGGCCCTGGTGGGTACTGGTGCTGATATCATCTGTGACCCAGAGTGGCCATTTTGGAGCATAATTCATGGACAGCCTGACTGTGGTGTCTCATTTTCACTGAATGCTATTCTTATCACTGGACAGATAAGGCTGGACAGATATTTGGCTGGGGTGATATGACTGCGGCACTGATTCCTGCCCGGGGCAGGGGGTCAGACCTGATCTGTTTTAGGTCCCTTCCAGCCCTAAGCACTATGAAACTATCATGTGCTAGGAGCCTAAGACTGTATTATTTAGTTTAAAATTGAAACAAAAACAAATATAACTTCATTGGTTTGAGTTAAAACAAATCCACAAGGATAAATAGGAGCTTCATTGGTAACTCTTATCTTTCAGTTGCCTATTACTGCTGTTGTTGATGATGCTACCTAGGAAAACACCTAAACACAGGATCTTATTTATTGAGCACTGGGACCAGATCCTCAGTCTAGTGTGCAACTTTTACTCCATGAATGAGTGTTGCATGTTCAGGGAGGATGTGCTGTTGTTCTTCACGTGTAACAAATCCCTGTTTTAACTCATTCTTATCTCTGGAACCAAAGCTGGTGTTTCCATAGTCAGCCAGTCCTCACAGACTTTGTGGGGGAATTCACTGATTTATAAAAGCTTGGGATATACCCTAATGTGTCTTTTCATCACATCTCTAACTACATAACAGTCTGCTAAAGATATCTTGGAAGAATCCCCTCATCTACCACCTGTGTCCCAGTCAAACTCAGGCACATCTGCTAGGTTAATCCTAACTCTATCCCTACACCAGTTAACCTCAACACAGTCACCTAGTAATCATGAGTTTGTTCTCTCTTCAGGTGGAAGATGAAGAACTGAAGCTGGTAATCTGATTTACTCAAAAGATTGTGGGTTTATGGGCAACTGAACACTCCTCACTAGATGATAGCTATTTACACCTCAGAAAGACCCTGTCTTGCACAATTACCAGAAATGGGGGAAGCCAACCTTTGGAACGTACACTTAGAATTGGGATGCATATCAGTCAAAGGCTGAATACACTTCAAAGAGAAAATATACCCATATGTGTCTGGCAGGTCTCAAGTGGGAAGGATATGAAATGCAGAGATGTCTCTCTTTTGAGCAGACTAATAGTTAACTGAAAGAAATAGAATTAAGAGGGTATGTATATTGATGTCCTTCTTGAATCTAATGAGTAGGAGGGACCCCAAACTTGTCAGCTAGATGTGTATTTTTGTAGATAATTTGCTTCCCAGAGAGACATACTACCTAAGAATTGTGTAGAGAATATATAGGGAGATACTAGTACAGAATTCAAGAGGCATATGTAGGAGGCCAGTAGGGGGTGCTCCTGCGTTGAGCCACCCACCTCGCTGCACCCGACCACCTTCCAGGCTCCCAGTACCTCCCTAGGGGCACCTTGTGTCTGGCTGACCCCCTTCCTGGAGCACACTCGCTAGCCTGAGGGTAATGTGTGCTGCCACCACCCCGAGAAGGGACTCTTTTGACCCTGTGTCCTCAGGGAAACCGACCTAATAGTCCTACGGGTACTCGACCCAGTACAGGCATTTGGGGCACTTCCCCAAGTTAGGGGCCAAAAAGGAAAGTCTCCCTTAGTTCGCAGACCTAAGGGGCCTCTTAGGCATAATTTAGACCCACCCTTAAATAGGTCTCCTACACTGGTCACAAAGGAGAACTTTATTGATTACAGGGGTAGGGTAAAAATCAGGTACAAGATAGAGCAATATCATGGAAATCCCATAGAGCAAAACAGTCTGGCTGAGGTAGCTTTTTGATCATGAATCCGAGTTACTGCCAGCTATATATCTAACCAGATCTTGAGTAGCTTACTCACAAGCGTCATCCCGAGGCTGTTGGAGATGCCCTCTGGAGGCAGGCCATTTCTCACTCATGAGTTACGGGGGAGAGAGCCAGTTTCAGATGGTAAAGTTCTCTCTAAGTCTGAGTCCCCCGCATGGCTGCTGCCCCCTCCTCCTGGGCAGTCTTAACTTATATAGCTCCTGTGACCTCATTCCTCTCGTCCAATGGAGGCCAGCACCTGTTGACTGTCGGCCAACCAATTTGAAATACATCACTAGTTGCTGGGCAGACTCTAGCCCACCAGGTAGAAGCCCCTCACCCAGGTAGGTGATACCAGTCCCGTAGGCAGAGGGAGCAGGTTTCCCCCTCCCTCAGGAATGTAGCCAGTTCAGGTTACCTAAAGAGACAGGGTAAAGGTGTGTCTCCTCTGCTGGGCTCATCCTAATCAAATGGTCACAGCACAGAGATTTTGGGGAGAAACAAATGTGGCTTCCTGCTACATGATAAAGGTTGTCTAGCAACTCCTGATCAGTAAGGTAAGATTCTAGTGGCCAGTGAAGGGAAACTGGCAGTGATCAGAGAAGCATTGGCAGGAAGGCTGGCTATTCAAAATACTGACAGACCTCATTAAGAAGTGGTTTCTAGTTAGATGGGGTGAGACTGTTCCATTTTGTGTGTGTGTTTGCATGTTTTAATGCATTTGTTTCCAAACTTAATATTTATTTTTTTCTTGCATGATCCACCTATCTTTTGTAAATAAATCATATTGCTGTTTTATACCTTACGGTATAAGTGCTCTTGTGGTAGGATGATTTCAGAGCAGCTGATAATGACAGGCATTCAGTTTCTACATAGATGGCAGATGTTATCATTATTATTTTTTCACTTGTGGGGGAATTTTGGAAAGCAGGTGGGCCCTTCTTCCAATTAAGCTGTAAGATCAAATAAGGGGATTGGTTTAGACTGGTTGTCCAGGAAATATAGGGCCTCCAATATTTAGAGCCTTACAATCAAAACCAGAACCTTGATTTGCACCTAGCAAGCTATTGGAAGCACGTGCAGACTTGGAGCCCTGGAGTTGTGTTCTCATGGTCACCCATTCCCATCACAACACAGGCTGCCACACTGTGTACAAGCTGCAGCTTCCAGACAATGTTCAAGGGTAGCCCTATGTAGAGCACATTGCAGTAGTCTAACCACAAGGCTACAAAGGCATGGATGATGGTGTCCAGAACCACTTCTCAAAGGAAGGGTTGAAGCCTTCTCAACAGATGGAGTTGAGGAAAGTTACTCATAGCCACCATGCCCTGAAGATTCAGGAGCCCTCCAAAGTTGTGAACCTGAGTGTCCAGGTGTCAGGCCACAGCCTCAAACCTGGAGCTTTGGCCTGTCCAATGTGGCTGTTCATCTCAGCCTGTCACCTTATGGCTGATCGCCCTGTCTGGGCATCACTGGCCTGGATCCTCCTGCAGGGACTAACCCTCCACCCACTCCCTTTCATTTCAGTGGCTGGGTGCGGTCAGCTGACCCTCCACTTCCCACATATAAAACTCAGGGCTTGGTTGCCCATACACTTCCTGTTTACTCTGACCCATGACTGCTCTGTTGCTCACTCTATGCTTGCTTTCAGTTCTGCTGGATATGAGCAATTTTGTCATCAAAGTAGGTGGTTTGCTCATCACAGTGGACCATTAGTTTCCAGGGGGAGATAGCCTGGATAAACCAGGCTATTCACCCCCTGAAACAATTCAGGGAATCCACAGTGCAGTGATATACCAACAGCACCACTGTGTTATTCCTGGCCAGGAGCACAAGGTAAATGCACTCCATGTTGGACACATTTAGCAGTGGGTGCATTCTATTGGCCAGATTTTCCTAGAAGACCACCATCATGCCAGCCCTTCAACCCCTGACCTTGGGCTGGTTCTGCACTGAGCACATTTCTGGGTCCATCTGGACAAACACTGGCTCAGAAGCCTTGTCCAGCCAGGTGTCAGGGAAACATGCAATGTTGGGAGCTGCATCCTGAGTACCAAAGCACTGCTGTTTAATTCACCATCGATCTTGAATGAATCACCAGCAATGAGAAATCTCTGGTCACAACTCCTGTAAGGGCAGGGCAGGAGAAAGGCAGGGAACAGATATCAAGTAACACCTTTCATGTCTCTAAGGGGTTTACTTCTTGCTTCTTCTGCTCAATAGGCACAATTGCAGTCTCACTGCTTTCCTCACAGAGCTCACCACCTTCCTCAATGCCAGGTGGATCCTATGAGGTCCTAGAAGTTGACAGGCCATACTAACCCATAGACTTCCTGATGGGATGGGTGGTTAGGGAGTTCGGTCTGATCCCAACATCTTCAGATACTGATTTAGAAGAGAAATAAGCAGGGGAAAATTCCATCATGGTCTACCCTCTCCCACTCATAGTTTCATAGTTTCTAGGGTCGGAAGGGACCTGAACAGATCATCTAGTCCGACCCCCTGCCATGGCAGGAAAGAGTTCTGGGGTCAAACGACCCCAGCAAGGTGTTCATCCAACCTCCTCTTAAAAACCCCCAGGGTAGGAGCCTGCACCACATCTCTTGGAAGTTGGTTCCAGGCCCTAGCCGCCCTGACCATGAAGTAGCACCTCCTGATATCTAACCTAAACCTACCCTCTGCCAGCTTGTGACCATTATTCCTGGTCACTCCTGGCAGTGCTCGGGAGAACAGTGACTCCCCCAATGCTTGCTGATCCCCCCTGACTAGTTTATAACAGGCCACAAGATCCCCCCTCAGCCTTCTCTTTTGGAGGCTGAACAGGTTCAGGTCCTGTAGCCTCTCCTCATAGGGCCTGCCCTGCTGTCCCCGATCATGTGAGTGGCCCTCCTCTGGACCCTCTCGATGCTGTCCACATCCCTCTTGAAGTGCGGCACCTAGAACTGGCTGCAGTACTCCAACTGTGACCTGACCAGTGCCGCATAGAGGGGGATAGAGGGGGACACTCCACTGTCTCTCACCCAGGGGAGCCCCTGGTCACCCTTCCCCAAGGCCATCACTCCCTCTTACACTAGGGTGCATGAGATTCTTCCCCAAAATCACTTGGCCTCCATGGCCATAGGCAAATTGGGCATGAGCCCAGGGGCCCTGGGATCCTCATCAGCAGGGAAGTAAAAGCAGGGTTTTAAACTGGGTTGGCACCCAGTTTAAAACCCCAGCTTTCACATTTATTTCCTTGCTGTAGCTGGGAATGGGGCCCCCCCCCAATGGGGAGGAGCGGGGGCAGGGGCAAGCGGGGGCCAGGCTGGCTGGGAATGCTGTACAGCTCCACGCCTGGGGCAGGGGAGGGGCTGGGAAGGGCATGCCATACAGTGCTTTGCAGGTGGGTGGCAGTGCTGGGGAAGGGATTGGGGGGGCTGTAGCACCCCTAATTCACCATAGCCCCCCCATAGCCACCCCTCCCAGTGTTGCCACCCTCCTGCAGAGGTGTGGTGTGGCAGTCCTGGCCTGAGCTGGCCTGGCCTCATTTAAGTGTGCAGCCAGATGGATACAGCTGGGGAGCAGCTCCCTGCTGGTCAGTGCTACAGGGAGAGTGGGGAGCCCAGGGCCCCTGTACACCTTAATCTGCCTTTGCGTCCACCCCGAACTTGTGGGGGGAGGGGGTTGTCTCAGAGTAACTGAGAGTGGGGGAGGGGGAAGGTCCTGTGGGTGAAAAGTGTGTGTCTGCTTGTGTGTGTGTGCATCTGATTGCATCTGTGTGCATCTGTGTGTGTGTGCACATCTGCTTGTGTGTGTGCATCTCTGTGTGTTTGTGTGTGTCTGCTTGTGTCTGTGTGCAACTGTGTGTGTGTTTGCATCTATGTGTGCATGTTTGTGTGTGTGCACATCTGTCTGCGTGTTTGTGTGCATCTGTGTGTCTGTTCATTTGCATCTGTGCCTGTGTGCATGCATATGTGTCTGTGCACATCTGTGCATCTGTATGCATCTGTTTCTGTGTGTGCGCGTCTGTGCGCCTGTGTCTGTGCATGTGTGCGTGTATGCATGTGCACGTGTGTACGTATCTGTTTATTGCAGGGAGAGTGTGTTTGTGTCTGTGCGTCCATGTGCGTTGGGTGCATGCCCATCTGCATCTGTGTGCACGTGTCTCTGTGCGTGTGTCTGTGTTCATGGCAGGGACAGTGTTTTGTGTGTGTCCATGTGAAGAGAATGAGTGAGTAGAGTGCAGTGCTGCCTACCTATTTGACTATTCAAATACCAAAGGCAATAGCTCAGCATTATGTAGGGGTATAACGGGTACTGGACATTCCTGTCACATTAGGAAGGGTGAAGTGCCTGGGTGTGGGCAGACAGTGACAGAGGCCTGAACCCGGGAAGGGGCAGAGAAAATAGGTCTGAGATATCAAGAGATGGATAACATCTGTGAGACATGGGTGTGGTGTAAGGGGCAGATGGAGCCGCGTAATAAGCCCTTAAGGCACTAAGTAGTGACACGTGAAATGCAACATGGGATCTGGGATCCCCAGGGCAGCATGCTCTTATGTCCGTAATCTGCTCTGCTTGAAATATAACCAGCTTTTCTGGACTCCTTTTTCCATCAGCTTACCTTCCATTGAATCCTGCTTACCAGTTCCCTAAATTTGTTCTGATTTTCTGAAACAGTATATCCTGCTGCTCTCTCTTTTTCCTTTCCTTAGGGCCTTGAACACTGAGTAGACTGTAAAACTGCTCTGTAGGCCTTGGGTAGAGTTGAAGTGATATAGCCATGATGGTCCAGGAAATATGAGAGGAAAGAATTTTTGTGGGTGACATCTTTTATTGGAACAACTGCATGGTTTGGACAGACTTAGATAAGCTTTAAGGTATGAGAGCACCCTTCATCCTACAATCTTTTTGAGAAATGTGACAGTTTAACTTCCGATTAGATCTCACCCCTAGTGTTACAAGAAAGGAAGTTAAAATAGAAGGCCAGGGGACATGGTAGAGATCCCCGCGTATTAAGGCTGGCATAATCGAAAGAGTCTAAGACAGTTAAGTGCTAAATTCCCTGTGGCAAGTCAAAGGGACTTGGCATTTAGTTCCATTCAGACACAAATCCTCCTGTGGAGCAAGAAGACCCAGGATTGTTCCATTCTCTGTAAAATGAACAAAAAAGTTTGTTTATGCAAATTGTCCAAGGTGCTTCCAAGCCTGTTTCAGGTCCCTTTGGAGGGTCAATCTAATCCCTGGTTCTGTTTTATGGGAATCCATTATTTTTGTATGGGATTATTTTGGACCAGTCTTTTTGAGCTGTTTACTACTGAGTCTTCTGTTAACTCTCCTTGGAATAATCAGAGTTTTCCTAGGGGATTCCTTATGCAGTCTGAGAGCTGTGGTTGCTGTTGCTGTTGCTGTTGCTGTTGCTGTACCTGATTGTTGGACTGATATTATGTGCATTACACATTGTGGAAGAAATCAAACTTTGTGTTGTGCTTGAATCAGAACTGACAGAGCCAGTTTTTCTTTATGTAGGGCTTTACTGTGATCACAGGGAGGATTTCATACAGTAAGGGGAATCACCCACTTCTCTGTTTCAAAGGAATCCTTCTCCTCTCTAAGTTTTCAAGCATTTTTATACTTATGTCAGATAAAGAGAAAAAAAATACAACCTTGAAGAAACTAAAACAAGCTTACTTAATTGGACATCTGTGCACAGAGTAATAATGCAGGATTTTTTTAAATCTCAAAACATATAACTGAAATAGGCAGTATCAGCACTTCTGATCTCTGTCTGTTTTTCTAGTCAGGGAGGCCAGAAGCCTGACTGAATCCACTCTTACAACATCCTACAAAAACTTAACATTGGGAAAATAATTGAGGCCTGTAGGGTATCCTGAGACAGCAAGACAGTTTCTGCCCTTAACCCCCATGACATGTTATCAAGCAGTTGAGTTTTCCATTCAAACTGCATTTCCATGGGAACGTAATAGTCAGTTTTGAGCTAGACAAGAGTAGCCATTACTGGAGATGGAACATGAGCCAGATATTTTAATTCTGTATTTTATATTCAATTCTGCCTGAGAGATTAGTGGTTAAGGACTAAAACCTATTTTACTTTGCACTGCACACATCACACATAACTTCATTTCTTGGCACTTGCAGAGCTTGGGATCCATAACTTTTATATGCCATTTCAGAACTTGGCTCATATTAATAGGGATGGGTATTAGAGAATAGCATGGGAAAGCAGGAACAAAACCAGAAAGGGCAGAGCATAAACAGAACTTGGAAAGGAGAGTGCTACCATTTGGACCCAGATTTCCCAGTTGCATCAGCCTCATGTGTCAGAGAAAATCACAGCATTGCTTGAGATTCACATACTGGACATACATTGAGGCTAACTTCTCTCTCAAGCCACTATAGTCAAGAGTAACTGCATTGGTTTCAAAGGGGTTAAGTTGTCTCATAATTATCCCATGTGAATCAATATACTTACAATGCAGTTAGTATCCTGATTCCAGCCCCCTCTGGCCCCAAATCCTCTCCACAACCTCAGAGCATCCTCATGGAGTATAGGCCCTGTTACAAAAAATGTCCACAGCTGCTACCCCTCTTCTCTCATTGTCCTGTATGCCATCCAGCAGAATCTCTCAGCCTTCATAGCCCAGAGTCTTCAATTAGAGTTGCTGATTCAGCTGAAACCAACTCCAGTTTTGTTGCCCTAGTTTCCCTCCTTTCCTCAATCCCTCTTCCATGATACACTGTTGAGCCCCAGATTCCAGTTCCCCAGACCTGCTCCTCTCCTATTCTTCCAAATGCCAACTCTTTCTCTCCTGCTCCCCAGTTTGAAGCCCAGGCAGAACTGCTTTCCGACCCTGCTTCCTTCCTCCTGTTCCCTTACAATGTTCAAAAGGGCAGCTGCCCAGCACAGAGCTCTACTGCAAGATCAAAGTAATGCAAGTACAAAATAATTTGTTTAATGGAAAAAAAATTCTGAAATTGTGAGTTTTGTTGCAATCCTGGGACAGATACTGAAATATTGCAATTTCCTGTGTGATCGAAATATTGGTTTCCAACCTGCTCTGTTCAGAAAAGAGAATATATCCTGAAGGGCCTAAATCTTCAGTCTGCAGATCTCTAGGCAGCCGTGAAATTATGGGTAAGACTTCCTGAGGCAGTGGTTACTGCAGACTTATCCATTATGGGATTACTTAGATGTTCCTCCAGAACAGCTGGTGCTGCTTCCTTTAGGGATCCAGCTGTGTGTCGGAACCAAATGAAGGCCCCAAAGTCACGGTGGGTCGGGGGTGGTGATTGGAACACAAACAGGTGGGATTAGCGGCGGCAGAGTCTGAGTGGCACGAAAGCATATGGTTTCAAACAAGAAGATTTATTAACTTACACTTTGAGGCGTAGGCAGAGCTGTTTCTTCGGTTACAGTTAACGAGTTAACGAGTGAAACAAACAACGACTAAGGGCTCTGTTGGCCCACGAGGTTCACTAGTGAGCCCTTGCTTTCTACCCCCTAAGGGATAGGGGCGGCTGCCTGCTAGTTAGTCCCAGGGCTGGTCAACAGCTCATGAAATGGAACGCAACAAACAAACAAACTGTAACTCGGTAAAACGATGAACTGTGTCGTGACGCCAGTCCAGTGACGGACAACGGGTAGTCGAAGGTGGAAGCCGAGGTCGAATGCCGTGAAGACAAGGTAAGTCCGAGATCAGGTAGATCGAAGTCGTAGTCATAGCCAGTGTAAGTGTTGGTAGAAAACCAGGAGATTGGTATGGTACAATCGATACGAGATCGAAACGAAGTGAAAAGCCAAGTGGGGAGGAGACCAACAGGCCGAGGAACCCTACTGAAGAACAGTCCCTGGTATACAGCTTCTGTTCTCCGTCAAGCGGGTCTCCCCCAGATGTGAGACAGTCTCTGCTAGAAGCAGTCTCTGCACTCCCGCTGAGTCCGGTCTCCCCCCCCCCCCGAGGGAGGGGCTCAGTAGACTTATATATAAATTTAGTAGCCAATCAAAATGTTTTTTAAACAGAAATTTTTAGTCACATTACCTCATGCAGTTTCCAACTGAGCATGTGTAGAATCAAGCTCTGTGAAGTAACTGAGCATGCGCAGGGCTGGAAAGTAGGTCAGTGCTGACTGACAGGTCCTGAGGTCACCCAGGGGGCATGTGCTGGGTAAGCCCTGGAATTTTCCACTCATAGAGTTGGTATCTTCGTTCTCCTGTGTTGTCAGCACCTAACCACAAAATTTTTTTCCATGACACTGTGGAGCAGGGCAGTTCCCATGGCCCTCTGCAAAAGAGGCACATTTTTGTCATACCAGCTTCTCCTGATCATCAAAGCTTCATGAAGACAATGCAGGGACATACACTGAGGCTCCTTTCCCTGCCACTACTCTCCAAATGAAGTGACAGCAGTGGAGCACTCATCCCAGAGAAGCTGGGACACAGGCATAGACCCCCTTCTCTCAGGGGAGTCTGCAAATGGCAAACCTCTTGGGAACAGTAAATTACCCACAGAAATAAGAGGCATTAGGATGAGGACACCAAATCAGAAGTAAATACAGTACTAGTGATACTGGGGGGTGGGCTGGTAGATGCTAAGGACCAGGACATAAGACAGTTCAACTCCCACATCTGCCTGTAACACCTCCTCCATATTCTGAGTTATCCATTAATGGGTGAGAGGTAGGCCAGAAGAGGCAAGAGTTCCCAAGGACCCCAAGTTTTATTTAGGGACAAATGATCATTGCAGGGTAGGTCTTGGCAGGGACATCTGTGCCATGGATGGCCTAACCATTAGAGAAGATCACGATGGCATCATTCAGAAGTTTTTACCTGATAACAGAAGTGCCATAAAGGTGCAGACCAATGGTCTGTCTAGCCCAGTCTCCTATTTCTGATAGTAGCAAGTAGTAGAGGCTTTAGACAGTGTATCTGGGTAGGGCATGTCTGGAGTAATCCATACTCTCATACCTTTCCTGGCATAAACCATCATTGGCTTTGGGATGTCAGAGGATCTATCCCTGACTGTTTATTTAGCAGCTTGCAATGAACCTGTTCTCCAGAACTATGTTTAATCAAGAACATAATAGAGTAAATGACATATGAAGACAACTGGAGTACCACTGGATTAAGGCCCCAGCACCAGAAGTCTTTCTGTTGTCTCTGCACCCAAGAGTAACACCATAAAAGCCCCAATGTAAGAGAGGATGTTGGTTAGAGCCATAAGGACTTTACCCAGAGAACCTTGTCTGCCCAGTATGAGAGATGCCTTGAAATACAGTCTCCAAGATGAAGAAATGGAGGGAAAACAGGACAGAGTGATAGTCCCAGGAAAAGAAGGCTTGCCTTCTGACTGACCAATAAATGGTGATTTGCTTAAGAAGGGCTGCCTGCTTTCTGCACGTGCCCTTTTTGCTCTTTGAGTGGTAAAGTACCTCTCCAGGAACTAAGCCAACTGTACCTCATTGTGGAAATTATGCAGATTGCCATGTGGTGAAGAAACTGGAAATCGTGGTATCAAAGTTTGAAAAAACATGTATTCCTATCCCTAGAAACTACACCTGGAGTTGTTTCAAGCAGTTCACAGAGCAACCATGTTAAAGTTGTATAGTCTCAAGAGAGCTCCTCAGGGAAAGCGTAAAAGGGTAAACTGCCGCCCAACACTGGATTTTGTACTCGACTGTTCAGAAATACCATTGCATGAATAACAAAAGATTTCTTTCTTTAACATGTTAAAAAGGATCCTTAGTCAAGGTTATACATGGACACACTCAATTTAATAACTCAGTAATACTGGCAGCATTAAAATATACATTTCAACAACAGTTCAGCAAAGCTGACACTTTCTGCTTATCTTTTCCACTTCACATCATTGTAGAAAGAGAGCCCTCCCTCTCCACATACTCTTGGGATTTCCCATTTAAAAAGAAAACAATGATATGAGGAAATTACAACTGTGAAATCATGCACAAGTGCAATTAGCATCACATCTAGCCAGCGTTGACAGTGAATGACTATTTACCAAGTACATACTTATAGGTGGATTGAATTAGGGGGGGCATTAGCACAAGAGCACAGCAAGATTTCTTCTTAACTCAGTGGAGCTATACCAAGATATCTTGAACACTTTGTCGCCATGCTCCTTTGAGATGAGAAAGAGGGTAGTATAAAGAAAAAAAAGGCTAATAGCAAATAAGATGATTTAAATATAGGGGAACTTTACTTACTACAGGTGAGTTGGTCTGTATTGCACAATATCTTACTGTGGTGGACATATCTACAAGTTACTTATATCTAGGAACACAAAGATAATAGATTGATAATAATGAGAAAAAGATGGATGCTATCTTCCCAGTGAATAATTTCTAGCCAATAAATTTCCTCAGGGATGCTTTGATCTCCTTGTTCCTCATGCTGTAGATGATAGGATTGATCATTGGTGGCAGTATGGCATACAGAACAGCCACCACGAGATCCAGACATGATGGGGAGTTGAATATGGGAATCGTATATGTAATGATGCCAGTGAAAATAAGCAAGGAGACCACAATAAGTTGAGGAATGCAGGTGGAGAAAGCTTTATGCCGGCCCTGCTTTGAGGGGATTCTCAGTACCACACTGAAGATCTGAACATATGATACAATGATGAAACCAAAAGAGATAAAAAATAAACACCCACTAAAGATAGCAACCCCAACTTCACTGAGATAGGAGTCAGAGCAGGAGAGTTGGAGCAGCTGGGGAACATCACAGAAAAACTGGTTGATGATGTTGGAGTGGCAGAAAGGTAACCGAAAAGTGTTACCAGTGTGCAGTACAGAGTAGGGAATGGCAGTGACCCATGCACTGACTGCCATCTGGACACAAGCCCTCCTGTTCATGATGGTCTCATAGTGCAGTGGTTTGCAGATGGCAATGCATCGATCATATGCCATGATGGTGAGGAAGGCAAAATTGGCTGTAGCGAAGGAGAAGAAAAAGAAAACTTGGGCAACACATCCAGCATAGGATATCTACCTGGTGTTCCACAGGTGTCCCTGGATTAATGATTTTTAAAGACAAAGGGGCTGTTGTGGATCTCTAGTTTGACCTACAGGGAATTAGTTATGGATTTGGGGACTGTGGTGGAGATGGTTCCCAGATCTAGGATGGACAAATTCATGAGGAAGAAGTACATGGGAGTGTGAAGGTGGTGGTTGAGGGCTACCACCATGATAACGAGAAGATTCCCTATCAGACCTGCCATGTACGCTGCCAGAAAGATGGCAAAGTGTAAAAGCTGCAGTTCCCGGCTGTCAGAAAATTCCAGGAGGAGGAACTCAGTTACAGTGGTTTGGTTGGACATTGCCTTTTTCAGTCCATTGTGTGATGCCTGCGGAGGAAAGAACAAGGGCAGTGGTCAGGATCAGAAAAACAAAGGTCAAAGGCTCTTATTCTTCTGTCAGAAACATGTCATAAACTCACTTCCTAACACACACAGCATCTGACTGGTGCCAACTTTTCAGCCAAAAATCTTTTTGATTGAATTTTTTTTTACAGCAATAACTTTTTCCATGAGAAGTGTTTGCTTTTGATGGGATATTTTGATTTTTATACAGAACTGGAAAACAGTCTAATGCACCAGGCAGTGCTAGACCTATCACATTATTGCTATTAACTAGGTAGTGTAAACTCACCACATCTTTCAATAGAAATGCTGTAGTCAGGTGCATTATTAAGCTACCGCATACCACCAACTTGTATGTAATGAATCCACAGCTGAGGTCTGCACACAGACTGACTGCCATCTGGTTGGAAACTAACATATGGTGCTGCATACCAGGTAGATTGTCATTTCTGTGTGAAAAGGGGATGCTATTATCTCTCTGTTACTTTGGTTTTGCATAACCAATGCCCTTCACACTGCCACTTGGACTGAGAGCAGAGTTTGGGAAGGTGTCTGCCTTACTAAGAAGTACTAACTTCAATGATCTACTCATATGTCAATGGCATGTGGATTTAGCTTACAGCAACATGGCCAAAAACATATCATTCCAATCTCATTGACTTTCCTTATGCCCTTAGCTTCTCATTCCATGTATTCAGACTTGAAGCAACTTACCGTGCTGTTCTTTGTGGGGGTTTTCCTCAGGCTTCTGTTGCATTTGATCCTCTAGTGCCAGGATTCTTTGCTGACTACCCAACTTTCAATCTATCTTCTCTCTTGCCTCAGTCACTGTAATTTCTAGATGACAAAGACACTGATGATTTGATTCAAGTCTACAATGAACTGGTTGTTGTTGCCTCTGATCACCCCTGGTGTGAAAGAGCAGAAGGTGATCTATCTGTGTCCCTCTTTTAAGGCTTGTGGGACTCATTCCCTAGAGCTTTGCATAGCTTAGAAGCAGAGGCCCAGAGGCAAACCCTGGATTAATGATTTTTAAAGACAAAGGGGCCTTTGTGGATCTCTAGTTTGACCTACTATAAGGCACAGGTCATGTGTTTCACTAAGGGTTCCCTGCTTCTAGTTCTGAGCAACCTGTGGGACTGACTAACAATCATTTTTAGGCGCACACAGATTCAGACTGATGCTCAGTTAAATTCAGAAGGCTCCATGAACTGGTTGGCTAGGTCTCTTCGCTTTGGTGCTCTTCTAAATCTCACTACCTGCTTACCTAAATCTTTAGGCATCTCAAGCCTATGGAAACTTGGTCCTTAATCTTTCATCATTCCTATCTTCTCTCAATAAGTGTTCAAGTGCCCTGAGTCAGGTTGCACCTACCATAGGGCAAGACCATGCACACAAGTAGTTATCACAAAGTAGCAAGTCATCCTTTTCATTTAATTCTGGGTGACTCTTTTATTTTTCTGTGCCTTTAGGCTCTTTGAAAATCATAGTATAACTTGATAGAAGGAACAGCCAAGCATCAGCTTCTGTGCATGTTCAGAAAAATGCCTGTTTCACTTCTAGGTTTCACTGTAAACCAAATTAATTTTGGTGAGGTGCCTAGTCGTTGGGAGGATCCCATCCTGTAGGTGCCTTCAAAGCTCTGAGCTTAGCGCACCCACTTTTGGCACAAAACATTAGTGGTTGGGGCACTCACCCACAAAGTGGGAGACCTGAGTGACAGGCTGGTCTTTAGTGCTTTCTGCTGAGTCTGCAGAGGGCTGGAGTCAATTGTTTTGAGACACAGGAGCTGAGGAAAGGAGGGAAGGAAAGTAGCTGAGTAAGCAGACTTGGACTCCTCCAGGGCACTGATAGGCAGGATCTCTTGGGAAGCCAGTGTGATAGGGATACATGTCCAGAAGAGCTGGTTGTATTTTAAAGAAGTCTTACTGAGGGTGCAGGAATGAACTATTCCAATGTACAGGAAGACTGGCAAGTATGGGAGAAGACCAGCTTGGCTTATCAGAGAACCCTTCAGTGAGTTGAAACACAAAAAGGAAGCTAACAAGGAGTGGAAACTTGGAGAAACAACTAGGGAGGAGTATAAGTGTATTACTTGCTTAGATATCAGGAGGCGCTACTTCACAGTCAGGATGGCTAGGGTCTGGAACCAGCTTCCAAGAGAAGTGGTGCTGGCCCCTACCCTGGGGGTCTTTAAGAGGAGGTTAGATGAACATCTTGCTGGGGTCATTTGACCCCAGTATTCTTTCCTGCCATGGCAGGGGGTCGGACTAGATGATCTGCTCAGGTCCCTTCCGACCCTAGAAACTATGAAACTATGAAACTTGGGCACACAGGGATAAAATCAGGGGGCACCTATACACGTGCATCGAGGCTGGTCCTATGTGCTGTCATTACAGCATCATGTGTATCACTGTCACTGCTACTTATTCAGTTAACTTTACTTAAAGCACCTTTGTGAATGGTAACAAGAAGGGTTTCTACAAGTATGTCAGCAATGAGAGGAAAATCAGGAAAAGCATGGGTCTATTACTGAATGAGGGAGGCAACATTCTGGCAGATGATGCAGAAATGGCTGAAGTGCTCAATGCCTTTTTCACCTCAGTCTTCACAGACAGGTCAGCTCCCAGACAACTTCACCAGGCGGCACTGTTTGGGGAGGAGGTGAGCAGCTGACATTGGTGTGTCACACCACAGCTTGACTGGTAAATAACTATGTGAGTACCTGAGCTGGGCCCTCCCCCAGCTCATCTGCCACGTCTTGATGGTACTTCAAAATAAAGGGGTTCAGTGGTATATGTGATGGGCCCCTGTAGGGGTACTAACAGTACTGCCATTGATAACTTGGGGCTCTTCCTTCCCTACACCCTGTCCATTCGCTAACTATGGATGTCGGCACCTCATTGACCTCAGTTATTGCTTCTGCCCTCTGGCCTCCACTTCCCTTATGCCAGCCACAGATCTGCCATCTGGCTCTACCCTTGGCTGTTTATTCAGGTAGTATGGGTGTGCCCAATGTCTTCTCCAGCCCCCTTCTGGGGTCAGATTTTTTGGGCTTTCACCTGCCAGGAAGTGGCATTCTCTACTCGACCCAGAGGGTCTCAATGAACAAAAGAAATGAGCAAAAAACCAGAAGAAAAAAACCAGATCCTACAAAAAACAGAATGCCTGCCAGTGTAACAGGTTGCCTCCCTTCTGGCTCTCCCCTCCTGGAGGAGGAAAGGAGGGGGAGGGTAATTGGACAAGGGGACCCCTGCTTTCCCCTGTCCGAGCAAGGTGGGTGCCATGCCTTTCTGACACCCTGTGGCATCTGTGCAGCTGAGGAAATCAGTGACAACATTATCCTTGCTGGGTCGGTGAACCACCAAGAATTTAAATGGCTGTAGGGTCAGTACCCAGCAGGGGTTGTGGGCATTATCTATGTGGGCTCACACCAGCCCTATAATGGGGCCCCATTATGTGTTCTCATAATAACTAAGAACTCTTGCCCTAATAAATAACATTAGAAATAGTTCACTGCCAAGTGCATTGCTAGACATTCTTTTTCTATTGCTGCATACCTGCCCTCTGCAGCATTGTATTAGCGACTTGCAAATGCGACTGGATGTTCCTCACTAGTTCATTGCTGTAGTAAGATGGCTCTCCAAGCTTTGTTGGACATATCTGTCTGTAAAATAAAGGGTGCTGAGAAATCAGGTGTGTGGACTAGCACATCTTGGCACAAGGTGGTCTTTAATGTCTCAAAACTTTTGACCATGTCTGGCGGACCACCTTTGGGGAACTCACCATGTGACAGGGGCTGCAGTAGGTTGGGACAAAGCCGGCAGAGCAGGCAGCCAAGAAAAATGCCTGTATGTCAATTTTAAGGGGGGAGGTGTGTGGCGGAGCACCTTTGGGGGACACTTGCCACTTGAGGGCTTTTGTGGGCTCTGAGGGGAGCCTGGTTTGGAGGAACAGTGGTGGAAACCTCCCCCAGGAACTATTTTAAGGGGGAAGGTGTGTGTCAGGGCACTGTTGGTGCCTACCACTTTAAGAGTGGAGCCAAGCACCCAGCAGGTGCTTGATTGCAGCAGTCATTTTAGATCTCTGGCTGCCTATAACAGGGCAGTTCCCTGTTGGCAGGGGAGGCAGTAACATTGCCTGGCTGCAAGGCTCCATGCAACATCCTGGCGGTAAGGGCAGGATTTATAGGGGATGGTTTGGAGGCTCCTGATCCTGGGCATGACTTAAAATTGTACCCTGTTGCGAGTGGGTTGCCTGGTGGGGCTCTCAGTGGTGCAGGAGCCCCTAGGAAATGCCAGGCCAGTTACCACCCCAGTGAAAGGTGGGTAGGGGCACCTTAACCCCAGCCCTCACCTTTGGGTGGGTCAGGTAACATTGGAGGCAGTTGGGGCCAGGCATGGCTGCAGTCACCTGAGCCCTATGGGGTGCAAGACCCTGAGGAGCAAGAGTTGGGCCAGGTATGGCTGTGGCCACCTGAGTCCTGTGGGGTATAGGACCCCAAGAGAAGGTAGCTGGGGCCAGACATGGCTATGGCTACCTGAGCCCACTGGGGAGGGAAGCCCCATGTCCCCAGTGAGGGGGTGGTATGGAGCCCCAGTGAGGGGGCAGCCCCATGTGAGGGGAGTAGGTCAAAGTATATCTTTGGACACCTGAGCCTGTAGTTTGGGCCAGAAGCCAAGTAAACAGGGCTTGGTCAGAGAGGGGAGAGTCCTGACTTGGTAAGTCCTCCACAGCTGCAACGCTAGTGTGGCTCAAAAGTAAGAGCTTTAGTAGAGCACCTATGCTGGGTGGTGTGCCCAAAGGCAAATGGGGAAACTAGCACTGTGGATAGTTGGGGAGCCCCACTTTGACACATCATGTTTGGGGATTTTTCTCCCATCAGCTGGCCCCATAGGGCATCTGTCAAAGGGGCCACCATCTCTGCAAAATATGAGGTATGAACCATCTGTAATAGTTAATAAGTCCCAAAAAATGAATGCATTTGCCTTCAAGTGTGTGGTACCTGGGATCAACGTATTGCCTTGACCTTATCTGTCAATGGCCTGATCCTTTGTCCTACTAAGAACCCTAAATATTTGGTTTCCCTGCTCGCTAATACATGCTTCTTGGGGTTGGCCAGCATCTTTGTGGCCCTGAGCTCACCCAGGATGGCTTTTATGGCTCATAGATGTTGGTGCTAAGTCTTGGTGAAAATGATAATATCATTGCTGTAGGTAGCCGCATAGGCGGTGTGTGGTGCTAATAAGAAATCCATGAGCCTCTGAAACATGGCTGCCACTCCACTGAGCCCAGATGGCATATGTAGAAGTTTATAAAACCCCCATGGTGTTCCAAATGCTATCTTTACACAGTCTCTGGGGCCCTGGGGATTTGCCAGTATCCCTTAGATAAGTCGATAGTGGTTATAAATTTGGCTTCTCTAATTCTCTTGAGTAGGTGCACAATGTGAGGCATAGGGAAGATGTCAAATGTTGCCACAGTGTTTAACTTCTGATAGTTGAAGCAGAGCCTTAGTGGCCCATTGGATTGGCCGTGGGGACTACTGGGCTCTGCCACAGGCTTTGTGAAGGTCAGATAACGCCTTGTGCCAGCATTCTTTCTAGTTCAGTGTCTCCTGCATGATGAAGATGTTGTGGGATCAGGTGCCAGTGTTCTCTGACCAGGGCACCTGCTGATGTCCTGATTTCATGTTCAACACCTCTGGCCCAACCAGGCTCCTCCCAAAATATATCTTGGAAGGGCCCAACCAATCCCATCAATTCCCATAGTTGTGCTGAGATGAGTTCCTTCCCAAACCCAACCTTCGTCTCCAGGGTTTTCCCCGCCTCAGATCTCTGATAGATGAGTCCCAATTTGTCCCTCTCCTTGGAATGTGTTGCCATCTACCCCTGGGAACCCTTCCATTCCTGGAGCAGGTTTACATAGTAAGTCTGTCACTCATGATGGTGTCCTGGTTTGAGGACTTCTTAGTCCACAGGACCTACTTGCTGGAGTATCCCAAATATCCCTTGCTACTGGGTCAGCTGTTTTCTGGTGATGTGGGGAGCATGTTCAGCACTTTCTCTCCTGCCTGGAAAGTCCTCTTCTCCATTGTTAAGTCATGCTGGAACTTCTGCCTCCATTGCGCCTATGTCAGGTTATTGTTGGGGAGCTGCTGCACCTTCTGTAGGTGGTCACAAAGCTTGCAGTGGTAATTTTCTGCCCCAACCCTGGGTCCCTTGGGTCTTCCCCACTTCTCCCAGAGTACTTGCATAGGTCCCTGGGAGTGTGGCCATATACCAAATGAAATGGTGAGATCTGTGTTGACTCCTGTGGTGCATCTCGGAGCATGAAAAGTAGCAGTGTCAGTTGTGTATCCCACTTGCAAGGGTTGTTCTGGGTTCTCCACCAGGTCATTCACTTGATCATTCCATTCAATTGCTTGACCAAGCCATTGGCTTGAGGGTGATATACCGATGTCCAGAAATGGGTCATCCCTAGTGGCTTTCATGATCCCTGACATAAAATTAGTTCCCTGGTCCATCAGCATTTCACATGGAATACTTACCCTAGTGACCCACTTAAATAATTCCCATGCAACTTGAGGTGCTGTGATGGAACTTAGTGGCACTGCCTCCGGGTAATGGGTGGCATAGTCTGATCACCAGAATATACCGATACCTGGTGCTGCTCATCAGGAATGGGCCCAAGATATCTAATGCCACCTGGGCAAAGGATCTTTACCACTGGCATTGTCTGTAGAGGGGCTCTTGGTGGCCTCCAGTCCTGGGTCTGTTGACAGTCCAGACAAGATGCCCCCTCAGCAGTACACCTCCTCCTGAAGTCCTGGCCAAAAGAAATTCTGGGCAATTCATACCCTTGTTTTGTTCTGCCCAAGATAGCCCCTCAATGAGGTGGTGTGAGCCAATTGCCATATGGTCCTGTGGAACATGCCCAGGACCACCAGTTGCAGATATTCCTCCACCACCTCAGGGCTCCTTTTAACACAGTAAAGCAGACCCATTCTTATCTCATAGAGGGACCTTCCCAGGGGTCCTCCTCCAACAGCTGCTGGAGTTCTGGGTCATCTTGCTGTGCGTGTGAGAACTGTGCTTCACTAGCAACTTTCACCAGATCAATGTCCTCCTCAATCCTGGAAGCACTTGGGATGACTAGCTCCCCTAGCCACTTGTCACTCCATCGCAGGTGCCATAGCTCTTCTTCAGCTGCCCTGACCCTTTCCAATACATCATATATGGCCTCCCATTACCTGCCAATGACCATATTGCAGGATAATTTTGTGTTGAGTCCCACCCTCAATGCTCCTTGGTGTTCTATCACACATGAGTATGTAGCAGCTGTCGAACCTTATCTAATCACCATGGTTACATGTCACGGCAAGGGGTTTGGCTCAGTAAACCCTAATCTTCAGTGTGAGTTCAGCCCAGATGAGGGATTGCAAGCACCCAGTATCAAGGGTGGCTCTCACGGGGTGCCCTATGTAACCCAGGCAGTGATGAACTGACATTCCCAACCACCTTGGCCATTGAGCTATAGCTCCAAACCATTGGCTTGGCCCATTCCTCCCCCGGGTCGATCTATGAATGGCTGTGACAACCCTGCTAACCTGCCAAGGTTGCTTAGGCTGACCTGACACTCCTCAGAATTGTGTCCCATTTTCCTACAATGGTAGCACACCACCCTGTGAGGTACTGCTTTCTGTGTCTCTTGTTTCTTCTCTCAAGGTGTGCTTTGGCTGGGATGCCGGAACCCTCTACTATGACCATGCTTGCCCTCTGATACCATGAAGGCCCCTGCTAATGGGAGAGAATCATCACAATTGTGCAGCTGGTGATGGCACATCCACCATTGTGTATTGTCCTCAAGATCCCATAGAAAATGTTCAAGGAAGACCTGGTTAATCAGTGGGTACCAGTCATAATGCATAGTGGAGGGAGTTATTTATTCAGAACTTCCTTCTGGTGCTGCATCAAGATGCAAGGCCACTGTTCCCTATGTGCCTTATGGGCTCTAAAGGACAATCTATAATTTTGGAATGTGATCTCTAGGTCATACAAAATCACAGCCTTCACTATATTGTAACTGCATGCCTCATCCCTAGAGAGAATGAAGTATGCACCCTGCATCTTATCAATGACCAGAGCCCCTAACTAATGGGCCCACTGAGAATAGTCTAGCTCCACCTGGAATGCTGTCTGCTTAAAAGGCTTCTATAAAGGTCTCAGGGTCACCTTACATCATGCACAGCATTTTGAAAAATTATAAGTTCCTCTGGCACCACTCTTGGTGAGCTCCCTGCCACTGCTGCATCTCCAATACTTGGCTGATGGCCTGGAAGGCCTGGTCTAGCAGCTCTGAGTGCACCATTGGTGCTCATGGCATGATGCTTTCTTCCCTGGGTCTGGATCACTGATCCATTACCCCAATGGTTCCTACCCAATGCACCACTGTCATGCCATGGCATGACTGGTGAATAACCACTTGAGTACCCAAGCCGGGCCATTGCCTGCTATATCTTGATGGAACTTTAAAAGAAAGGGGTACAGTGGTGTATGTGATGGGCCCCTACAGGTGTACTTGTGGTACTGCTGTGCCTGACTTGGGGCTCTGCCTCGTTTACACTCCATCCACTTGCCAACCGTGGGTGTCAGCACCTCACTGGCCTTGGTTGCTGCTTCTGCCCTGTGGCCTCTGCTTGCTTCAGGCTAGCCACAGATCCACCATCTGGCCCTACCTGAGGCTACTTATAGGGGTAGCGTGGGCATGCCCAGTGTTTTCTCCAGCCCCTTTCTGAGGCCAGATTCTTTGGGATTTCCCTTGCTGGGAAGTAATTCTTCCTACTTGACCCAGAGGGTCTCAATGAGCCAAAGAAATGAGCAAAAAAAGACCAGAAGAAAAAAAATGGATCCTACAGAAAACAGAATACCGGCTAAAACAGCAGGTTGCCTTGATTTCCTGATCTCCCCTCTGGGAGGAGAAAAGGGAGGAGGAGGGTAATTGGACAAGGGGACCACTGCTTTCCCTTGTCCCTGCCCTGGTGTGTACCCAGTTACATGGGTGCCACACCATTTTGATGCCCCGCGATGTCTCTGCAGCTAGGCTCACTCTGCCTGGTGTCAGCTTCCTCCTCCTCCCCATCTGGCACTTTGTCTGTGCCTTTTAAATTCCCTTCAGTGGTGCTTGGGGCTGATGTCATCAGCTAGGCACTGCCCAGCTGGATGGACAGCATGCTTGATAACTATTGCTGTGGCACCAGTCTGCATCCTCTTCTTCAGGTGAGTTTCTTTGGTCCCATGGCATTCCCTGCCATTTTCCCCCAGGGGGGCCCAATGGGGCTCTCGGGGGGGGGGGTGAGGGGGAGGTAGGAGGGAGGGGCTGGGCAGCCATGTGCAGTCCTCACTGCCACATACTGAAAAACAGGTTAGGAACTATTTAGGAAAGCTGGATGCATAAAAGTCCATGGGGCTGGACACAATGCACCCAAGGGTGCTGAAGTGATGTGATTACAGAGCTGCTGGCCATTATCTTTGAAAACTCATGGCAATTGGGAGAGGTCCTGGGTGAAGAGGGAGAGAGAAATTAAACCACACGTAGTCCTTCTACAAGAAACACATATAGAGAATCTGTAGAAGATGAGGCTATCAAGCTTCTGTAGCCAGCAGGATCCACGGCCTTGCTACCTTCATCAGAAACGACCTGCCATACGTTATCAAGGGACATACCATCTCCCAGAGTGCAACAGAATTGAACTCTGTTCAAGTCAATAACATAATCATCATCAATATGTTGTCTGCCATGTTGCCACTCATTTCAGTCACCTGATGGCCTGATATGCAGGAGACTACAATTGTCAACATCAGAATTAAGGATATGCCATTAACAGCAGAAATTGGGGATAATCTTTCATTCTTGCAAGTTCTGAATGACAAAACCCTCATAGATGACCTGAAAGAGCCACATGTCTTTCACTTTGGACACTGGAACATTCTGACAAACCCAGATTTCACTTGGTAGAAGAGCAACTTGAGTAAACTACTGATAAGAAAAGTAGTTGGCAAGCTTCTGTCATCTTGGCATAGACCTCTCACCTGTGAGCACTAACAATATGTTGCATCCATACCACTCCCGAGATGGACCTTTTGAAAGGTGGTTTGGTAGAAATTCCAAAAATTGACCAGCGAGAGAACTAACTAATCAGAGGATCCATCAGACCCCAACACTCATCAAGGCTACAATACATTTTAAAACTGCCAAATGAAAATAGCCAATCTGCGTGTACCTAGAAGCTGTTATGTACCATGCTGTGATAAGCAGTGCAAACAGCTCTTTAACATCACCAAGCAGTGCAATGACTCTGTAACTATACAGAGAACTACAGAGTAGTTGGCTACCACTATTCATATTGAATAATATGAAAAAGGAGATATGGCTCACTACCACAGAAGGACTGGATAGGACTCACCTGAGTGGAGAGGCACAGAGCATCATTACCTACCTTATAGGAAAAGGCATTAAAACACTACACTGCTCTTTGTCAGAAAACTCCATTGTGAAATAATGTGCAACAACAACAAGTACAGTAATGCAAGGAAGCACACAGAAATGATTAGCTATCTGATTCATGAACAACATAAATCACCCAATGTCAACCTTAATTTATGTGCTTCCGTCTCTGACAATGAGTTTAACACAGTAATTAAAGTGATCAAGACTGGAAAAGCTGCTGGACCAGATCAGATATTTCCAGAATGTGTTACCACAGTAGGGACTACAATGAAAAGATGGCTTCAGAATTTCATGTCTAAATGTTTAGACAGTAACAGAGGTCCAAAAATCTGAAGAAAAGCTGATGCTGTTGTTATCCTGAAACCCAATAAACCACCAGAGGATGCAAAGAGTTACTGACCCATCTCATTACTCTGCATTACTTACAAACTCATGGGGCACGTCCACACATGCAAGCACGTGCACTTGCAGCAGCTCAAATAGAAGCTGTGCAAATTTGAGCTGGGGCTTTTTGCTTCAGCGAATGTGCTTGGACATGCACTTTGGTGTGGAGCAAATTGTGTCACTTGGGGCAAAATAACCCTGCCTGGCCAGGGAGAGCCAGAGCCCAGGGCCAGCACCTATGCTGTTCCCAGCAGTATAAAAAGCTGCCCTGTCCTGGCCTCAGCAATATAAAAACCCATCTTGGCAAGTAGCTCAGGGCTACTAGCTCTCAGGAGCTTCTGGGGCCCAGCCAGTTGGTACCTGGGGATACTACCCCTTGTGCCAGCTGGACTGCTGAAGCAGCCCTGAGAGTTCCCTGAACTCTCTACCCACTGCAGCAGTCTGGCTGTGACCTGCTGTGCACCTGCCAGGCCTGGATAGGGATTGCACAGCCAGTAGAGGCATCTGCCCCTCTGGGCCAGCAGCTAGTGGACTGTGGTTGCAGGGTTGGCCTCTGTGTGGCACTACTGCCATGTGCGCCTGCTGCCCAGCCATCTGGGAAGCTATTGCCCAGAAGATGTTCTGGGTGCGGTGGCTTGCTTTGAACTGTCAAAGTATGTCCTCCTGGTTCCATTTGACCAAGAGGTCAGCCACAGCCAGTTGGGTCCAAGGTGCCAGCTCTGAGCAAGCAGGGTCCTGCCACTGGCCTCCCTATCAGGAATTCTGGTGTTCTCTAGAAGGAAAACTGAAAAATCCCTGATTTAAAAAAAAAAATCCCGAAGTCACTCTGTAACATACTCGCATATCCATGTTCCTCCACAAATAAAAAGACCACTATAAAGAGAGAGAGAGAGAGAGAAACAGTGATCAGTTGGACAATGTTTTATTGATATATTTTACAGTGTTAAAGCAAGTTTCATATCATAATAAAGTGAACTATAAATACATCTTTCATGAATTTACAAATACATATTTTGCTACCCTCCCACAGGACCATGCCTCTCCTACAAGGAGTTCGGCCCCCCAAACAGGGGATCTGGCCCCCACACAAGGGGTTCAGCCCCCCAACAGAAGGTTCAGCCCCCCAACAGGGGATTTGGCCCTCACACAAGGCCCCCCAATGGGGGACAAATGGACCCCATAGGGGCTACCACCCCCCCACAAGGCCCACATGCCCCACCTGGCCCCATGCCCCACCAGCTGCTGCAGCCCCTCCAATAGCTGCCCCACCCAGTCTCACCCCCCCAACTTGTACCCCCAGGCTCCCAAGGCTACCCCCACCACCCCAGACAGCCTGACTTAAAAGAAAAACCCAGAAAAAGAACAGAAAAAATAGAAAAAAGAGCCTCTACTTACCTTAGAAGTGTGTGGGGGGGGCAGCTCCAGAGCCTCCTGGCAGATCCCCCCGGGCAGCACAGGGAAGCTGGGGGGCCAAGAGAGCCTGGGCTGGGGCTGCTATCACCATCCCCCACACTGTGCAGGGCCCCAGTCAGCCAGATGGCAGCCAGACTGTCGGTAAATTCCAGGTTTTGTTTTGTTTTTTAAATATGGGGTGGGAGGGCAGGGATTTGTGGGGATGGGGATGGCCAGGGTAGGTGGGGCCTTGGGGCATCTGGGGGCGCTAGGGCCAGCAAAGGCAGGGGGCTGGGGCCTCAGGGGGGCTGGCAGGGGGAGAGGCCAGCTGCAGCAGGGGTGGGGGGGCTGGGGGAGTTGAGGCCATTGGAGGTCCCCCCCCATGGTCCTCTCCCCACTTCTATATCCCCATGTGGCACTTAAAGTTGAGTATCATTAAATTAGTATCATTACTCCTCCATCCAGACAATTCTTGAGCCAAGACCACTCTGAATATCAGAGTAGGCAACCATCCTTCATGAGCATATGGCAACCTACCTACAAGTCACATTTGAGCCTCCCCTCTCCTATAGAGATCATATTCAGAAAGTCATCAGTGAAGTCTCTGCACAGATAGCTGCCTTAAAATGGTCAGCCAGCATGACATGGGGTACCAACTTCAGAGTGCTCAGGACCACCACACTCACAATGTTATATGCTCCAGCAGAATATTGTGCTCGTGTAGGGTCCTGACGTTGCCACCCTAAAAAGCTCAACTCTGTATTTAACAGTGGGCTGAGACTTGAAAAAGACTGTATAACTTACATGCTTTCTTACAACTTGTAGACCAAGTGATACAAGAAAATAGACCTTAACATCACTACTGGCAACAGAGGCAACAAATGATGAGAATCACTTGCTCCATCAGCTGATTCATAGATTTCATAGACATTAGGGCTGGAAGGGACGTTGGAAGATCATCGAGTCCAGCCCCCCTCCCGAAGGGCAGGAAGTCAGCTGGGGTCATAGGATCCCAGCAAGATAAACATCCAAATATCTCTTGAAGGTGTTCAGTGTAGGTGCTTGAACCACCTCTTATGACAGGCTATTCCAGACCTTGGGGGCTCTATTAACTGAAGACTGGAAGAGTTGGAGGCTTACAAGTCATACACCATTTATACATAAAGCCCACATGCTGCTGGAAATGATTGTGGATGCTGAACCAAACCTCTGGGCAGCAGTGGAGTGGGCCAACCACAGGGAAAGGTCACACCTATTCATACATCATTTTACACCAACAGCAAACAAGTACTGGGTGGGCATTACCCTTGACAGAGAAATATGAGTCAAGGTGAACAGACTGAGATCAGGATTATAGACCCTGCAAAACAACACTTTACAAGATAAACATCTTGGACAGCCCCCTGTGTGCATGCAGTGGGCAACAAAAAGCAAAGCATTTAAGTGAAACCTGCAATTTTTACAAATGCCTGGACAAGGCAGATGGAATCCAAACAATGAACAATAGTACCAAACAGTGACTCATAGATTTGGAAGTGAATATCTTACACTGTATGAAAGAAAAGAAGACTTAAAGCTTTTTCTTTTCATAATTTTGTTGTGTTCCTATTTTCACTGCAATGCTGAAAATCCTCTCTCAGCAGGTTTGGCATAAAAACTTCTGTACCAGATTTAGCAGTTGTTCAGCATTTACACATTAGAAGGGAAGAGGAGCCACACGGAGGTAGCCTGGGTTATGTGCACATGCCTTCTGTGTATATTTTTGAGTGGGAGAGAGTAGAGAAGTTGTATAAAGCATGGGAGGAAAAAAAGGGAGCTGTAAGATAGTAAATGGCATGGCTGTTTTGCAAATTTCTCTGAGGACCTGTCCTCCTGCATATGGAGCTGACTGTAATAGAGCACACACACAAGGATCAAACAAAGTTATTAGTGAGTTACAGGCCCTTTCCTTCCATACTTTGAGCCCACCTATGAAGGACATCAATCAATCAAAGTATTGATAGAATGATATATCTGGGTCGGTCAAACTGTGGGGTTCTGGGTTCACTTCCTGTTGTCAATAAAGTTAAACATGGGAGGTAACAAGAGGTCTGGGAGCGAAGTGTTGCAAAATCAGTTGTACTGTGTATTGAAATCTCTTCCCTTCTGCATCATCCACTCCTGCAATCAGCAGGGCAAAAAACTCACAACACATTATGTACATATTCCTGAGAGGAGTTTATGATAGAACTAGGTAGAGCTGGGAAGATCTGTTATATTTTATATCATTGAAGTATAAAAAGTGCATCAAGTTCTCCACCAGATGTCAACACCATGTGAAACCGCTTGTTCTTGGGGTAAAAATGTATAGGAAGGCAGATGGCCTGTTAGGCCATTAGCTATTAGGTCTGTGCGAAATTTCATTGCCAGTTTTGTTTCAATGCTGTTTTGACCCATTTCAAAGGTGAAACAGCAAAGTTGAAACAGAATGGATATAGTTGAAACAGCCTCAAAACAGAATGAGACAAGTTGAAATGTTTCGCCATTTTGATGCTATTTTGACATTTTGCCCATAAGCTATAATGGGGAAGGTTGAAATAGCCTGTAACTTTGTCATTTCTGGCCTGATTTGGATGAAACTTGCAGGAATAATAGCCACTTCTAAGGGTATAAAGTTTGCCAAGTTTCAGGGAGCTAGGCACAGGGGGTTCGGGCAAACTGCACCCCAAATCTTGAAAGCAAAACTCATGTCATGCATATGTTAAGCCATAGTGGGGTCAAAACTGTAGGCATGCTAGCCTGTGGTGAGGCCACAATGCCTTCCAAGTTTCAAGGAGATAGGTGCAGGGGTTTGGGAGAAACTGTACCTCAAGCTGTGGACAAGCAAAACTCCTGACATAGGTGACACTGTGTGTGTGTGTTAAGGTGCAGCAGGATGAAAGCTGCAGGGATGGTAGCCCCTGCTGCTGCCATGAAGTCTGTGAGCTGTTGAGGAGATCAGTGCAGGGGTTCTGGGTTCTGGGGCTGTGCACGTCTGGCTGCTGATGGACAAAACTCATGCCATGGGTGCTTGTGGGATTGTGTCCATCTTGGGGCACTGGGCAGGTGGAACTACTGCAGGCTTGGCTGCTAGGTCCTGGCCAGGTGTCAAGGAGATAGGTGCAGGGAGGTTTTGGGGCCTGGAAGAACTGTTTGAAAGCCGTATCTCCTAAGACTTAGGCTTCAGCCATTCATAGATTCATAGATTGTAAGACCGAAAGGGACCTTGGAAGATCATTGGGTCCAGCCCCCTGCACCAGGCAGGAAAGGCAACTGTAGGTCAGGTGACTCCAGTAAGGTGACCATCTATTCTCCTTTTGATGATTTCCAGGGTACGTGATCTGAAGGGAGCTAATTCCACAGTCTAAAAACCCTAGTTGTGACGTAGTTTTTCCTGATGTTGAGCCTGAAATGAGTCTGAAACGATTTTGCAGGAGTTTGCGACCATTACTCCTGGTTTTCCCCAAGGGTGCCCTGGTGAACAGTTGTTCACTGAGCCCTAGATGTATGCTTCTGATGTAGCTGTAAGCTGCTACCAGGTCCTTTCTCACCTTCTCTTTTTCAGGTTGAAGAGTTTCAGACCCCTCAGCCTTTCCTCATATGGCTTGCTGTGCAAGTCTCAGATCACATGAGTAGCCCTTCTCTGGGTTCTCTCAAGCTTTACGACATCCTTGTTAAGTTGTGGAGCCCAGAATTGGATGCAGTCCTCCAGCTGTGTTCTCACCAATGCTGAGAAGAGCTGAGTAGAGCAGGAGAATCACTTCTTTGCAATGGTTTTGCTGGAGATGCATCCATTGATGCATGCCAGCATATTGTTGGCCCTGCTGGCTACAGCATCATACTGCCAGCTCATGTTCATACTGTGGTCAATTATTACCCCCAGGTCTGTGGTGGCAAGTGATGGGGGATCTTCAGTTCTGCTGCTTGATGAGAGGCAGCAGTTGCACAAGCACCCATGTCATAAGTTTTGCCTGTCAGCAGCTAGGGGTGCAGGGCCCCAGAATCCCCCTGCACCTATCTCCTTAACAGCTGGCAGGCTTTGTGGCTGCAGCAGGGCTTAGCAACCAGGCCTGCAGTAGTTTCCACCCCCTCTGTGCTCCAAGACAGACACAGTTGTACTAGGACCCATGACACAAGCTTTGTCTGTCAGCAGCCAGAGGTGCAGGGCTGCAGAACCCCAAACCCCTGCACCTATCTCCTTGACGGCTGACAGGCTTCATGGTCTCAGCAGGGGCTAGCAGGCCTGCAGCTTTCACCCTGCTGCACCTTAACACACACAGTGTTACCCATGTCATGATTTTTGCTTGTCTTTTCCTTATCTTGTACTGCCATTGGTATCTGCCAATACCCTTTTGTTAAATCAATTGTTTATATATATTTGGCTTGCCTTATCTTTTCTACCATATTGCCTATTTGAGGCATGGGGAAAGTGTCAAAAGATGCTGCCACATTTAGTTTTCTATAATCAACTTCTTATGGAGCCATCCAACTTAGGGATGATGATTAATGGATTGCTCCAGGGGCTACATGATTCTTCTATAATACCCAACTGTTGCATCTGTCTGATGTCCTGTTTCACTACTAGCCATTGGTTCTGCATGTTTTTATCTGGTGTTCCACCCCCTTAGCTTTGCCTGGCCTTTCGTTGAACACATCACTAAATTAATCTACTAGCTTCTCCAGTTCCTCCCGCTGTCTCTCTTTTAAATTCTCCCCCATCTTGGGGTTTTCCTTCTGCAGGTCCACTAACTTGGGGTCTCCTATAATGTCTAATTCATCCAACCTTACCCCAGCTTGCATAAAACATCGCTCTTTCTGATGCCACTTTTTCAATAAATTAATATGAGAATTTTGCTTCCTCTTTAGTGGCTCCATTCTCTGAACTTCACAGTTTACTGGCTGAAGTCTCCTAGTAATCTGAAAGGGCCCCTGCCACCTCACTAATATTTTGTGGCTATTATTGGGCAACATTACAAGTAACCAATCCCCTTCTTTAAATTCTCTATCTCGAGCATGTTCATCATATATTCTCTTTTGTTTCATTTGGGTCTTTTCCAAATGATCTTGAGCTAAGTTCCTTACTCTGTTCAGCCTTTCCCTGAATTCCACTACTGCATGTGGTTGTCTGTTATTTCTTGGCTCCTCCTCTAACCACCCCTTGCAAATAATGTCCAACAGTTCTCTTGGCCTATGTTCGTACACTAGTTCAAAAGGCATACACCCTGTTGGTGCTTGGGGTGCCTTTCTAACCAAAAAAACAAAACAAACTGTGGTGGTATTATTGCTTCCCACTTGCTAGGATCCCCTTGGATTCATGCCCTGATCATATTTTTTAATGTGTGTGCGCCCGTCTCCGCTCGAAGGTTTGCTATCGCACTGCCTTTGCCCGAGCAGCTGACCTTGTTCACAGGAAACCTTGCGTAGACCCCAGAGGGTACCTCGATTACCTTCAGGGTGTCCCCCAAACTTCCCTGCCACAACTTGGGATGGTCTTTCTGTGAAGGGGGTCCCCTTTGAGGGTGCCTCTAGAGTTGTCACACACCCTGGCGAATGTCTCTGGGGCTCCAACCTCCCTTACACCCCAGCCATGTGCCAACCTTCTAGATGAGCCTCAAGATCTTTTGCGGCTATTCCCCGTTGATATTTTCCTGGTCCCCACTTCGTTTGACATTTTTTCCTGGTCTTCCTCACTTCGGGTGCCTCAGGCTCTGACTGGACCCAGAGGGTCTGGTGATACACAGCCTTTGGAGGTGTCCCTTCCGACGTCCAGAGCTATCTACGGGAGATGCTGCTGTTCTTCTTCATGCTCTCTCGTGGTCTCTTTCTCGCCTTTGACCGGGGTCACTGCTATCCCAGCCTGAATCGGAGGGCTCTGCTAACCTGCTCTAGACAGGGAACTAAAATAGAGCAGCCCGAAAAAGGAAAAAACAATCGATACCTTCACCAACATAAAGACCTGGGCCCCAGAAGCAACCCGACATGAAAAACAAAAACTGATACCTCAACTACAAGAAGCATGAGACAAGGAAGGACAAAACAGACAAGGGGAATCACAGCAAGTGTCCCGTACTCCTTTTTCCCTAATGCCCCTAAGCTAGTGTGCCCTCAGGGTTGGGGTCCACACTTCCACCCCAGCCGGGGTCTCTTTCTTCCCTTCCAGGACCTTCCTCTGCCCTGTAGCTGCAGCCCCCATTGCCTCTTGCAAGTGCTCCCATGCCAGCTCTCCCTGTCGGCTCTTTTGATCCCCACCAGGCTTCTCTGGCATGGGGATTCCCCACAGCTCCTGCCGCCACTGCTGCCGCTGGCCTCTCTGCTGGTGTCTTCAATCCCCGCCGGTCTTCCCCGGCTCGGGGATCCTTTGCAGCTCCTGCAGCCGCCACCACTGCTGACTGCAGCAGCTGGACGCTTTCTGTCCAGCGGTTCCCTGCCAGTCCTCCGGCCCTTGGCATCCCCGCTCCCACGCTTTCCAGGTTGATTTTTATTTTCACCGGGTGACGCCTCCTTGGTGCATCACCCAGCCTCAGCTGGAGATGGGCGCTGCTGATAAACTGCTTGGGTGGTTTTCCGCAGCGCGCCTCCTCGCTCCCCGGGCCCCTGCAGCAGGTTTTTTTTTTTTTTCCTTGATGTGGGGTCTGCCTCTGATCAAGGCTTCCCCCTTGCCTGACCCTGTGTCCCTGTGATAGTGTGATTTAAATGTTCCACAAGCCCATTTGTTTGTGGGTGATAGACTGATGTTTTTAATTGTTTAATCTGCAGGGTACTGCAAATACCCTTCAATACGTTTGACATTAAATTTTTTCCCTGATCAGTTAAGATATCTTGTGGGATACCCACCCACAATACCCACTTTAACAAGTTCCTCCGCTGTTTTTGTTGCTGTTGCTGATATTAAAGTAGTCGCCTCAGGGAGCCTACATGTGTCAACTATTACTAATATGAACTGGTAACCTGCCTTACTTTGCAGAAAGGGGCCTGCATTGTCTAGTGCCATTTGATTGAAAGGTTTTGCTACTAGTGGCAGTAGCACTAAGGGACCCTTGGCAACTGAATGTCCCCAGACTTCTGACAGGCTGGGCATTCCTGGCAGTACTTCTCAATGATCTTATATCTTCCAGGCCAAAAACCTCTCTGCTTAAATTGCACTTCAGTTTTATCCATCCTTAGATGTCCTCCCATGGGGAGAATATGAGTCACTTTTAATAGTCCCTGCCAGTACTGGTGAGGCACCAAAATTTGGTATATCTCCTTCCCTCCTTTTCCTATTTCCACCCAATACAAAATGCCTTCTCTTACTTCAGATTTTGAGTTCATTTTCATCAGCCCTGAGTTCACCACCTCACACTCACGCTTGGCCAGGTTATCCTTGAAAATATTTTGGAACAATGGTTCCTGCCTCTGTCTTTCTCTAAATTAACCATCACCTATGATTTGGTCTAAGTCTAGCTCTCCATTACGTAATCTTTCAAGTTCCCCTTCTTTTAGGCTTTGTTCTGAAGAGAACTTTGCCTTGGCAGGTGATTTCTTCTTCTTCACCTACTTCATTTATAGCCCAGTCAATGACTTCTCTCAAATAGGGTCAGTCCACTCCCAGTAGCATAGGACAAAGCATCCTAAGGCTTGGGCATCCCCATTTGGCAGGGAATGAGGTTAGCTTTACTCATTTTTTTGTGTACATCCTGAGTCCACAATAGCAGGCATTATGTCTCCTATCTTCGTATCTACAACTAGCATACTTTTTCTCCACTGACCTCTATGTTTCCCAAAACTATAGTCCATTTTCTCATTCTGCAGATATTCTTGTATCTGCTCATGATTTTTCCTCTGAGGGCAAAACCTTGCAATGTGGCTCCTTTCTCTGCACCTAAAACAGATTGTTTCTTTAGGGTCCTAAATTTTAAGGTCATGATTTATCACTCTCACACTGTCTATTCTCTTGGCTTGATTTAAAGTGTTGGATCTATGGCTAGGGGTGACGCTCACACTTCTTTCTCACTTTATTGAGTCTTCCTTAGCTTCTGCTGACACACAATCTTCAGCTAGCCTTAATGCCTCATTTAATGACTGGGGTAGGTGTCTTTTTACTCATTGCTGGGTGTTACCCCAAGTCTGTCATAAATTGTTCTAAGGCTATTGCATCTAAAACCCCTGCAACTAATTTTTCACTGGGTTGGATCCACCTGTCTAATAAGTCTCTCAGGTTCTGGGCCAGTACTCAGGGTTGCATTTCATTGGATTTTTTGGGGCTGGAAATCTCTGCCTGTATGATTCTGGTGAAATTTCTAATCTATATAATATTGTAACCTTTACTTTTCCATAATTCATTGCTTCAGCTCTAGTTAAGGCTCTATATGCTGCTTGAGGTGCCTATAGGTAGCTGTCTCAATTGAGATGCCCAGTTTGTAGGATCCCATTTTGCAGCTATGCCTGCCCTCTCAAAGACCTCTAAGAAGGCTTTCACATAATCTTGTGGGGACATCTTTGGGGGTCTTGACCTCCTCCCCATCTCTTGCCATCAGCATCTGTCTGCTTTCTAATTTCTCACTTAACTCTTTTTGCCTTGCAAATATCATTGTTCATGCTTTTGCCTTTTGTGCTCTAACTCTCACCAGCTCTTCCATTTGGGTCACTGACCCTGTAAAATTCTGGGAGTTAGGAAATGTGCTTGCTGCCAGGCCGAAGGTGGCTGCATTTCCACCTTTTCCATCTTACTTTGTGGTTTTGGGTTCCCAGCCAATGCACCAATACATTATAGGAGATTATAAAAAACTCCCTTTTCACTCGGGCACTTTCCTGCCATGCCTTTGATGGGAGATAAAATAAAGATTAACCATGAATGAAGTTACATTTCTGTCTTTATAGTGCCTCAACCCTGCTGTACTTCAACCTTCTTTTGCTTATAGCAAGCTTGTAACCACAAGCAGTGGTTTGCAGATGGCAGTACATCACTTGTATGCCATAATGGTGAGGAAGGCAAAATTGGCTGTAATGAAGAAGAAGAAGGGGAAACGTTGGGCAACATATCCAGCATAGAAAATCAACCTTGTGTTCCACAAGGAATTAGCCATGGATTTGGGGACAATGACAGACATGGTTCCCAGGTCTAGGATGTACAAATTCGTGAGGAAGAAGGACATGGGAGTGTGAAGGTGGTGGTCAAGGGCGACCACTATGATAATGAGGAGATTCCCTATCGAAGCTGCAAGTACATTGCTAGAAAGGTGGCAAAGTGTAAAAGCTGTAGCTCCTGGCTGTCAGAAAATTCCGGGAGGAGGAACTTGGTTACAGTGGTTTGGTTGGACATTGGCTTTTTCAGTCCATTGAGGGATGCCTGTGGTGGAAAGAACAAGGACAGTAGTCAGGATCAGATAATCAAAGGTCAATGGCTCTGATTCTGCCTTCAGAAACATCTCAGAAACTCAGTTTCAAACATACACAGTGTCTGACCGGTGCCTGATTTTCAAACAAAAACATTTTAGATTGAAATTTTGGTTTTGAAAACATTAATGTTTTTCTATGGGAACTATTTGTGATTGAAGCAATATTTTAATTGTATGCAAAATTGAAAATGATGTTATTCAGTAGGGCTGTGAGAAGCTTTGTGTGCTGATTTGATTCAGAGGAGATTCAGCTTGATTCGGTGGGACCCATAAAAAGGTCCAAATTGAGTTGAAGCTCTCTGAATCTTCAGAAAAGATTTGGAGAACTTTGATGATTTGGGCAGTCCCCACCCACTGCATCAGGAAGCTGCACCCAAACTCTGAGCTGGTAAGTAGGGGGTGGGGAATGGGGGCAGGGGGACAATGAGGGCCCCCTGCCAGGTCCCATCCCTTGTCTGCTTTCCCAGCCCCCCCCACTCCTGCCTGCTCCCCCAGCCTCCCCCCATGGCTGCCTCCCCCCATGGTGACCCCCCCAGCTCCTGGTGCTTTAAAAAAAGTCCTACTCACTGGTAATGCCAGGTGGGGTGGGGCAATTCCTGCTGCCCCCCAATGTCCCATACTACATGGGAGGCTCTGCTATGAGCCCCCAACCCCCCTTGTTCCCCCAGCATCCCCATGGCTGCCCTGCCCAGCTCCTGCAGTCACTTTGGACCTTCGGGGGGGTCATGGAAGAGCTCCCCATGTGGTTCAGGGCAATGAGGAGCAATGGGGATTGCTCCCCACTGGGTAAGACCAGTAGGTTTTTCTCTGTTGTTTTTTTCCTTAAAAGGCCAGAGCTGAGGTGGGCAGCCATGGGGGTGCTGGAAGAGTCAGGGAGGGGTCACAGGGCTTGTTTTACCTTGATGGTGCAGTTCTTGAGAACATCTTTTTCCAGGTGGCTCATAAAAAGGCTGGCATACTGTGGGGCCATTTTGGTGTCTATAGCTGTTCCCATCATCTGGAGGAAGTGTTGATTATTAAAAGTGAAATTGTTGTGTTTGAGGATGAAGTGTATAAGGTAAGTAATATCTTTGGGTCTGTATTCAGAGTTGTAATCTTGTTCCTGTAGATATGTAAGGCAGGCTTGGATGCCGTCCTGGTGTGGGATGTTGGTATATAGGCTGGTAACGTCCATGGTGGCTAGGAGGGTGTTGCTGGGAAGGTGGTTTATGTTTTTAAGTTTCTGTAAAAAGTCTGTAGTGTCTTGTACAAAACTTGCTCTGTGGGTGACGAGTGGTTTTAGGATTGATTCAACGAAACCTGATATTTCCTCAGTTAGGGTCCCATGGTTGGATATGATAGGTCTCCCAGGGTTCCCTTATTTGTGGATTTTAGGGAGCATGTAAAAAGTCCCTGGGTTAGGTAGTGGGGGGATCAAGGTCTTCAGTTTTTCTTGTAGTTTTGCTGGACATGATTTGATGGTATTGTTGAGTTTCTTGGTGAAAAGGGGAGTAGGATCTTCTTGTAGTTCTTTGTAGTAGGTGGTGTCAGATATTTGATGATGAGTTTTCAGCTATTTTTGCCAATGGTTAGGCTATGACACCTGCCAGCTCTTTGAGTACTCCAGGGTGTAATCTGTCAGGACCAGCTGACTTGAAGGTGTTCAGCCTCTTAAGGTGATCCTTTACTAGATCAACACTATAAATATCCCCTCACCCTGGCTGTCCCATGTCTTGCTAGGCAGGGTGGTCCCATTGGACTGATGAAAGACTGATGTGAAATACCCTTTAAGCAGATTGGCCTTTACCTGGGTGTTGGTTATCAGCTGTCCCATTTAGTTCAGCAGGGGTCCAATGTTGTCTTTGCTTTTTTTTTTGACTCCCTACATATCTGAAAAAGGACTTTTTGTTTTCCTTGATATGTGTAGCCAGATGGAGCTTGGTTGCAGCTTTGGCTTTTCTGATCCACTCCCTGCAGGTACAGACCAGTGCTGAGTACTCCTCCTTGGTGGTACTTCCAGCCTTCCAGCCTTTATAAGTCTCTCTTTTGAGGCATAGGAAGTCTTCAAGTTCCCTGCTGAGCCAAGGGGGTTGCTGCGCCTCTTTGCTACCCTTCCTCCGAGATGGGACGGCCATCCCTTGTGCTGTCAAGATCACTTACTTGAAGAGCAACCACTCCTCTTGGACTCCTCTTCTTGTCAAGTCATGGTCCCTTAGGGCATTGACAATGAGCCTCCTGAGCTCATCAAAGTCAGCTTTCCTGAAGTTGAGAACCTCTGTATTGCTGACCAACTTGCCTGCTTTGCGATGGATAGTAAAGGTGATCAGGTTGTGGTCACTATCACCCAGCTTCCCATCGATTCTTGGGTCGCTGACTAGGTCATCCCCTTTGGCCAGTACCAGGTCCAGCAATGCTTTACCTCTTGTCAGTTCATAGACTTCTTGAATCAGGTAGAGCTTGTCCATGCACGTGAAGAAGCTTTGTGACCAATCAGATTTGGCTGAGTGCTCCTCCCATGACAACCATGCACTGAGAGCATGCAGCCTCACCCGGTTCCCTGGTGAATTCCTGGTCCAGCTCTTGTTTCTGGTTAGGAGGTCTGTAGTAGACTCCTACCATGATGTTCCCTGTCCCACGTTCCCCACGTATTTTAACCCAGAGAGACTTCAGTTATCCTTCCTGGGTGCCAATGTCAATTAGGAGGGATATGTAGCTGTTCTTGACATAGACACCTACACCCCTACCCCTTTTATCTGCATGATCTCACCTGTACAAGGTATAGCCATCTATACCTGTGGCGCAGTCATAGGTGGAGTCCCACCAGGTCTCTGTTATCCCTATGATGTCGTAGTCATTCTTGTTTAGCAGGAGGACCAGTTTCTCCTGTTTATTCCCCAAGCTCCTGGCATTGGTGTATAGGCAGGCAAGTGTCTCACTGGGGGCCCCTGCCTTCCGCACAGATTGTTCTGGGGCTAGGGTAGGGGTGGGTTCCCTTAAGTGCCTTAGCCTGCTGAACTTATGAAGGTTACCCAGTGGCCTTGCAGTGGCATTAATCCCCTCAACACCCAGAGGGCTTAGTTTAAAGCCCAGTTGAGTAGGTCAGCCAGTCTGGCTGAGAAGAGCCTCCTCCACAGTGAAGTGATGTGGAGGCTGTTTCTCCCCAGCAGACCACTGCCTCTCTCACCAAAGAGCAGACTGTAATCATGGAAGCCGAAGCCTTCATGATGACACCAGCATCATGGTCTTTCGTTGACTACCTTGACCTGTCTATCCCTCCTCAGCCCATGACCCACAACCGGGAGGAGCAAGAAAGAGACCACTTGCACCCCCAACCCCTTAAGCCCTGCTCCCAGAGCCCTGTAGTCTCTCACGACCTGGCTGGGACTGCTCTGAACTGTGTCATTTGTGCCCACATGGATGAGGAGCATAAGGTAGTGGTTGCAGGGCTGGATAATCTTTGGGATTGTCTCTGCTATGTCCCAGATGTGGGCCCCCAGGATGTAGCAGACTCTTGGCCTAGGGGGTTGGGACAGCAAATTTCCCCCTCAGTCCCCCTCAGGATGGAGTCTCCCATGACGACCACTCTGCGTTTCATCTCAGGGACAGTAGGGGTGGGTGATCCTCCCTTGCCTGCAGGAGCTGGCATCTCTGCAGGGTCTACTGGGGATGCAAGAGGTTCATACCTGTTGCAAAGCTCCAGAGGGGAGGGGGCCTTGGTGTGGCGGGCCTTGGGGCCCTTGACCACATTGGTTCAACCCTCTGGCTGGACAGTATGTGAAATCCCTGAGTCCTCCCTTGTCCTGGGAGGTGACTTTGGTCTACCCTCCATCTACAGGGGGGTGAAGGGCCTGGCAGTAGGGGTCTATCTCCTGCTCACCATCCCTGATGGCACGTAGTCTCTGGACTGCAGCCTGGAGCTCTTCTATCTGGTGCCCCAGAGACTCCAAAGTGGAGCAAACCTCACAAGGGGAGGTGGCCATGCTCCTGGTCCCATGAACCAGGAAATATGCCAGGCAGCCACTGTGGTCAAGAGTCAGGGGTTCCATCTGCATGGAGCCCAGATCGATGGGCTCTGTTTGGGTGGAGACCTCAGAGGTGCCAGAGAGGGAGGCTGCAGACTCTGAGGGGGCCCTCTTGCATAATGGCGTGTGCCCATCTGCATTGTGCTGCTGGTAGGCTGGCTACCAATGGAACTACCTTTCCTAGGGTGCACTGGCAGGGCCTTGGGCCCTCCCACTCACCCTCTTGCACAAACTCCCACACTAACTCATGCACTGGGCACATAAGCATGTCTGTTTGCACGGCCTGTTCATGAGGCTCTGGTTGCATGGCTCCCTGGGGGTTGGGCAAAGTAGGAGCTGGTGTGGGGGGGCATGTCCCTCCTTGGCTCCAACTCAGCTGCCCTGCAGCTGTCTGGATTGGGGTCCCTTCCTCTCTGCTGTGGGCCCCACCTACCTCTGGCTGTGCTGGGGGTCCAGGTTGGGGTCCTGCTGGGGTGTCCTGGGGGTCCCTGTGCTCAACAGGTGTGCAGCGGGCTTCTGCCCGTGCATCTTTCACTGGAGCTGGGGATGAACCAGTCAGTGTCTATAAAAATCTTGTCTCGAATCCACGTCATTATTTATACCCTCTTTCAATAGGGGCAAACTGCCATGAGTTCGGTTGCATGTACTGTGGGGTAAGACCATGCATACAGGTAGTTATCACAAGCTAGGAAGCTCTCCTCCTCCTCTACTTCTGTGACACTTTTTTCTATTCCAGGGTCTTTAGACTCCTTGAAAATCATTGCCTAATTTGATAGCAAGACCAGCCAGGCTCTGAAGAGAAGTAAAGAGGATTAGGGTTTTGGAGATCTAAGCCTAAGAGTGTGATGAAGGTCAGATAAAGTTTGCCTATAATCAGTCCTAAGTGTTGGCACTGGATTTATGACCCAGATACCTTGTTCTTGGTGGACTCAGAGCTTCTGACTGACCATGACTTCTTCCATTTGATAATAGGTGTATTTTGTTGTAACACAGTGATAGCAGATAAAAATAATGCAGGCAAAGCAAACAAAATTACACCCCCGCAATTCTATATCTGCCAGTTGTAGGGTTATCACAGAGGGCGGATATGTCTGGCCAGTATGTGAGCTTCACCCTGTGGTTCTTTCTTGCATGTCAGTTGTCTTGGACGTTGAGGGCTGAGGCCCACCCCACCAGTGAGGCCCTGCTCTCCTGCATAATGGAGCTACTCTGATAGATCACACATACAAGTGACAAACAAGTGACACACAAAGGATCTTCTCCTTCCCTACTCTGACCCCATCTATAAAGGACATCAATCTGTCACAGTACCAACATAAAAGTATACCTGATTCAGTCTAACACTCTGCTCTTTAGGTTTGGTGTCCTAGGTTCACTTCCCATTTTGTCAAGAAAGTTAAACATGGGAGGTAATGAGATGTCTTGGAAAGAAGGGCTGCAAAATCAATTGTTTTGTGTAGTGAAATCTCTTCTGGGTACTTTGTGTCCAGAGTAGCTGGTGACCACTAAACCCTTCGTTATTCTCAGGGAACCCTCTGAAGTCCTGGCCTCTTTCCAAAATGGTCTGTATTTATCCCCATGTTCTGTCCTCTCTTCTCCAGTGGGTACCTGAAGGAATGCATTTATGGAAAGCGGTAAGCTTCTATATTTGTACCCTTGGTTGTGCTCCTGAATCTGGGGGAAGAGGCAAGCTGCCTTTGATGGCATACGGGGGGAATAAACCTTTTTGCAAGATACCATAACCAGCTTTCAAGTCTACTGTATTGCTGTGAGGTGGAGGGATTACCCAACATTTGCAAAGCAGAGAAACGTCAAGTCCCAAGATGTCACGTGCTGTCAAATTGATTCACTGCTTGTAAGGAGGAACATTCATGTTTCAAATATATTCCCCTGCTGTTTTCGGAGGTATTACAGATAGCTTTTGTCCCAAAGTGAAAGGAACAGACACAAGTGAGAAACATTCTTTTCTGACATCGACAGTATTAAAGATGCTTTATTTTAAATTGTATTCCCTTCCTTTCCACACCATCTTCTCCCACAATTGGCAGGGCAAGAAACTCACAACATATTATCTACCTTTCCCTGAGAAAGGTTTATGGTAGAGCTGGGAAGATATGCTATGTTTTATATTATTGAGGTATCAAAAATGCATCTAGTTCTACATCAGATAGAGGTTATGTAGACTGTCAGCTGGTGCAAGAACTGGCAGGGCTGGACTGACCCTTTAGTGGGCCCTAGGCAAACAAACCTGTGAGCCCCAGGCTGGTGGAGATCCCCCTCCCTTCTCCAGTGCTGCAGTCGGTGGGAAACAGGGCTTGGAGCTGCTGCTAGGAAGCAGCTGCCAGGGAGATGAGGTCGGCAGAGGGGAGGGCAAAGGAATGGATGCAGATGGGGCCATTTGCGCTGCTTCTGTGGAGGGAAGAATCAGGTCCCCTTGCAGCTCTCGGCACTAGGCATGTGCCTAGTTTGCCTATGTGTTAATCCAGCCCTGGGAACTGGAAAGCATGTGTTCACCTCTCTAGAAACTACACCAGGGGTTTGTTTCAATCAGAGAAACCATGTTCAAGTTGTGTAGTCTCAAGAGTGAGTCCCTCTGGCAGTGGAGCCTGCGCTCAACTGTCCCAAAATTTCATTGCATGAATAATACACAGTTTCTTTCTTGTGAAGTGATTATTCCCCTCTATTTTGCACCAATGAGATCACATCTGGAGTACTGTGTTCAGTTTTGGGCCCCCACTACAGAAAGGATATGGACAATTTGGAGAGAGTCCAGCAGAGGGCAAAAAAAAATGGTGAGGGGGCTGGGGCAAATGACTTATAAAGAGAGACTGAGGGAACTGGGCTTATTTTGTTTGGAGAAAAGATCATTGAAAGGCGATTTAATAGCAGCTTTTAACTGCCTGAAGCAGGGTTCAAAAGAGGATGGAGCTGGGCTGTTCTCAGTGGTGGCAGAAAACAGAACCAGGAGCAATGGTCTTGAGTTGGAGCAAAGGAAGTTTAGGTTAGATATTAGGAAGAACTTTCTCACTAGTAGGGTAGTAAAACACTGGACCAGGTTATCCAGAGAGGTTGTGGAACCTCTATACTTGGAGGTTTTCTAGACCCATCTAGACAAAGCTTTGGCTGGGATGATCTAGTTGGGGATAGTCCTGCTTTGATGACCTCCAGAGGTCCCTTCCAATCCTAATTTTCTATGATTCTTTCTTTATCTAACATGATAAAAAGAGCCCTTAGTCGAAGGTTACATGTGGACACACTCATTTTAATAACTCAATAATACTGGCAGCATTAAAACAATCATTTCAACAACAGCTCAGACTTGCTGACACTTTCCAGTTGTCATTTTTAATCTTCATCCTTGTGGAGAGAAAGTCCTCCTCTCTTTTGAGATTCCCCCATTTAAGAACACAATGATGTGAGGAAATATTAGCTGAAGAATCATGAACAAGCACATCTAAGCAAACATTCTCCATTCCCCACACCCCCAATGCATCTGTCTTCCCAAGCACTCCCAAATGCATGTCCTGAAGAAAAAAGTCCACTGACTAACTGATTGGGGCATGGATTTAAGACCCAAAGATGAGTTCTCATACCACGGAATGCCACAGCTTTCCTGAAATCCACTGAGAAAGTTACTCTGCTATGGATTTTACAAGGAAAAATGCTAAACTGGCACAGCAATGGTGGATTTATGATCTAGTAATTCCAGAGGATAGCATGGTTAAGCTACATCCATTTCTGTAGCCAATAGCACATTAGGAAAATATGTGACTAGTAAACTTTTGACCATGAAGGACTTTTTACCAAGGACAAGTAGATAGAATTAGGTGGGACATCAGCACCAAGGGAAAGCAAGGTTAATCTTAACTGATTGGAGATATACCAAGGTATCTTGAGAACTCTTTCACAATTCTCCTTTGAGATGGGAAAGAGTATAGTATAAACTTGTAAGGAAAGAAAGTCTAATCGTATTTGAGATGATTTAAATCTTTAGGGATGTTACTCACTTCAGTGGTGTTGGTCTGGATTGCACACTGCCTTACTGTGGTGGACATATCTGCGCAGTTATCTATATCTATGCACAAAAAGATAATTAAATAATAATTATTAGCAAAAGGTGGACACTGTTTTCCCATTGAATAATTCCCAGCCAGTATATTTCTCAAGGGCAGCTTTGATTTCCTTGTTCCTTATGCTGTAGATGATTGGATTGACTATTGGTGGCACTATGGCATACAGACCAGCCACCATGAGATCCAGACCTGATGGGGAGTTGGATGCAGGCTTCATATATGCAACCGTGCCAGTGAAAATAAGCAAGGAGACCACAATAAGGTGAGGAATGCAGGTGGAGAAAGCTTTATGCCGGCCCTGCTTTGAAGGGATTCTCAGTACCACACTGAAGATCTGAACATATGATACAATGATGAAACCAAAACAGATAAAAAATAAGCACCCACTAAACACAATAATCCCAAATTCACTGAGATAGGAGTCAGAGCAGGAGAGCTGGAGCAGCTGGGGAACATCACAGAAAAACTTGTTGATGATGTTGGAGTGGCAGAAAGGTAACCGAAAAGTGTTACCAGTGTGCAGTGCAGAATAAAGAATGGCACTGACCCATGCACTGACTGCCGTCTGGACACAAGCACTCCTGTTCATGATGGTCTCATAGTGCAGTGGTTTGCAGATGGCAATGTATCGATCATAAGCCATGATGGTGAGGAAGGCAAAGTTGGCTGTAGCAAAGAAAAAGAAGAGGAAAACTTGGGCAACACATCCAGCATAGGAAATCAACCTGGTGTTCCACAGGGAATTAGCCATGGATTTGGGGACAGTGACAGAGATGGTTCCCAGGTCGAGGATGGACAAATTCATGAGGAAGAAGTACATGGGAGTGTGAAGGTGGTGGTCAAGGGCTACCACCATGATAACGAGGAGATTCCCTATGAGAGCTGCCAGGTACGCTGCTAGGAAGGTGGCAAAGTGTAAAAGCTGCAGCTCCCGGTTGTCAGAAAATTCCTGGAGGAGGAACTCGGTTACAGTGGTTTGGTTGGGCATTGCTTTTTTCAGTCCATTGGGGGATGCCTATGGAGGAAAGAACAAAGGTAGTGGTCAGGATCAGAAAAATAAAGCTCAAAGGCTCTGATTCTTTTGCCAGAAACATCTCACAAACTCACTTTCAAATACACGTCTGTCTCAAAAATTAAAAATCTTTTTGATTGAAATTTTGGTTTTATAATGAATGACTTATTGTCTGGGAAGTGTTTTCTGTTGAAGCACTGAAGGATATTTTGATTCGTATACAAAAATGCACAGCAGTATTATTTAGCAGGCACTATTAGATCATATTATTGCTATCAGGTGGTGTAAAAATCTCCACACCTTTGAAAATAAGTGCCATATTCATCATCTTTACTACTTGGTGGAACTTCTGTACAGTTCACAGGGCTGAGTCAATTACAAGAATGTGTCCCAAAACTAGAGGAAATACAGGGAAATACAACCTTTACTTTTATAATTGTACAAAAGAGGTCCCAACCCCACTGTGAAAAATATATTTACAGCTTGTGCAGGAAACTGTAACACTAATATTTCAACATGGCATCCTTACTTCTTCCAGGGGACTTACCACATAGTATCTCCTAGTATGTAATAAATCCATACCCAAGGTCTGCGTACAGATTGACTGCCACCTGGTTGCAAACTAACATATGGTGCTGCATACCAGCTGGATTGTCATCTCTGTGTGAAAAGGGGATACTACTGTCTCTCTGTTACTTCTCCTCTGTGGAAACCAAGCTCTGTCACACTGCCACCTGGACCAGAAGCTGAATTTGAGAGGGAGTCTGCCGGGCTACTTCAATGCTTTGCTCATATATCCACAGCATTTGGATCTAGCCTGCAGCACATGGCCAAAAACACAGAATTCCCATCTCACTGACTTCCTTTCTGTCTTTAGCTTCCTATTCTATATATTCAGACTTGAAGCAATCTACTGTTCTGTCCTTTGTGGGTTTTTCTATGAGCTTCTGCTGCATTTGATCCTCCAGTACCAGGATTCTTTATTTGTTCCCAACTCTCAGCCTATCTAATCTTTCTTGCCTCTGCCACTGTAGTTTTTAGATGACAATGACACCAATGAGTTGATTCAAGCCTCTTTCTGTCTGCAGATGAATGGGCTGTAGCTGCCTCTGAGCCTCCATGGTATGCAAAAGAAGCTGCAATAAGGTGAGTTATCTATGTCCCTCTTCCAAGGGCTTGTGGGACTCATTCCCTAGAGCTCCGCATAGCTCAGAAGCAGAGGCCCATAAGTAAACACACTTGAATTAATAGTTTTTAAAGTGAAGGGGACAATTGTGGATCTGTAGTTTTCCCTACTGTAAGGGTCAGGGCAAAAGATTCACCCAGGGTTTCCTGCTTCTAGTTCTGTGTAATGTGTGGGACAGTCTGACAGGTTCTTAGGCACCGACAGATGCAGATAGATGCTGAGTTGAATTTAGAAAGCTACATGAGCTGGTTGGCTAGTTTCTTTTGTTTAGGTGATGCTTTCCTAAATCTTTATGCAACTCAGTGAGCGCATCTACACAAGATGCTTAATTTTGAATTAGTATAGTTTACTTCAAAGTAAGCATGTACATCTACACTGGAGAAAGCCAGAAGAAAATAGAGGCAAATACAGTAAAAGCTTTGTTATCCAGCACCCAATGGGGAATGGAGGGTGCCAGATAACAAAATATGCCAGATAATTGAGCAGCCTGAACAGGAGTCTTTGTCTGTTCGGGCCATCGCCTGTCCCACCGTGTCTGGGGTGTCGCCACTCCCGCTACATTGCCACCCCTCCCATGGGCCCCATAGGCCCCGTGGGACGGGGGTGGGACCCATGCAGGCTGCTATGTCCCAGGCCATGGGAGCTTGGCAGCACAGGCTGCTTTCCCCTGGGCCATGGGGGCTCTGCAAAACCAGAAGTGCCAGAGCATGCTGGCTTGTAAAGTGCTGGATAACTCAGCTGTTACTGTACAACCTTTAGTTTTATAGTTATAGTAAAGAGGTCTCAGCCCCACTGTGAAAGTCATACTTAAGCTTGTGCAGGAAACTGTAGTTTCATAGTTTCATAGCTAGTAGGGTCAGAAGTGACTTGAGCAGATCATCAAGTTCGACCCCTTGTCATGGCAGGAAAGAGTACTGGGGTCAAACGAACCCGGCACGGTGACTGCCAAGCCTTGTCTTAAAGACCCCTAGGGTAGGAGCCAGCACCACTTCACTTGGAAGTTGGTTCCAGATCATTAATATTTCAAAATGGCATCCCTCTTTCTTCCAAGGGACATACGACATGGTACCAGCTTGCATGTTATAATTCCACACCCAAGATTTGCACACACACTGACTGCCACCTGGTTGTTAACTTTGTATGAGCACAGTTTACTGTGAAGTAAACATGTGCGTTTACATGTGCACATACTTCTTAGCAGGAAGTCTCTCTAATCTTGAGTAAATTTGCTATGTGAAAATGCAGGTGTGATGGGCTAGCTGGCAGTGACCTAGCCCAGTGGTTTTGAAAGGGTAAATAATGATTGGAGGACTTGGGATTCCCTTTCCGCACCAATCAGGCCCCAGAGACTCACCCCCCCATGTCCTGATTGGCCCCATGGGTCACCTGGAGGGGGATAAAAGGGGCAGCATGGGCTGACTCAGGGGAGAGACCAGTGAGGGACAGCAAGGAAGGCGCTTCAGGGAGCTGGCAAGAGCTGAGCCAGTGGGGCAGGAGCAGGGCCCTGGAAAAGCCTGAAAGTGCAGGACCTGCAGGCAGAAGTGGGACCCTCAGCAGCGCAGCATGCAGCAGCAGGAGAGGCTCCCCTGCTACAGGAAGGATCTGAGCAGTGACCTGAGAGGTTCCCAGCTCTGCTTCCAGCTCCTCCAATCAGAGGCCAGGCAGCTTGATGTGAGGCCGGGGCTCCAGGAAGGTCAAGACCCCTAGCAGGCTGGAAATGTGCCACTAGTGGTAGCTGTGTGGCAGCATTCCTGTCTGCCATGTGGGCAATATGGGTTCAAGTGCTGGCTGAGGTGACTTGGGGTGAGTGAGATAACAAGAAGCAAGTCTTCTTGCAGTGGAAAGGGGCCATTGTGTTTTCTCCCCCTCCAGGTACCAAGGCACTATATTTCCTTGTCATTTGACATTTTGCATTTTGTGCCTTTTTATATTTCACCAACCCGTATTGTTTGTTATGCTGTTTGTGTTTTATATTTTGTTAACCCTGTTTTTTGTCAATGATTGTAAGTGTCTAACCTTTGTTGAATCCTGCCCCCTCGGGGCATTGTAGTGTCCACTATACCATCTGATTTATGCCTGTTATGTTCCCAGTATTAAAAGGTATATGGTCAAGTCACCATTGGTGGTCTGGCTCTGCTCTATAGGGGGAGGAGAGTCCCTACACCTCTCACAGCGCTTGTGCACCTGCTTTGATCCCTTCAGTTGGAGAGGGGGTACCTCTTGGAGTACTGTCCGGGTTACACAGGGAACAAATTTACTCAGGATTAGTAATGGTACCATATCACTTGCCGCATTGCCCATACTGGGCAAATTATTGGATGAGGCACAGGGTTAGAAAGCTGTAGCAGACTTAGGAATTGTTGTTCAGCATTTACACACTAGAAGGGAAGAGAAGCCACACTGTGGTAGCCAGGGTTATGTGCACCTGCTTTCTGTGTATATTAATGAGTGGGAGATGTTGCGCCCGAGGACCCGTGTACCCTTGACCTGCGAGCCTGGGTTGGCACGACTGGCTGGACGCGGGTAGAATACGGGGTTCATTCAGGTGGAAGAGCGAGAAGAGTCAGGGAATTAAAATGTGTTTTGGTTATATAGAAAAGTTTATTTTTACTTACACTACCAGAGAACTACTGGAGAACTACCGGAGAATGACTGGAGACTGTAGTGTAGGCAAGAATTTGTTGTTACGCAGTGAGGAAGAAGAAAAATTCTGTTCAGTTCCAGAAAAGTTCAGGAAAAGTTCAGTTCAGTCTGCAGATCAGTAACTACTCGATACAGGTTTTCAACAAAAGCGTACAAGTAAAATAAGCTTCTCGATGTAGGTTTTCAACACAGCTTACAAGTTTCTTCGGTTCAAAAACTTTCGTGCACGGACCGGTGAGAACGGACGAGTCGACTGTAATTCACCTGTAATCCGCCAGGTGGGGTAGAGGTCTGCGATTGGCCGGATCGCTGACTAAGTCTCCTGAGTGTGCATGCAGGTCTCCCCCCGAAGATGGGGATCCTTCTAAACTTATAGATTTTTAAGTGGCCAACCACAGCACACTAGGTGGGAATAATTAGGAGACTGCCAATTATGATTGTGAACAGACTTTCTTTGTCTACTCAGGTTTCATGCCAGAACGACTGCGCACGTACTCTACATTTAGGCTGGGGAGGGGGTTGGATACGGAGCTACGATGATGAAACATGTTATGTTAGCCTTTTGACCTTTCTCTTGCCATCGGCATCTGAAACCAAAGATTTTTCTTTGACAGGAGAGACTACAGATTTTGTGTAAAGAATGGGAGGGAAAAAGGGGAGGATAAAAGGGATCTGTAACAGTAAATGGCGTTGTTTCTTGCACATCTCTGTGAGGGCCTGCCCTTCTGTGTAATGGAGCTGATTCCAGTATATCCCACATACAAGCACCACACAAAGGTCTTTGAGAGTTTCAGGTCCTCTCCTCCCTTACCCTGAGCCCAGCTAAAAAGAACATTAATTTGTTACAGTACTGACAAAAAAGTGTACCTTGTTCAGTCGCAATATCGAGCACTCTGCTTTTTAGCTTTGAGGTCCTAGGTTCACTACCCATTTGGTCAACAAAGTTAAATATGGGAGGTAATGAGACGTCTGGGGGAAAAGTGCTGCACAGTCAACTGTGTTGTGTAGTGAAATCTCTTATAGGTCCGTTGGGCCCAGAGTAGCTGCTGACCACTGTGCCTTTCATTATTCTCAGGGATCCCTCTGAAGGCTTGTCATTTTAGGAAGAGTTCTGTTCTTTCCTGAAAGGATCCATATTTAGCCCCATCTTCTCCCTTTTTTTCTCCATTGAGTACCTGAAAGAATGCACTTATGGAAATCATGAAGCTTCTATATTTGTACCCTTAGTTGTACTTCTAAATTTAGAGAAGAGGCAAACTGCCTTTGTTGGCATATCGGGGAAAAAACTTTTTGCAAGACACCATTCAAGCCTTCATTTCTGCCATATTGATATGAGCTGGAGGGATTACACTGTGTTTGCAAAGTGAAGGAACATTCTGTAGAAAGGTATCAGTGTACTGAGCTGGGAATCAGGGCCCAGGATGTCATGTGCTGTCATACTGAGTCATGGCTTGTATGGAGGAACATTTATTTTTCAAATATCAGTGGAATCAATATCTCTCATTCATGTTCTTAGCGTTATTAAAATTCATGTAATAGCTATTGTCACAAAACCAAAGACACAGGCACAAGTGAGAAACATTCTTTTTTTGACATCAACAGTATTAAAGATGCTCTTTTTGCCTTTATTCCGTTTCTTTCTGTATCATCCTCTCCCAGAATCAGCAGGGGAAGCAACTCATAATCAAAGATGTGGGGTGGAAAATTTTCCAGTGCTTTATTTTTCCATGAGAAATTTTCCATTTCTAACAATTCATTGTTTCATTAGTAACAATGAATGGATGCCAATACAATATTAGGCAAGGTTGGCAGTTTCAAAGTTGTAATGAATGTTTTCAGGTGATTATCCCTAGGAAGTGTGTGACAGTACATATGTTTTATTGATTTGTAAACAGGAGGGTAATACGCCCACATAATAATCCAAACCAAAAATCAGGTTATGAATTCACCTAATCGGCTGTGGAGGTCAAATCAAAACTGAAGCTAAAATTCTTATTTCATCTCAGACTGCAAGTGAAAGCAAAACCAAAACTAAAACTGTGATTAATTTTTGTTTCACTTCCAGTTCAGCAAACACACAGAGCAGTGTCTCATTTCTTTTCCTGAGTTGGGGAAGTTGGGAATGTTTGCATAAGATCTGTAAATTTTTTAGTGCTTTTGGCTTGGAGTAGTCATAATCATGCCTAATCAGAAAAAAAGCAGTGTGTGGCATCATTATAGTGAAGTTCAAGCCACTGAAGGAAGGAAGAAATTTTGGGAGATGTAAATATTGCTGGCAGGAGTATGCTATTGCAAACAATGCAACAAAAATGAAGAAATATTTAATAACATGTAGAAACTGTCATAGTTTCATAGTTAGTAGGGTTGGAAGGGACCTGAGCAGATCATCAAGTCTGACCCCCTGCCATGGCAGAAAAGAGTACTGGGGTCAAACAACCCCAGCAAGGTGTTTGTCGAGCCTTGTCTTAAAGACCCCCAGGGTAGGAGCCAGCACCACTTTGCTTGGAAGTTGGTTCTAGATCCTAGCTGCCCTGACAGTGAAGTAGTGCCTCCTGATATCTAGTCTGAATCTACCCTCTGCCAGCTTGTGACCGTTATTTCTAGTCACTCCTGGTAGTGCTCGGAACATGGACTCCCCCAATGCCTGCTGGTCCCCTCTGACTAGTTTGTAACAGGCCACTAGATCCCCCTCAGCCTTCTCTTGTGGAGGCTGAACAGGTTCAGGTCGTAGCCTCTCCTCGTAGGGCCTGCCCTGCTGCCCCCTGATCATGCAAGTGGCCCTCCTCTGGACCCTCTCCATGTTGTCCACATCCCTCTTGAAGTGCGGCACCCAGAACTGGATGCGGTACTCTAGCTGTGGCCTGACCAGTGCCGCATAGAGGGGGAGGATCACCTCCTTGGACCTGCTTGAGATGCATCTGTGGATGCATTGACAAGGTGCCGTTGGCCTTCCTGACTGCATCTGCACACTGCTGGCCCATGTTCATTTTGGCATCGATGATGACTCCAAGATCCTTTTCTGCCTCTGCACTGACAAGAAGGGAGTTCCCCAGCCTGTAGATATGGTGCTGGTTCTTCCTCCCCAGGTGCATCACCTTGCACTTGTCAGTGTTGAATCCCATCCTATTCTCCTCCGCCCATCCCTGTAACCTGTCCAAGTCCGATTGCAGCCTATTCCTCCCTTCTAGCGTGCCCACATCTTAGTGTCATCAGCAAATTTGACAGGATGCTTTTTACCCCCTCATCCAAGTCTCTGATGAAGATGTTGAACAGTGCAGGCCTGAGGACCAAGCCCTCGGGGACCTCACTGCCCACATCCCTCCAGGTCGAAAATGACCCATCCACCACCACTCTCTGGGTGCGGCCCTCCAGCCAGTTGGCGACCCATTGGACTGTGTAGGTGTCGACACCACAGTCCCCCAGTTTTTTAATGAGAATGGGGTGAGAGACATTGTCGAAGACCTTCCTAAAGTCCAGAAAGACTACATCCACTGTGACGCCTGAGAGAGTACAAGCTACATACAGAAAGCTAATATAATGTAGTGGTGGAACAACATCGTTTGAGGAAAGTCTACTTCAGGAATCCTATGCAAGTAAATAAATTAATATGGTAAACAACACATAGTATAGATTGGCATCTATATTGTTTTAAACCATTATAATTTTAAAAGTTGTTAATGCAACTCTGGACTACAAATTATTTATTTAAAATATTTGTATCCTGCTTTTTTGCTTGCACTAAGCACCCAAAGTGGCTTAGGCTTAACAATATTTAAAAAAGGAATTACTTAATAAATAGTTAACTATTTCAGTGCAACAGAGCGAGCTTAGTCCTCTGGCTGATGGCAGAGGCCAGACTATATGTCCCTTTGGCTCTGCAGTCCCAGGGCAACTGAGCAGCAAGTTGAGCAGCAGAGTGCTCTTTCTGGCAGGGAGAGGGGAAGCAAGCTCCCTGCCACTCCTCCTTCTCCTTCTGATGGATGAGGCCAGACTAGAATAGGCTAAACTAAAAATATTTCCCCCCGTTTGTTGCAAGAACTTGGTAGCTTGAGTGAAATAGCAGATTTGCAAAAAATGGAAAATGAAAATGTTGAGCTGCCAGATCTGGGGGAAGAAGAAGCAGGATCCTCGCTTTCAAGATCACTGTCACCAGATATGCAATCCATCATGTTCAAGATGGTTAAGCTTTTTATCAAGTTTTCTGGACAAAATGTCAAAAGAAGATCAAGAAAAAGCAGATAAGACATTAGCTCAAGCTATATTTGTAATGGCACACCTCTTTCCATAACTGAAAATTAATACTGGAAGGAACATTACAAACTAATTCACCTATCATATAAGTTACCATCACATTATTGCTTATTGCATTCTCTCTTAGATAGAGAATATGACAGAGTTCAAACAATGGTTATTCAAAGGATTGGTCAAGCAGAATCACTGATTCTGATGTCAGATGGATGGACTGATATACAAGAAAATCCTTTATTGAACATTAAGTTAGCAACACCTGAACCAATATTCCTGAAAGCAGTTGCTACCAAATCTTCTCAACATACAGGTGAATACATAACCAAATTACTGAGTGAAGAGACTGAAAGTGCAGGTCCCTCCAGGGTACAACTCCTTGTAACTGATCATGTGAGTAACATGAAAGTTGCATGGCAAATATTAAAGGCAAAGTATCCTCATTTAATAGTATTTGGTGGTCTTGCTCATGGGTTGAAACTTCTGGCAAAGGACATAGAAAGTGTGAATACAATGAAGACAATATTGGCAAGCTGCAAAGTGATTGTGAAGGTATTCAACAATCAGCATGTTGCTAACCAGACTTCGTAGCTGAGACCCATATAGTTTCTCCTGGCAATAAAAGTGCACTTTTTTCCCCCACTTCTCTTTTTGCAGTTTCGTCAAAGTGTTTACATAGCTTGCTGTGCACAAAGAACTGCTAGCAGTGTGCTTCAATAGATGACACAATATCCCAGATTATTCCTGTGAACATTCAGAAGCCGATTCTTGACAACAATGTGTCTGGGTTTGAGTTCAAGGACCATTCAATTTGCTACTACCAGTTTCAGTGGCTATCAAGAAACTTGAAGGAGATACACCAAGCCTTTCAAATATTCCAGAAATATTCAGACAACTGAATGAAAATCTAATTGAGCTTTGGCCTTCATCTCTATCCAAAAAAGTAGTAGTAGTAGAAAAACAAATGTTTACTAAGAGATCTGAGTTTTGCTCTCATCCAGTTCATCTAGCAGCAAACTCACTTAGTTCATCTGGCACTGCCTGACCTTAATGCTCTTTCCCGCCCAGGGCAGAGTGTTGGACTCAATGACCTACTGAGGTCCATTCCAACCCTAACATCTATGAATCAAACCTTTTGGATCCTCAACACCAAGGACAACATTTATCAGAAGATGAATTATCTACTGCTCTCGATACAATTATGGAAGTAGCTAAGAATGTCCCCAACACCGATGAAATAGTCATGATGACAGACATTGCTGAGTACCGCACAAAAGAAAAACTTTGGAGCAAAGACATCATTTGGCAGGCAGACAAAGAAGAGGAACAGATTAACAAATGAATGCACTGCTAAGCTTGTTTCTATTTCTCAAAATCTCTTGCTTCTGGAGAATCAGTCAGAAGCAGAATTAGTGAACAAGATGCAGTATGATGATAAATTGCCTTTCCCCATAAACTCATTGGTAAAACTATCATTTAGCAAAAGAGAATGTGTTTCAAGTAGTTCTGAATCAGATTTGCCTCAATCGGATGCTGAAATGGAACTAATAGGCGGTGCAGGTGATTCTACAGATAGTGACAGTGAAACTGGAAGTGCCGCAATGACCTCAGTGGAAGAGAATTAAATTCTCTTGAAGTAGATGAGTGGATAACCACAGCATATCATGTATGGTTGTGTGGGTGTGCTAAAATTAGTGTGTCAACAGGTTTCAGTGCCTTCGTTATTTTACTTAAATCTAAACAAACTATGTAAGGGAAGTACATGCTATTGTGTATTGTCTTTATATTTTTACAAGTATTCCAATCAAAATAATTTCTTTCCACATAAAGCTTTGAATTTGTTTGAATATAACATTTAAACCATATTAAGTGTGCTGTATTTAATTTGAATCAGATATTTCAGTCAAAAATCTTGTTGCTATTGGGACAGAATATTAACATGGGGGGACTTTTTTAGGTTTTTTTTCCCCTAATAAAGCCAAATAAACATGTTAAATCAGATCATGCTCCATTTAGGGCACTGGAAATTTTTTTGGAAACATTTCAGATTCAACATTTTCCATAAAAACCTACATCTCTGCTCACAATGCATTATCTACATTTTCCTGAGAGAGGTTTATGGTACGGCTGGGTAAAGCTGGGAGAATGTGTTATGTTTAATATCATTGAGGTATCAAAAATGCATCTAGTTCTACACCAAAGCCTAGTCAAAGTTTGAAAAAACATGTGTACCTCTCTAGAAGCTACACCTGGGCTGGTTTCAAATAGTACACTGAGAAAGCGTGTTGAAGTTATGTGGTCTCAAGAGTAACGCCGTCTGGGGAAGGCATACTAGAGTGAACTGCAGCTCAGCAGTGGAGTCTGTTCCCAGCGGTCCAAAAATTCCATTGCATGAATAACCCAACATTTCTTTATTTAAGTTGATAAAATAACCCCTTAGTCAAGGTTATATATGGACTCACATTTAGTTTTAATAACTTTATTATACCGGAGTATAATACTCTATATTCTACTATACTGTATATAGCATTACATTATTCATTTCAACAAGAGCTCAGCAATAAAGACACTTTCTAGTTGACTTTGACACACTTCATAATTGTGGAGAGAAATCCCTGTTCTCTCTCTTGGATCCCCCATTTAAGAACAAAAACAATGACATGAGGAAATAATAGCTGAGAAATCATGCACAAGTCCATCTAAGCAAACATTTCCTGCCCCACCATGCATCCATTTTCATAAGCACTCCAAAATACCTGTTTTGAAGAAAAAAAAGCCCACTGACTGATGGGGGGGGGGTTCATTTAAGACCCATAGATGAGGTCTCTGCCCACAGAATATTAGAGATTCCTGGTAATCTATCAAAGAGTTGGGTCTGGTATTGATTGTATAAGGAAGGTGGTTAATGAGCAGTGATAGTTTTTAGGTCTTCATGATCTATTAGTTCCAGGGGTTAGCATGGTTAGGCTGCACCAGTTTCTGGAAGCAATAACACATTAGGAAAATATGTGACTAGCATCCCATTCAGGCACCTTTGATTGTGGAAGAGTATTTACCAATTACACACTTATAGGTGGATTGATAGGGGAGAATATGAAAAGTCCTCAGTGACGAAAGAACAGGTCAGGGACTGGTTAGAAAAGCTGGACGTGTACAAGTCCCTGGGGCTGGATGCAATGCATCTGAGGGTGCTGAGGGAGTTGGCTGAAGTGACTGCACAGCTGCTGGCCATTATCTTTGAAAACTCATGGCAATCAGGGGAGGTCCTAGACAATTGGAAAAGGGCAAAAATAGTGTCCATCTTTATGAACAGGAAGAAGGAAGATCCAGAGAACTACAGACCAGTCAGCCTCACCTCAGTCTCCAGAAAAATCATGGAGCAGATCCTCAAAGAAACCATTTCTAAGTACTTGGAGGAGAAGAAGATGATTAGGATTTGGCAAAGGCAAGTAAGTCATGCCTGACCAACCTGATTGCCTTCTATGATGAGATAACTGGCTCCGTGGATGTGGGGAAAGCAGTGGACATAACATACCTTGAATTTAGCAAGGATTTTGGTACTGTCTCCCACAGCATTCTTGCAAGCAAGCTGAAGAAGTATGGGTTGGATGAATGGACTATGAGGTGGATAGAAAGCTGGCTGGATTGTTGGGCTTAGCAGGTAGTAATGAATAGCTCAATGTCTAGCTGGCAGCTGGTATCAAGTGGAGTTCCCCAGGGGTTGGTCCTGGGGCTGGTTTTGTTTAATGTGCTCATCAATGACCTGGAAGATGGCATAGAGTGCACCCTCAGCAAGTTTGTGGATGACACCAAGCTGGGGGAAGTAGTAGATACACTGGAGGGTAGGGCTAGGATTCAGAGTGATTTAGACAAATTGGAGGATTGGGCCAAAAGAAATCTCATGAATTTCAATAAGTAGAAGTGCAAATTCCTGCACTTAGGACAGAATAATCCCATGCACTGCTACAGCCTGGGGGCTGACTGGTTAAGCAGCAGCTCTGCAGCAAAAGACCTAGAGGTTACAGTGGAAAATCAGATGGATATGAGACAGCAGTGCGCCCTTGTTGCCAAAAATGCCAACAGCATACTGGGCTGCATTAGTGGGAGGGTTGCCAGGTGATCTAGGGTAGTAATTATTCTGCTCTATTCTGTACTGGTGAGGCCACATCTGGAGTACTGTGAGAAGTTTTGTACCCCCCACTGCAGAAAGGATGTGGACAAGTTGGAGAGAGTTTATTGGACAGCAACAAAAATGGTTATGGGGCACATGACTTATGAGGAGCAGCTGAGGAAACTGGGTTTATTTAGTCTGGAGAAGAGATGATCAAGAGGGGATTTGATAGCAGCCTTCAGCTACCTGAAGGGTGGTTACCAAGAGGATGGAGCTAGACTCTTCTTAGTGTTGACAGATGACAGAAGAAGGAGCAATGGTCTCAAGTTGCAGCAAGGGAGGTTTATGTTGGATATTAGGAAAAATGTTCTCACTAGCAGGGTAGTGAAGTGCTGGAACTGGTTCCCCAGAGAGGTTGTGGTTGTTTCCACCCTTGGAAGTTTTTAAGGCCCAGCTCAAAAAAGCCCTGGCTGGAATGATCTAGTTGGGGATGGTCCTGCTTTGAGCACGGAGTTGGACTAGATGTGACCTCCTGAGGTCCCTTCCAGCCCTCATTTTCTATGATTCTATGATTTAGTGTGGACATTAGCACAAGTGCACAATGAAGTATTATCTTAAGTCACTGGAGGAAGGGCACTTGGCAAAGAATGGTCGAGTACTTTGTCACCAAGCTCTTTTGAGATGGGAAAGAGGGTATAAACTTCTAAGTATAGACAGTCTGATTGCAGTTAAGATGATTTAAATGTACAGGAACCTTACTTAAGTAGAGACGGTCTGGATTGTATACTGCTTTATTGTGGTGAATATAACTACCAGTTATATTTATGTATGCACAAAAGATAGTTAAATGACAATTATGAGAAAAAGATGGACGCTTTTTTCCCAGTGCATAATATGCAGCCAATAACTTTCCCAAGGGCAGCTTTGATCTCCTTGTTCCTCATGTTGTAGATGACAGGATTCACCAGTGGTGGTACTGTGGCATAAAGAACAGCTACTATGAGATCCAGAGCTGATGGGGTGCTGGAAGGAGTTCTTAAGTAGGCACAACAGCCAGTGAGAAAAAACAATGAGACCACAATGAGGTGAGGAACACAGGTGGAGAAGGCTTTATGCCGGCCCTCTTCTGAGGGGATTCTTAGTACTGCAGTAAAGATCTGAACATATGATACAACGATGAAAACAAAACAGCTTAAATATAAGAACAGACCAAAGAAAAGTATCCTCACCTCACTGAGATATGAGTCAGAGCAGGAGATTTGGAGCAGCTGGGGGATATCACAGAAAAACTTGTTGATGATGTTGGAGTGGCAGAAAGGTAACCGAAAAGTGTTACCAGTGTGCAGTGCAGAATAAAGAATGGCACTGACCCATGCACTGACTGCCATCTGGACACAAGCACTCCTGTTCATAATGGTCTCATAGTGCAGTGGTTTGCAGATGGCAATGTATCGATCATAAGCCATGATGGTGAGGAAGGCAAAGTTGGCTGTAGCAAAGAAAAAGAAGAGGAAAACTTGGGCAACACATCCAGCATAGGAAATCAACCTGGTGTTCCACAGGGAATTAGCCATGGATTTGGGGACAGTGACGGAGATGGTTCCCAGGTCGAGGATGGACAAATTCATGAGGAAGAAGTACATGGGAGTGTGAAGGTGGTGGTCGAGGGCTACCACCATGATAACGAGGAGATTCCCTATGAGAGCTGCCAGGTACGCTGCTAGAAAGATGGCAAAGTGTAAAAGCTGCAGCTCCCGGTTGTCAGAAAATTCCAGGAGGAGGAACTCAGTTACAGTGGTTTGGTTGGACATTGCCTTTTTCAATCCATTGTGTGATGCCTGCGGAGGAAAGAACAAGGGCAGTGGTCAGGATCAGATAAACAAAGGTCAATGACTCTAATTCTGCTTTCAAAAACCTCTAAGAAATGCACTTTCATATCTACACAGTGCCTAATTTTTAATAAAAAATATTTTTAGATTGAAATTTTTTATTTTTTAAAACATTTAACGTTTTTCTATGGGAGGTATTTGCATTTGAAAGGAATATTTTGATTTCTACACCAAACTGAGCAGCAGCATTATTCAGTAAGAATTATTAGACACATCACGCTATTGCTATCAGCTAGGAGGTGCAAACTCACTATACCTTTCAAAATAAGTGCTGCAGTCCAGTTCATTATTAAACTAGTAGTATTTGGTAGAACTCCTGTGTGGGTCACAGGGCTGAATCAGTTACAACACGTGTCTCAAAATGTGGCTGGAAAAAAATGCAAGAAAATACAACCTTTAGTTTTACAGTCATAGAAAAGGGGTCCCAACCATACTGTGAAAAACACTTACAGCTTGTGCTGAAAACTGTAACACTAATATTTCAGCACAGCATCCCTCCTTCTTCGAAAGGATATACTGTGTGGAATCAGCTTGTATGTAATAATTCCACACCCAAGGTTTGCCCACAGACCGACTGCCTCCTGGTTGCAAACTAACACATGACCCTGCAGACCAGCATGTAGAAGGGGGTTACTGCAGTCTCTCTGATACTTCTGTTCTGTGTAACGAAGCTCTGTCATGCTGTTACCTGGACCAAAAGCAGAGTTTGGGAGGGAGTCTGCCTTACCACTTCAATGCTCTGCTCATTTGTTCACGGCATTAGGATTTAGCTTGCAGCAACATGGCCAAAGACACACAATTCCAATCTCACTGACTTTCTTTAAGCCCTTAGCTTTCCTTTCTGTGTATTCAGACATGAAACAACTTACTGTGCTGTTCTTTGTGGATTTTTTCCACATGCTTCTGTTGCATTTGATCCTCCACTGCCAGGATCCTTTGCTCATAACCCAGCTCTCAATCTACATACATTTTCTGTCCTCTGCCACTGAAGTTTCTAGATGATAAAGGCAGCAGTGATTTGATTCAAGCCTATTTCTGTCTACAGATGAGCAGGCTGTAGCTGACTTTGCCTGATATAAGAGAGCAGAAGCTGCAGTAAGGTGATTTATGTGTGTCCCTCTTTTAAGGGCTTGTGGGACTCATTCCCTAGAGCTCTGTATAGCTCAGAAACAGAGGCTCAGAGGCAGACACTTCTGAAGCAACTGTTTTTAAAGTCAAAAGACCATTGTAGATATCTAATTTGCCCTTCTGTAAGGCACAGGTCATAAGTTTCACCCAGGTTTTCCTGCTTGAAGCTCTCTGTAAACCCCACATGGACTGAAAAGGGTATTCAGGTACCCACACATGCACAAAGATGCTCAGCTGAATTTAGAAACTTACATGAGATGACTGGCTAGTTCCATTTGTTTAGATGTTTTAACCTCCCCGCCTGGTTAAAGAATTGTAACCCAAGTGCACCCAAGTATGTGCTTCCCTCTCCTAATGGAAGGGATGGGTGGCTTGGCAGGAGTGCTGTGAGAGGGATATGCAATACTGGCCCATTCCCTCTGTTCTCTATAGACTCAGGCCAGGACAAAAATACTTTAACTATATACAGGTTTATTAATATACATATATATACACACACAAAAAACCCAAAAATGATATTAATAAATATATACAATACATACTTTACAAATAAAGCTATATTCTATAACTCGAAGCCAGCACAGGTAAGTATCTCATCTAAAACAGGTAAGCACAGGTAAGTCCAAATAACTAGTGGTGGTATGTAGCGGGTGGATGGGGGTGCATGTGGACCCCCTCAGAGCGCTGGTGCACCCCCTGACAGGCAGCATTCCCTGCTTAAGTGACAGGGAGTGGGGGGCAGGTGAAAGTGATGGTGCCCTCCCCCGACAGTGCCGTCTGGGGATTAGGGGTGCTAGGAGAAGTGTTCCCCATAGTCCCCCCCATGGCCGATCACGCTGACCTGGATCGACTCAACACATCGGGGTTGGTATTATCACTTGCCCCCCCAGTTGCTGACTGGCCTCTGGTGGGGGGGAAGTGCCCCTCCCGACTCAGAAGGCACCAGTCACCCATGTAAACAATCAACAAGTAAATATAGATGAACAGCAAATAAATACTGGCAAACTACATGGGGGGGGGGCTGGTAATAAGAAGGGTTTCAACAAGACAGGTTAAATATATATACAATATACAACAGTTAAACCACAACTCACATTAGAATTAACAAAATATAAGGCACTACCTACAAAATATGAGGCACCTGCACACCCTTCAGGGAATCAATGTCACTGTGAGTACTGGAGACTCCCCATTGATTCTAGCAGCCTTGGCATAGTTCCAAAAAAAAGGAGAAGGAAGGGGCCCCAGTACCCCTCAGTCCCTCGCGGGTTTGCCAGGGACCCTTTTCCCACAGAGCCCTCTGGTACACCACCTTACAGGGGCTTCCTCCCCTGTGAGAACCCTTTCCCTGATAACTCACAGCTCCAATGGGTGATGTGGGGTCCTTGTCACCCCAGCTGGGGTTTCTTTCAGCTGATGCAGATGAAGGTCTTTGGGTCCTGTGGGCCCTCCAATCCTGTCGCAGCCCTGTGCTTCACTTTGAGTCCCAAGGGCTCTGCCTGCTGCTCATGGTTGGGAGCTTAGGCTACCTTTTGTGGGTCCAAGGCCCTGTCCCCCACCTGGGACCAGCTGTGGATCAAGCAGCCACATGAATCCTGGCTGCGTGCCAGGAAATGGTGGCTCTGAGCCACCCTGAGTGGCTCCCAGGTTTGGGGTCCCACCGGACTGCACTGCACCATGCTGCTGGCTCTGGGTTCCTGGCCTTGTACTGGGGGTTGCAGATGTGAGCTGCCTTGTGCAGCTGCCAGGGTCTGAGCTCCATGCACCACTGCATGCACCAGCTCCCAGGGTCTCACCCCATGCGCCGCACTATGCACCAACTGGGGCTGAAGCCATCCATTGCTCCTGTCAAGAAAGAGGTGTCTTCAAGGGCTCTTCAAGGGAACAGCATCCACCTGCTGGGTTGCTTTTCCCCAGCTCTTCTTAGCCCTACTCTCTTCTTTGTCCCTTGATACATTTGCCCATGTGTCGGGCATGCTGTTCTTTTATCCCCTCTGGAGGCTCCGCCAGTCCAGACCAGTCAGGGTGAGATGGAGCTGATCTACAACCAGGTCCAGACTCCTCACCTCACCTTGGGTAGGGGCAGGCCAGCCCCTCCACAAGTGTTACTCGATTGTTGGGAACAGCCCACCAATTGGAATCAAGCTTCTCCAAGCCCGGCATGCTGGGTAATGGCCGATGAACCCACCATACAATGTCAGTGTCCATGAAAACCTGCTTCTCTTAATAAGGGGCAAACTGCCATGGGTCAGGTTGTACCTACCATAGGGTAAGACCATGCAACCAGGTAGTTATTATGAAGTAGCCAGTCCATCTTCTCATTCACCTCTTGGTAACTTTATATATATTTGTCCTATGCCTTTAGACTCTTTGAAAATCACTGTCTAACTTGATAGCAAGCCTGGCTAGGCACCAGGTGCTGAAGAGAAGTAGTTGAGTAGGACTTCAGAGATGTAAGCCTAATAGTGCAATGAAGGCCAGATAGCTTTGCCTACAATGATTCCTCAGCACCTAAAATTCAGCCTTTTCACATGTTCCAAGGAAATGCAGTTTAATCACCTGAGTGCTTGTTTCCCTTCTAGGTTCCAGATACCATGGTTTAAACACAAAGACCCCATGCTGCTCCCCTTCCTAGGTTTCTCAGTGAGCTTACACATCTACACGGTGATCCTATTCCAGCCTACTTCCTTTCCTGACAAAACACTAACACAAAATATTTCCATAACATTCCCACATCATTCTTGCAAGGAAGCTAAGAAAGTATGGGTTGGATAAATGGATTGTAAGGCGGATATATACAAGTGGCTGGAGCATTGGAGTCAAAGGGTAGTAATCAATGCTTTGATGTCTAGTTGACTGCTGGTATGAAGTGGAGTTCCCTAGGGGTCAGGCCTGGTGCTAGTTTTATTTAATATATTCATGAATGACCTGCAAGATGGGATGGAGTGCACCCATAACAAATTTTTGGATGACACCAAGCTAGGTGGAGTAGTAGATGTGCTGGAGGGTAGGGCCTGGATTCAGAAAGTCATCAGTAAATTGGAGGATTGGACCAAAAGAATCTTATGAGGTTCAATAAGGACCATGACAAAGTCCTGAATTTGGAATGGAAAAATCCCATGCATCAGCACCGGCTGGGACTGACTGGCTTATCAAGCAGTTCTGCAGAAAAGTGCCTGGGGGCTTCAATGGACAATAAGTTAAAAATGGGCTAACAATGTGCCCTTGTGAAAAAAGCTAATGGCATCTTGGGCTGGATTGGGAGGAGCATTGCCAACTTATCAAGGGAAGTGGTTCTTCCTCTCTATTCTGCACTGATGAGGCCACATATGGATTCACGCCCAGTGTTGGGCTCTCCACTACAGAAAGGATGTGGACAAACTGGAGAGAGTTCATCAAATGGGAACAGAAATGGTTAGAGGGCTGGGGTACATGACTTGTGAGGAGAGGCTGAGGGAACTGGGCTCATTTATTGTGGCAGAGAGAAGACTGATGGAGGATTTAATAGCAGACTTCAACTACCTGAAGGGGGTTCCAAAGAGGATGAAGCTAGTCCAGGGGTGGCCAAAATGCAGGGCTGGTGTTTCCATGGAGACCAACCCAAGCAGTGCTGGCAGGTTGCATGTCTGGGTGGGCAGAGCAAGGTTTAATTTTAACACACTGGAGTTGTAGCAAGATACCTTGAGTGCTTTGTTACCAAGCTTCTTTGAGAAAGGAGAAAGGATAGTATAAATGTCTAAGGAAAGAAAGTGTAACTATAATTAAAATGATTTAAATCTTTACTGTAGTGGAGTTAGTCTGGATTGCACACTGCTGTACTGTGGTAGAGATATCTAGCAGTTATTTATATCTATGCACAAAAAGATAATAACACAATGATTATAAAACAAAGATGCACACTGTCTTCCCACTGAATAATTTCCAGACAATATATTTCCCAAGGGCAGCTTTCATCTTCTTATTCCTCATGCTGTAGATGATTGGATTGACCGTTGGTGGCAGTATGGCAAGCAGAACAGCCACCATGAGATCCAGACCTGAGGGGGAGTTGGATGTGGGAATCATGTATGTAATGGTGCCAGTAAAAATAAGCAAGGAGACCACAACAAGGTGAGGAATGCAGGTGGAGAAGGCTTTCTGCTGGCCCTGCTTTGATGGGATTCTCAGTACGACACTGAGGATCTGAACATATGATACAATGATGAAAACAAAACAGATAAAAACTAAACACCCACTAAAAATAAGAATCCCAGCTTCATTGAGAGATGAATCAGAGCAGGAGAGCTTGAGCAGCTGGGGGACATCACAGAAAAACTTGTTGATGATGTTGGAATGGCAGAAAGGTAACCGAAAAGTGTTACCAGTGTGCAGTGCAGCGTAGAGAATGCCACTGACCCATGCACTGACTGCCATCTGGACACAAGCCCTCCTGTTCATGATGGTCTCATAGTGCAGTGGTTTGCAGATGGCAATGCATCGATCATATGCCATGATGGTGAGGAAGGCAAAGTTGGCTATAATGAAGAAAAAGAAGAGGAAAACTTGGGCGACACATCCAGCATAGGATATCAACCTGGTGTTCCACAGGGAATTAGCCATGGATTTGGGGACAGTGACAGAGATGCTTCCCAAGTCTAGAATGGACAAATTCATGAGGAAGAAATACATGGGTGTGTGAAGGTGATGGTCAAGGGCAACCACCATGATAACGAGGAGGTTCCCTATGAGAGCTGCCATGTACGCTGCTAGAAAGATGGCAAAGTGTAAAAGCTGCAGCTCCCGGTTGTCAGAAAATTCCTGGAGGAGGAACTCGGTTACAGTGGTTTGGTTGGACATTGCCTTTTTCAGTCCATTGGGGGATGCCTGTGGAAAAATACAAGGGCAGCAGTCAGGATCAGAAATCATAGCCCAGAGGCTCTTATTCTGCATTTAAAAGCATCTCACAAGCCATTGGCAATGCGTAGGGGGTGCATGCAGGTTCCTGTGCACCCCAAGTGTGGCGGTCCCCCCCTACACAAAGGTGCCACCGACACTGTAGGTAGTAGCCGCTCGCCACCCTCACCCTCCTTGCTGACACAGCTGGTGGCATCTATGGGCAGTCAGCAATTGCTGCTGGCCACTGCCAACACTGCTGGCGGCATCTGTGGGTGGTTGCTGACCTTTGGTCAGCGCTCATCTTCTCCTCCCCACCGCTGACAGTGCTGGTGGTGGCTGTGGGAGCTCCCCGCTTACCGCCGCCACCAGCACTGCTGTGCCCCCCCAGCCACCAGGGGCACGTGGCGTTCACCTCACAAACAAATTGTCAAACCCTCACGGCATCTGACTGGTGCCAAATTTTAAATCAATATCTTTTTTATTTAAATTTTGGTGCTTAAAACAATGACTTTTTAGTGGAAAGTGTTTACAGTTTGATAGGATGCTGTGATTTGCATACAGAACTTGAAAACTCTGTTATTCAGTAGGCACTGCTAGGCAAAATCACATTCGGCGGTGTAAACGTTCGACACCTTTGAAAATAACTGGTTCATATTAAACTAGTGTAACTTGGTCGACCTCTTTTACAGGTCACAGGACTGTGTTGCAAAACTCAGCTAGAAAAAATAAGAGCAAAATGCAGCTTTTAGTTTCACAGTCTTAGGGCATGTTTAGAGAAAATGGGTGTTTACTTCACCCTAAATTGAAGTGGTGGTTTTTCAAAAACACTGCTTCGATTTAGGGTGAAGTAACCCCTCGTGTTGTGTACATCCATGTCTTACCTGGCTCTCCGGCGGTGGGGAGGGGAGGGTGAGCTGCCGGTAAGCGGAGTGGTCCCTGGGCTGTGGGAGGAGAGTGTTGGGGTGCTTCCCTCCACAGCAGCAATGGGCACCCTCTCAAGCAGCACCCACCTGCGGGCACCTGGCTCAAGCGGTCCCAAGGGGTACTGCAGCTGCGGAGGGAAGGACCATGTCCCCGTGCAGCTCAGGCAGGCTCCAGCGGAGGAAAAAAAAAGATCAGGCTCACCGCTTTTTTTTGATTTTCTTCAGTGGGTCCTGTGTGCATGGGCTGCTGCCAGGCTGCCTGCAAAGCCCCTGATCCTCATGGAGCATGGTGCTTCACTCTGCGGTTGTAGGGCAGCAAACCAAAACTCGGAGGTGTTTTAGTTTGCTGTGCCCCCAGGTCCTGTAAGGCGCATTATGCCACCGAATGTGCTACAGCAGCTGGAATTAATGCACAAGATGCCACCAATGTGTGCAAACTTAGCATCATTAAAGTGGTGCAAAAGCATTGACCCTGCTTTAAAGTGTCATGCATACATGCCTCTTGTTTTGTCTGCACAATTAGAAAAGAGGTTGCAACTCCACTGTGAAAAATATATTTAATGCTTAATACTTAATGCAGGAAATTGTAACACTAATATCTCAGCATAGCATCCCACATTCTTCCAAGGGATACACTGCATAGAATCAGTTAGTATGTAATAATTCCACACCCAGCATCTATGCACAGATTGATTGACTGACTGACTGCCATCTGGTTGCAAACTAAAATAGGGCACTGCATACCAGCTGGATTTGTCATTTCTATGTGAAAAGGGGGTAAAAGGGAGTCTACCTTACTACTTCAGTGCTTTGCTCATTTCTCCATAGAACTTAGTTTTAGCTTGCAGCAATGTGGCCAAAGGCACATCATTCTGATCTCATTGACTTCCTTCTGCCCCTAGCTTCTCATTGTATGTATTCAGACTTGAAGCACTTACCATGCTGTTCTGTTGCATTTGGTCCTCCACTGCCAGGATTCTTTGCTCATTACCCAGCTCTCAACCTATTTAAATAATCTTTCTTCTGCCACTGTGTTTTTTGAAGACAAAGACACTGATATTTGAGTCAAGCCTCATTCTGTTTGGAGATGAATGGGCTGTAGCTGTCTCTGAGCCTCCCTGGTATGAGAAAGAGGAAGCTGCAGTAAGGTGAGTTATCTGTGTCCTTCTTCTAAGGGCTTGTGGGACTCATTCCCTAGAGCTTTGCATAGCTCAGAAGCAGAGGCCTAGAAGCAAACACTCCTGAATTAATTGTTTTTAAAGATAAAGGGACAATTGTGTATCTGTAATTTCACCTACTGTAAGGCACAGGTCATAAATTTCACTCCAGGTTTCCTGTTCCTATTTCTATGTATCCTGTGGGACAGACTGATAATGGTTTTCTGGCACTTACACATGCACACAGATGTTTAGTTGAATTTAGAAAGCTATATGTGCTGGTTGTCTAGTTCCCTTTGGTTAGGTACTGTTTTAGATCCCACTAATGGCTTAGTTAAATCTTTAAGCATCTCAGTAGGCACTTGCATGTGTGCATTTATGCACTTTCATTAATGCACATTAAATCCAGTACTTCCATTTTGAGGTACAAGAAAAATGTGTATTAGCCCAGCTTAATGCGCATTAATGTGCCACAACTCCAGTGTGGCACTGAAGGACAAGAGCATTGGTGAGATGGGAGCCCAGGAAGGGTGGTCATTCTTCACAGGAACAATCCTTCAGGCACAGAAGGGGGCAATCTCATTGCACATAAAAAGGGACAAAGGAGCCAAGAAACCTCTGGGTTGAACAGGGAAATCTAGGAAAGCCTGGGAGCAAAAAAAGAGGCATACAGACTGTGGAAGCAGGGAGTGGCTACCAAGTAGGAGTATACCTACTTGACTGGCACTTGCAGGGAGTCAGTCAGGAAGGCCAAAGCAGCAATGAAACTTAGGCAACAAAAAGTAAGGACAGGAAAAAGCCCTTCTTCAGGTACATAGGGAGCAAAAAGAAGGCACGTGGTAACATAGGACCCCTACAGCACAGGTTAGGGTATTTGGTGATAGGTAGGAGGGACAAAGCTGAGCTCTTCAATGAGTTTTTTGCTTCTGTATTCCTGAGCACAGGTCAAGACAAGTCTCCCAGTTGGACTATAGACAGGCATAGGAGGGACACCAGCCCACCAACAGTTGGTGCCGACCTAGTTGAAGGGACACTTGGAGGGACTGATGTAATGAAGCCCAGGTAAAGTTTGCCTACAATGTTTCCTAAGCACCTAAAATTCAGCTTCTGTATGCCTTCAGAAGCAATGCAGTTTAATTACCAAAGTGCCCCTTTCCCATCTAGAGTCAACTATACTCCAGAAAAATGCTGGAGGGGTGACCAGTCCTTTGAGGGAATCCAATCCAGTGGATGTGCTCCAAGCATGCTTAAGTCACAGTGATAGTACAGGGCCACAAAGGGTTGGATGCTGGTCCACAGCAGAGTTGGCTGCTGGACTGGAAGTCCGGAAGTGACTGGCATACTGAAGACTGGCAGTCTACCTTTTTTATATGGGGTATAAAAACGGTATGCTGATCACTTCTGGTTTGCAGTCTGGTGGTCTGCAGTCACTTCTGGTCTGTGATCACTTCTGGCCTGTGGTTTGCCGGTCTGCAGCATAAAAAGACTGGGAACCCCTGTCCTAGAGCACCCACTTTGGTCCTTAAAAGCTTAGCGGTTGGAACACTCACCCACAGAGCAGGAGACCTGAATTACAGGCCCTTCTGCAGTGGTGTCAACTGTCTCTGCAGATGGCTGGAATAAATTTTTTGGGGACAGAGGAACCATCTTAGGCATCTCAGTTGGTTTCTACTTCTCAGTCCTACTGCTTTGGGGGAAATGGTTAGGGGGCTGGAGCACGTGACTTATGAGAGGCTGAGGGACCTGGGCTTAGTTAGTCTGCAGAAGAGTAGACTGAGGGGGGTGGATTTAATAGCAGCCTTTAAGTACCTGCAGGGTGGTTTCAAAGAGGATGGAGCTGGACTGTTCTTGGTGGTGGCAGTTGACAGGACAAGGAGCCATGGTCTTAAGTTGGGGCAAGGGAAGTTGAGGTTAGATATTAGGAAGAACTTCCTCAAGAGAAGGGTAGTAAAGCATTGGAAACAGCTTTCCCACAGAGGTTGTGGAATCTCCATCTTTAAGACCTGGCTAGACAAAGTCTTGTCTGGGACGATCTAGTTGGGGCTTGTCCTGCTTTGAGCATGGAATTGGGCTAAATGACCTCCTGATGTCCCTCCCAACCCTCATTTTCTATGTTTCTATGATCTCCTTTCCATCTCAGGTAGACAATCATGTAGTGTTCCTGCTGATCACTGTCCCAGCTGCCCTGTGGTCCCAGAGCAGGGGGAAAGAAGGGCAGCAATGTTAGCAGCCCTACCAACCTAGAGGCTGCTGCAGTCTATGGAGGCCTGTGGGTTCAGCAGGCATCCAGCAGCCTTATTTAATGCCTCCAGGCTGGCTAAACCCATCCCGTTTTCAGCCTGGATCAGTGGCAGTCTCAACTCGGCAGTCTCAATGCTTTTGCTAAAGCATATTTTTGTGAATGGAAGAGACTAGAGATGTTGTGCAAAGTTTGGGAGGAATAAAAGGGAAGTGTAACAGAGTATACAGCACTGATTTTATTGTAAATCTCTGTGAGGCCCTGCCCTCCTGCATAACAGAGACAACTCTGATAAGGCACACATTCAAACACCATACAAGGTCTTGGTGAGTTCAAAGGTCCTCTCCTGTCCTACTCTGAGCCCACCTATGATGGACAGCAGTCTATCAAAGTACTGATAGATATATTTGGTATGGTTACAGTATCTAGCATTCTGCTCTTTAGCTTTGTGATTCTTGGTTCACTTCCCATTTTGTCAACAAAATTAAACATGGAAGGTAATGAGTAGGGCAATGGGAGGTTTTGGACAGAGCTTCGGATCTGGAGAAGCTTTGGACATTTCAGGGTGGGAAGCAGCATGTCTGGGTCGAAGCGCCGCCTTGTTCTGCTTCCCAAAGCGCTTCAGAGCCGCCTCGGAGATCTGGCCATAGGGTATAATGGGGAAACAATAAAATATCTATAACTTTGTTGTTTTTTGTATGATTTTGATGAAATATTCAGGGGTGGTAGACTCTGCAGAGAGTATGAAGTCTTCCAAGTTTCAAGAAGATCGGTGCAGGGGTTTGGGGGGAACTGCCCCTCAAGCTGCTGACAAGCAAAACTGGTGCCATGGGTGGTTGTAGGATGACCATCTCTGGCTTGGGGCGGGGAAGGGAGACACTGTTGCAGGCCTGGCTGCTGAGCTGCTGTGTTCCCAGTTACCAATCAATCATGATTCACTCAGGGACCAGGGACTCAGGGACCAGCTCAATTCACAGGACCTAGCTACTACATAATGACTTAACAAGCAGCAATTAGCACCTACAAAACCAGGCTAAAGAGAGGAAAGAATCGATATAGACAATCAACTGCCCCCAGACTGACACAGTCAGTCCCACAAGCACCCATGTCCTGGGTTTTGTCTGTCAGCAGCTAGGGGTGATAGGGCCCCAGCACCCCCCTGCACTGATCTCCTCCACAGCTGGCAGGCATCAGGGCCACTGCAGGGGCCACCATCCCTGCAGCTGTCACCCCGCTGTGCCTTAGCACACGCAGTGTCACCCATGGCACGAGTTTCGCCAGGCAGGCTTTGTGGCCTCAGCAAGAACTACAATCCCTGAAGTTATCACCCCCACTGTGGTGTGAGACGTAGCCGTGACATGAGTTTGGCTTTCAAGAATTTGGGGTACAGTTCTCCCCAAACCCCTGCACCAATATTCTTGAAGCTTGGCAGTTTTCATGCTCTCAGCAGAGGCTACTATCCCTGCATGTTTCATCCAAATCAGACAAGAAACAACAAAGTTATAGATATTTCATTGATTCCCCATTATACCCAATGGCCGCCGGATCTCCGAGGCAGCTCCAAAGCTCTGGAGCTGCTTCAGCCGGATCAAGGAGGTAACCCAGTCTGGAGCTCTGGATTGGATCATGGACATCTGAAGCGGCCGGATCCAAAGCCAGATTGGATTGCTGCTGACTTGCACAGGCCTAGTAACAAGAGGTCTAGGAGAGAAGTGCTGCAGAGTCAGATGTGTTGTATAGTCAAATCTCTTATAGGTGTCTTGGGCCCAGAGTTGGAACTGAGCACTACAGCTTTCATTATTCTGAGGGACCTCTCTGAAGCCCCAAATGACACATATTTAGCCCTATCCTCTGCCCTCTTTTCTCTATTGAGTACCTGATGGAATGCACTTATGCAAAGTGTTTATGTTATATATTTATACCCTTGGTTGTGCTCCTGAATTTGCGGGAGAGGCAAACTGCTTTTGATGGTATACAGGGGAAAAACTGCTTTCAGCAAGACACCATTCCAGCTTTCATATTTACTGTATTGCTCTGAAGTGGAGGGGATTACCCTGCATTTGCAAGAAGCAACATATTGAAAAACAGTATCAGTGTGCTGAGTCCACTTCCCACAGCTGCTTGTAACTCCTCCACATTCTGAGTTGTCCAAAAATTGGTGGGAGTTTGAGCAGCAGAGATAAGACTTCCCAAGGCCCCTCAGTTCCATGTACGGACAAATGACCATTGCAGGATGTGTCTGGGCAGGACCATCGGTGTCAGGGCTCTTTGGCCAAACTGAGCCCAGGCTGGGTGAGTCACTAGTGAAGATCTTGATGATATCACTCATAAAAACATAAGAAGTACAATTTGGGGGCAGACCAATGGTCTAACTCAGTATCCTGTATCTGATAGTAGCAAGTAGTAGAGGCTTTAGACAGAGAGCATTTGGATAGGGCATGTCTAGAGTAATCCACACTCTCACACCTTTCCTGGCATCAACCACCCCTGGTTTGGGGATGTGAAAGGATATATCCCTGATTGTTTATGTAGTAGCTCCCAATAAACCTGTCTTCCACAAACATGTTTAATCAAGACTATAAGAGAGTGATTGACTTATGTAGACACACTGAGTACTCTCTTGTTCAGGTCCCAGCACCAGAAGTCTCCCTGCTGTCTCTGGCACCCAAGAGTGACACCATATAAGCCCTAGTGTGAGATGCCCCTTGAGACACAGACTCCAAGATGAAGAAATGGAAGGAAAGCAGGACAGAGTGAGAGTCCCAGGAAAAGAAAGCTTAGCCTTTTGACTCTATATTTGACTTGAGCTGGCTTGGTGATGCAAGGGGCTCCTATAACAGTAATTACAGTGTGTTGAAGCAGACTTGATTAATTGAGTCTGCTAGAGTGTGGTAATTTCCATGCTCCATTAGACTCCAGTGTCATGTATATCAGTGTCCCCATGCTGAAAAATGGCAGCATGAGCACTTTAACTTCAACGCGTTTTAGTCAAAATGCTGTGCCACCACCATTTTTCACTGTGAAGATGCAGATACATGTGACACTCAGGGCATTTCTAATTAAAGTTCCACCCCCACCTACCAGAGCACATCTATAAATGCTTAAGGACTCTGCCTGCTCTGCAGTTAGCAAGTAAATGTAGTCTTGCTTAAGATGGACTGGCTGCTTTCTGCACATGTCCTTCTTGCCTGTTAAGAAGTAAAGAACCTCTCCAGCAGCTAAACCAACTGTAGCTCATGCAGATTGCCAGGTTACGCAGATTGCAAGGTGGTGCAACAACTGGAAATCCTAGTCTCATTGTTTGAAAAACCATTTGTTCACCTCTCTAGATGCTACATCTGGGTTTGTTTTCAAGCAGTACACAGAGAAACTGCATTATGGTTGTATGGTCTCAAGAAAGATCCCCTCTAGGGAAAGCCTAATAGGGTGAATTGTAGCTCACTAGTGGATTCTATCATCACCTGTCCAGAATTTCCATTTCATGAACCACATAACATTTCTTTCTTTATTTGACATGATAAAAAGGACCTTAGTTAAAGTAATACATGGGCACACTTAGTTTAATAACTCAATAATACTGGCAGCCTTAAAATAATTATTTCAACAGCAGCTCAGCAATGCTCACACTTTCTACTTGTCTTTTCCACTCTTCATCATTGTAGAGAGAAATCCATCTCCCCCTCCCCCCAAATCCCACCCTGGATACCCCATTTATACAAAAACAAGGACATGAGGGAATAATAGCTGAGAAATCATGCAGCTGTCCCTCTAAGCAAACATTCCTCATTTCCCCCTCAATGCATCCATCTTCCCAAGCACTTCCGAATACCTGTCCTGAAGAAAAAGAGTCCAATGATTCGCTGATGGGGGGTATGGATTTAAGACTCAGCGATGAGGTCTTAGCTTACAGAATAACAGAGATTCCCTGAAATCCACGTATTGACTTTCATCTGCTATTGATTTTACAAGGAAGTTGATTAATTACCACAAGTATAGCTTTTAAGTCTTAATGACCTATGAGTTCCAGGGGTTAGCACGATTTACATACGCAGTTTCTGGAGCCAATACCTCATAAGGAAGCTATGTGACTAGCATCACCTCCAGCCACCTTTGACTGTGAAGGACTGTTAACCAAGTACATGCTTGCAGGTAGATTGAATTAGGGGGGACATTAGCACAAAGCCAGAGCAAGGTTTAATTTTAACTCACTGGAGCTGTAACAACTTACTGTAGCACTTTGTCATCAAGCTCCTTTAAGATGGGAAAGAGGGTAGTATAAACTTCTAAGGAAAGAAAATCTATTGTAATTAAGATGATTTAAATTTTTAGGCACTTTAATTTCTTTGGTGGAGTTGGTCTGGATTGCACACTGCCTTACTTCTGTGGACTTATCTACCAGTTAAATACATCTACGCAGAAAAAGATAATCAAATGACACTTATGAGAAAAAGATGGGCTCTTTCTTTCAACTGAATAAATTCCAGGCAATATATTTCCCAAGGGCAGCTTTGATTTCCTTGTTCCTAATGCTGTAGATGATTGGATTGACCACGGAAGGCAGTATGGCGTACAGAACATCTCCCATGAGATCTAGACTGAATGGGGAGTTGGATGTGGGCTTCATGTATGCAACCGTGCCAGTGAAAATAAGCAAGGAGACCACAACAAGGTGAGGAATGCAGGTAGAGAAAGCTTTATGCCGGCCCTGCTTTGAAGGTATTCTCAGTACCACACTGAAGATCTGAACATATGATACAACAATGAAACCAAAGCAGATCAAAAATAAACACCCACTAAAGATAAGAATCCCAAATTCACTGAGATAGGAGTCAGAGCAGGAGAGTTGGAGCAGCTGGGGGACATCACAGAAAAACTTGTTGATGATGTTGGAGTGGCAAAAAGGTAACCGAAAAGTGTTACCAGTGTGCAGTGCAGAGTAGGGAATGGCACTGACCCATGCACTGACTGCCATCTGGACACAAGCTCTTCTGTTCATGATGGTCTCATAGTGCAGTGGTTTGCAGATGGCAATGCAACGATCGTATGCCATAATGGTGAGGAAGGCAAAGTTGGCTGTAATGAAGAAGAAGAAAAGGAAAACTTGGGCAACACATCCAGCATAGGATATCAACCTGGTGTTCCACAGGGAATTGCCCATGGATTTGGGTACAGTGACAGAGATGCTTCCCAGGTCTAGAATGGACAAGTTCATGAGGAAGAAGTACATGGGAGTGTGAAGGTGGTGGTTGAGGGCTACAGCCATGATAACAAGGAGATTCCCTATCAGAGCTGCCATGTACGCTGCTAGAAAGACGGTGAAGTGTAAAAGCTGCAGCTCCCGGTTGTCAGAAAATTCCAGGAGGAGGAACTCGGTTACAGTGGTTTGGTTGGACATTGCCTTTTTCAGTCCACTGAGGGATGCCTGTGGTGGAAAGAACAAGGGCAGTGGTCAGGATCAGATAAACAAAGGTCAAAGGCTCTTATTCTCCTGTCAGAAACATGTCACAAAATATCTTTCAAATATTCACATGTCACTCCTCCTTCTTCAAGCGTGTGTATATATATATATATAATTATTATTATTATTACTTACAAGCTTATACTATTGAGATATATATAGATATATATATATCTCAATAGTATAAGCTTGTATGTAATACTTCCACCCCCAAGGTTTGTGCACAGACTGACTGCCACCTGGTTGCAGACTAACATATGGTGCTACATACCAGCTGGATTGTCATCTCTATGTGAAAAGCGGGTATACTACTATCTCTTTGATACTTCTCCTCTGTATAACCACTCTGTCCCCTGCACCAAAAGATGAATTTGGGAGGGAGTCTTCAATGCTTTTCTCATCTATCCACAGCATTTGGTTTCAGCTTGCAGCAACCTGGCCAGACACATAATCCCAATCTCACTGACTTTCTTTCTGTCCCTAGCGTCTCATTCTATGCATTCAATCTTGAAGCAACTTACCGTGCTGTTTGTGGGTTTTTTCCACCAGCTTCTGTTGCATTTGCTCCTTCACTGCCAGGCTCCTTTGCTCAGTACACACCTCTCAACCTATCTAAATTCTATTTCTTCTGCCACTGTGTTTCTAGAAGACAGGCACTGATATCTGATTCAAGCCTATTGCTGTTTACAGATGAACTGGCTGTCACTGCCTCTGAGCATCCCTGGCATGAAAGAACAAAAGCTGCAGTAAGGTGATTTATCTGTGGCCCTCTTCTAAGAGCTTGTGAGATGCATTCCCTTGAGCTCTGGATAGCTCTGAAGCAGAGGCCCAGAGGCAAACACCCTTGAATGAATTGTTTTGAAAGATAAAGAGACAATTGTGAATCTGGCGTTTGATCTACTGTAAGGCACAGGTCATAAGTTTCACCCAGGGTTCCCTGATTCTATGTATCCTGTGAGACAGATTGATAATGGATTTTTTGTACCCACACATGCAGACAGATGCTCAGTTGAATTTAGCAAGCTACATAAGCTGCTTGGCTAGTTCCCTTTGCTGAGGAGCGGCTTTAAATCCCATGAGCTGCTTACCTAAATCTTTAAGAATCTCAGTGCCTATGATATTTGATCCTGAATTTATGGCATCATTTATACTCTCTCTCAACAAGGGGCAAACTGCCATGAGTCAGGTTGTACCAAACATGCATGAAGTTATTATGAAATAGCAGGTCTTCCTCATTTATTTCAGGGACACTTCTTTAATTTCCTGTGCTTTTAGAATCCTTGAAAATCATAGTCAGACATGCTAGCAAGAGCAGCCAGGCACCAGGCACTGAAGAGAAGTTAAGATAACTAGGTCTAAGCGAGATCCAAGTCAAATGCTGCAATGAAGGCCAGATAAAGTTTGCCCTCAATGATTCCTAAGCACCTAAGATTTAGCTTCTGTACACCTTCAGAAGCAATGCAATTTAATCACCTAGGAGCCTGTTTCCCTTCTAGGTTCACCTATAATCCAGATAAATGCTGGAGGGGTGACCAATCCTTTGGGGGAATCCAATCCAGCGGGTGTGCTCCAAGCATGCCTAAGGCACACTGACAGCTCTGAGCCTAGAGCACCCACTTTGGGCTTTAAAAGCTTAGTGGTTGAAGCACTCACCCACAGATCAGGAGACCTGAGTTACAGGCCTTTCTGCAGTAGTGGCTGCTGTCTCTGCAGATGGGTGGAGTGAATTGATTTGGGACAGAAAAACTCTCTTAAGCATCTCAATAAGTTTCTATTCCTCAGTCCTACTGCTTTGTGAAGCCCCTGCCATCCACCCTCCAGTTTTGTACCACACCCTCACCCAAGCTGAGCCCGATTGGATGCTGGGTAGAACTGCAAGTCCCCTACTGCCCTCTTATTTTTTGGGGGTACCTTACTGTTCCCAAGAGGTTTGTCACTTGCAGCCTCTCCTGAGAGAGAGAGAAGGGGTCCCATGCCGGTGTCCCAGCTTCTCTGGGTGGAGTGCTCCACTGCTGTCACTTCATTTGGTGGGTAGTGGCAGGAAGAAGAGCCCCAGTGTATGTCCCCGCATTGTCTTCATGAAGGCTTGATGGTCAGGAGAAGCTGGTATGGCAAAAAAATGCCTCTCTTCCAGAGGTACATGGGAGCCATCATTTCAATCACATGGAAATTCCAATATTTCAAAATCGGTCTCAGCAACAAACCTCACCCTCTCAGGTATTTTCTATTTCAGCCTTTCCAGAAAAATCTCAGAGCAGCTTATGCTTAAAAAGAAAACATATGGAAACATAATAAAATATCAAAATAAGAGCCAAGCAAACCCTGCCACTCCAAATCTGCAGCATTCAAAGCAATTCACCCTCACCCCAAAACTCCCTCCTGCTTCTCTGCCTCTGAGCAAGGAGAGTGCCCCCGCTCTCAACCCAAACTAGCTGCCCATCCTGCATTCACAATCTCCATGAACACCAGCAACATTTTGTATTTCTTTCCCCAACTTCCCTCCTATCCCTCCCCACTGCCACTCCCTTGCTTCTTAGCTTCCTTACCCCCTATTCAGAGATTCATAGATATTAGGGTCAGAGGGGACTTCAGTAGATCATCGAGTCTGACCCCCTGTCCTCGGCAGGAAAGAGCGCTGGGGTCAGATGACCCCAGCCAGGTGCTTGTCCAGTCCCCTCTTGAAGACCCCTAAGGTAGGGGAGAGCATCACTGTCCTTGGAAGCCCATTCCAGATTCTGGCAACCCTTACTGTGAAGAAGTTTTTTCTAATGTCCGACCTAAATCTGCTCTCCATCAATTCGTGGCCATTGTTTCTAGTTACTCCAGGGGGTGACCTAGTAAATAGAGCACCGTGCTGATTTCCCTTCAGAATTATTTTCCCTGCTGGGCTCCCATAAATGTGATCCTTAATGAATTTTTCCAGTTTTCCCAAGGATAGAGGTGAGACCAACTGGCCTATAGTTTCCCGGTTCCTCCCTCCTCCCCTTCTTGAAAATAGGGACCACACTGGCCCTTTTTCAGTCTTTTGGGAGCTGACCAAGGCACCATGCTTGAACCGCAGTGCCAGCAGCTCTGCTATGACACTGGCCAATTCTTTCAGCACCCTTGGATGAAGTTCATTCGAGCCCACTGCTTTGAATACATCCAGCCCCTCCAAGTGTCCCTTCACTAAGTCTGTGCTAACAGTTGGTGGGCTGGCGTCCCTCTTGTGCCTATGATCCAATTGGGAGATTTGTCTTGGTCTGCGTCTAGGAATACAGATGAAAGAACTCATTGAAGAGCTCAGCTTTGCCCCCCTCTCTGTCACCAATTGCCCTAGTTTGTCCTGTAGGGGTCCTATGCTACCCTGCACTTTCCTTTTGCTCCCTATATACCTGAAGAAGGACTTTTTGTTGTCCTTAATTTTTGATGCTAATTTAAGTCCTAATCTTGCTTTGGCCTTCCTAACTGACTCCCTGCAAGTGCGAGCCAGGGGAAACCCCCTGTTTCCACAGCCTGTATACCTCTTTCTTTGCCCTTAGGCTTCCCTGGACTTCCCTGTTCAGCTATTGCTAACTATCCTTTCCAAGCTCTTACATTCCTCTCCCATGGGCTATGGCTGTTCTCCAAACTCAGTCATTCTCAAATTGAAACAATAACAGAAAGCAAGGCAATACCCTCCGCCCCACTTAGCAGTGGTGCCTACCCTGCATGGCCATCCCAGAATGGCCTGCAGTCCTTTTGAAAGCCAGCAGACCCATCACCTTTCCATCTCAGGTAGACATGTAGTGTTCCTGGTGCTCACTGTCCCAGCATCCCTCTGGTCTCAGAGCAGGTGGAAAGTGGGGCAGCAATGTTAGCAGCCTCTACCAAGCTGGAGTTTGTTCCAGTGCATGGGGACCTGGGGGTTCAGCAGGCAGCTGGTAGCCTTTTATAAAGCCCCCAGGCTAGCTAGATCCATCCCTTTCCCAGCTGGGGCCGGTGGCATTCTCAACTCTGCACTTCATACCAGTTATACGTTGGCTTAAACCTTCCAAGGAGGCAAGGTGGTGGATCACTTCTCCTGTGAAATCCCCAGCTGCTTAATCTCTCAGGGAAGTTGTGGCTCTTGAATTAGTGTGTGTTCACCCTTAAGACTATTTTCTTTTCATAGTTATACTAGATGTTCAGATTTTCACTGCAGTGCTGAAAATCCCTTCTGAGCAGGGTTGGCATAGCAACTTTCCTACTTACACTCCTCAAATGCCTGCTGCTTAGCACTTCTATCCTTGCCTACATGGAGCCCACCTACTTCTCCCCATCAGCTTTGTATGTAATGGCAGCTCCCTTTTCTTCTGTGATGACTTCCAGAAGGTCCTCTGTCATGTACAACATGTGCTATAAGGCAATCATCGGCACCTTGAGGATATTGTTGGGCTAGGGGTTACTCACTATAGCAGAGTGGTTCATTTTTCTCCAGTAAACTTTCCTTCACTCTCCTTTTCTTCCTCAGTGACAAGTTGTTTTAATGACTCCATGGTTTAAACACAAGGACCACAAGTATTCCACTTTGATTCCTAAGTGGGCTTACACACCTACAACATGATCCTATTCCAGCCTGCTTCCTTTCCTGACAGCCTAATGATACAATCATTGTCAAGATATACAAGCCACCTTCTGCCATGTTGTCCATCACTTCCTTGCCTATTTATTACGGCTGTGTGAAGCTTCAGTCACTGATTCGATTCGGCAGAGATTCGGCCTGATTTGGTGGCCAGATCTCCTAAACCAAATCAAATCAGGAGATACTTTAATCTCTCCGAATCGAATCAGAACCGCATGAATTGATTCAGAGAAATTTGGAAAGATTCGGTAATTCAGACAAAGAGACAGCTTTAAATGTTTTTTTCTACATATCTCTAGGTAGCAGGGGCTCATGAATGCTGTAATGCTGGGGTGCATGGAGCCTCCCACAGAAGCATGGGGCTCCCCAGGGCACTTGGCAGCAGACCCAGAAGTGACCCGAAGCACTTTTGGTCCACTTCTGGGCCCATGGGAGAGTGTGCAGAGGGTCCCCCCTGTGCTTCTGTGGCACTGCCCCAGCATTGCAGCATTTATAAGCCATGCTGGTACCTTGAGGTATGTAGAAAAAACATTTAAAGCTGTGTCTACGTCGGAATTGCTGATTCTCTGAATTAGCTTCGAATCTTCAGATTTGGATTTGGGCCGAATCCAAATCGAATAGGGCCTGCTTCACACACCCCTACTATTTATGACCAGATGACCTGATATGCAAGTGACTTCAACTGTCAACATGAAGATTGAGGATACACCGTTAACAGCAGCAATGGAGACAGTCTTTGTCTCTGGGCAAATCTGAATGACAATAACCCTCATATGATCTGAAAGAGCCATGTAGCTTCCACTCTGGACACTGGAACATTGAGACAAACCTGGATCTCACCTGGGTAAAGGGTGACTTGAGCAAAATTGGGATGAAAAAAGTAATTGACTTATCATTCAAGTACTTCCATCATCACAGCACAGATCAGCACCGATAATATCATTTGTCAGCTTACACTATCCAGCTCAGCCCCAAGATGGGACTTTTGGAAGTTGGTTTGGCAGAAATACCAAAGGCTGATCAGTGAGGGGGAAACCCAATTAGAAAGTCTATCAGAAACCAACATTGATCAAGGCTACAATACATTTACAAACTGCCAAATTGAAATAATTAAACTCTGTGTACTTAGTATCGAGAAGTGTCTGGGCAGCTGGCTGAGCCAAGCTCACGGTCTCCTCGGTCACGGTGGGTTGGCCGGGTGGGGGCAAATTGGATGCGAACAGGTTGGGATTAGCGGCGGTTGAGTCGGGGCAGCACAAAAGCTTGATGGTTGTAAACAAGATGAATTTATTTGACTTACGCTTTAGGCGTAGGCAGCGATGTCTTCAGTTACAGTATGAACAACAGTGAACAACCAAGGGGTCTGTTGGCCCACGAGGTTCAGTCCGAAGACCTGGTCCCAGGGCTGGTCAACAGCTCATTAATGGGGAACACAAACAACGAAACGAAAATGTAACACGATGTATACAGTAAGTCGCGTGACACCAGTCCCGTAGGACAACGATGAAAAGCGGTGATGTCGGAAGCCGAAGTCAAAACCAGGTGAGTCGAGCCGAGGATGCAAACAAAGTTCTGTTGCAAAAATGTTGCGGTTCATTTCTCGGGAGGCGAAGAACTCTCAGACACACACTATTAGCAACACAAAAGGTATATTTGCAAATAGGGTCAGAGTGAAGACAAAAGAACACACTCTGCCCCCGAGGAAAACTCTCAGCTGGGTTTTATCCCTTCCCTCCTGGGCACGTGTGCAGAAGCAGGAACTCTTACAACTCATTTCCGGTTCATACAAACATACATGAAACGACGTCACGTCATCCGTCGCATGTGCATTATAATTAACTACTTAAGTATGCGGGGCGGATAGGCATATATGCATTAGCTAATTACGCATACTTAGAAAGCTCTCCAGGTTACAAAAAGTTCAAACCCCTCTCTTTCCCGAGGACACAGCCAATTAAATCACAGCCTTTGTAGTTTACAAGAGTAGAGGCAGAGGAGTTTGAAGGTGTTAGAAATATTATTAAAAATGATTAAAAATGCATTATCAATAAGTCTTGTTAAAACAGCGCAGCTGTCAGCCCTCCCTGGTGAGAAAACTGGGAGAGCTACTGAGAGCTCTTTGTATTAAGGTATCACTCCCTCTTTGTTTTGCAAAGTTACTATCTCTTTGTTACAGTAAAGCATATACTCCTCAGCTTTTCTCATGCAGATAAGAGTAAATTGTAGTTCTAGCCTTGAAGCAAGGAAAAAAATTCAAACTCTTGTAACCTCAAATATTGTCTACCCATGCGCAATGAATTAATACATATAAGCCTATCCGCCCCGCATACTTAAGTAGTTAATTATAATACACATGCGACGCATGATTTGACGTATTTACATACATGTTTGTATGAATCGGAAATGAGTTGTAAAAGTTCCTCCTTCTGCACACGTGGTCAGGAGAGAGGGGATAAAGCCAACTGGGCAGTTTCCCTCGGGGGCAGCAGAGTGTTTGATCTTTTGTCTCTCTCTCTGACCCTATTTGCAAATATATACCTTTTGTGTTGCTAATAGAGTGTGTCTGTGGCTGAAGGTTTTTTTTCGCCTCCCGAGAAACGAACCGCGATTTTTACATCAATAATTGGCGCCCAACGTGGGGCTTCTCGAGGACTACCCCGGAATTCAGTGACGGAGCGCCTCCGGTACCAGGGGAAGTGCGCACCGAGCCGACTTTGGACTCGCCCCTGGAATTTGAGGTTTAAGTCCGAATATCCGGGAAGTTAAAGGAAGTATCCCATGTAAATTTTGAGTTTCTGGAGAGGCAGACACACTTTGGAATTTGGATCGAGATCTCTGGGGTATCTGAGTGAGTATACGAATTCCCTTTGCCCAATCTGGTGTACGGATCTAAACAAAGGATGTGTAAGTTTGCTGAGAAATTCTAGGCTCAGCTCTCATTGTAAATCATCTGTTGTTGAGATCTTTTTGGTATTTGGTGTGCCTTGGGCGCATTTTTGTGGGCAAATGCGTACGAGTCGCTCTCGTGTAGAAAACAATATTGATACCCCTCTAAAAGTCTTATTACGTCATTTTAATAAATTTGCAAAGCCGTCCGATTATGGAATAAAAATGAAAAAAGGTGATTTAACTAAGTTTTGTCAACTCGAGTGGCCAACATTTGGGGTCCACTGGACCCCGAAAAGATCCTTTGTGCTAAAAGAAGTGATAGCTATCCATGAAATTGTTATGCAGAATGGGTATTGGAATCAGTTTCCTTATATTGATTGTTGGTTGTGGGTGGTTCAAAATCAGCCACCTTGGATTAAGAATTACTTAGTAAAGTCTCATGTGATGCTTGTTAAGAAAAAGGCTCGGGGGGGGCCGCCTGTACTCCCTGAGTCTAATGAGGGGGGGGATTCTGAATTGGCTGAGTACCGGACCCGTGCTCCGGTTGCCCTGTCGGGTAGCAAAGATGAGTCAGATGCCTCCTCGGGGTCCAGTCCTTCCGCACCACTGCCCCCTCCCTTAGAGAGACCACCACCGACGTACCAATGCATACCTAATGAGTTAGAGCGTGAGCCTCAGCCAAGTGCCTCATCTGAATCAGGAAATAAGGGTTATTATTTGCGCAAGCCTGTAGAGTCACAGCCGGTGTTGAACTGTCCGATGCGAGAGGTTATTGGGGAAGGAGGCACTGCAACTTTTGTCTACACCCCATTTAGCACTTCAGATTTATTTAACTGGAAGAATCAGAGCCCCTCTTTTCGTGAAGACCCTGAAAAGATGAGGGACCTGTTCCGATCTATTGGGCAGACTCATCGACCCACTTGGGCTGATGTCCAGATGATGCTCCAGACCCTCCTAACCCCGGAGGAGAGGAGATTAGTGTTGGGGACAGCGGAACGTATTGCGGTGGCTAGAGTTGAGTCAGAAGGTGCTGCTAGTCGTACTCTGCGTGATACCTGCCCTGTAGAGGAGCCAAGATGGGATAATCATACTGCAGAGGGCAGAGAGCTGAGTGCACGGTATCTGGGAATTATAGTGGAAGCAATGGGAAAGGCAGTGCCTCGGGTTACCAATCTGTCTAAATTGTATGAGGTGAGACAAGGAAGAGAGGAGGATCCCTCAGCTTTCCTTGGGAGGCTGTATGAGGCGTTTCGCAGGTTTTCGGATCTGGATCCAGAAGCCCCAGATAACCAGCGTATGGTAAATCTTATGTTTATTGGTCAATCTGCTGCTGATATCCGTAAGAAGTTACAGAAAACTGAGGGAGGTGCTGGGAAACCGATTTCAGAGCTGGTGGAAATTGCATATAAGGTGTATGGGAATCGTGAGCAAGTGCAGGAGCGCAAGGAGGATAAAAAGGCTCAGCGACAGATGGCAGCACTAGCAGCTGCTATAACTGGAGGGAACCCTGGAAAGGCTGGGATACAGAAGAGGAAGGGAGAAAGAGTGGGAGCAGATGTTTGTGCTTATTGCAAAGAGAAAGGACACTGGAAGAGGGAATGCCCGAAGTTGAAGGAGAAGAGAGAGGGGGAACCGAGAGGTCACCTCATGCGGGCAGAAGACAAGGGTGAGGATTCAGAATGAAGGGGACAGGGATCTAAGACCACTACCCTTCGGGTTGGAGCCCGAGAAGATCCCATGGTAACCATTAGGGTTGGTGGCAAAAACTTTGAAGCCTTGGTGGATACTGGGGCTACATTTTCAATGATTCCAGAAAACCCCCCCGGGCAGGAACTAGTGAACAGCATGTACTTGTAGAAGGGATTGAGGGAATGCAAACCCGACTCCCTGTTTGTAAACCACTCCTCACCAAGGTGGGGGACCATTTGCTCGAGCACTCCTTTGTGTATTCTCCAAGTTGCCCGGTTGCACTCCTTGGACGAGACTTACTCACAAAATTGCAAGCTGAGATCTTTTTCAGAGACGATCAGATGGTGGTCCAGCTACCTGTCAAGCAGAGCTCGAACTATGAGATGGCTCTCCTGGAGGACCGACGCCCTGCAGTAAGTCCAGAAGATCACATGATTGGAGTAGACCCCTCGGTATGGGCTGATGGAACCCCTGCGCGAGCTAAGTTCGTCTCCCCGGTAAGGATTGTACTCAAGGATGGGGAGGGGCCCGTTCGGGTAAAGCAGTACCCACTCAGCCGAGCGGCCAGAGCTGGACTCAAGCCGTTAATAGAGAAATACAAGAGGTACGGATGGCTAGTGGAAGGGTCCTCACCCTATAACACCCCCATCCTTGGAGTGCCGAAGGCAGATGGGGTCTCATACAGGCTGGTCCAAGACCTATGAGCTGTAAATAAGAAGGTCCTTTCAGATCATCCTGTAGTCCCGAACCCTCACACGATTTTGACACAAGTACCGGGGGAAGCTAAGATATTTTCAGTGCTAGATTTGAAAGATGCTTTCTTCTCTATTCCCCTTCACCGAGAGAGTCAAAAATTGTTTGCTTTTGAATGGGAGGATCCAGATACTTTCCATAAAGCCCAACTCATGTGGACAGTTCTTCCACAAGGATTTATAGCAGCCCCCCATATTTTCGGACTTGCCCTTCAGAAGGACTTGGGGGAATGGAAGGGATCACACCCCGCAGTGACTCTCCTCCAGTATGTGGATGACCTGCTAGTTGCAAGCCCAAACTTGCAGCTCTGCGAGGAAGCCACCAGGTCACTCCTAAACACTCTGGGGAAAAAAGGATATAAAGTCTCTAGAGAGAAAGCCCAAATATGTCAGCCTGAAGTCACATTTTTGGGATATAAGCTCTCAAAAGGAGTCAGAGCCCTGAGTGCAGATCGCATACAGGCGATTCAAGGTCTAACCCCACCTAAGTCACCCAAGGAGCTGCGGGCATTCCTAGGGCTAACTGGGTTCTGTCGACTATGGATACCAGATTACGGTGGGAAGGCTAGACCACTGTATGACACACTGACTAAGGAGAGTCTCACTAAATGGAAATGGAATAAAGAAATGCAGCATGCTTTTGATCTGCTGAAGGCAGCATTAACCCAGCCCCCTGCCTTAGCCATCCCAAACAGTAAAAAGCCATATCGACTGTATGTTCATGAGAATCGAGGGGTTGCATCAGGGGTGCTGACACAGCCATCGGGCCCGACCTGGAGACCCGTGGGATATTATTCAAAGGTTCTAGATCCAGTTGCACTCGGGTGGCCAGCCTGTCTTCGGGCTGTGGCAGCCACAGCAGTGGTTGTTGAAGAAGCCCAGAAGATAGTCATGGGTGCGGATATGGAAATACTCACTCCTCATGGAGTTCCCCAGATCCTAGGGACTGAGGGAGGGAAATTTCTTAACCCCTCCAGACAATCACGGTATGAGATATTTTTGCTCTCTAATCCAGGACTTACTTTCAAACATACTACAGCCTTAAACCCTGCAATCTTGCTGCCGGAGCCAGGGCAACCGACGCATGACTGCCTTGAGGTCCTGAATCAGACCACGCAGGTGCGACCTGATCTTGCTGAGGACCCAATTGAAGACCCAGATGTTGAATACTTTGTGGACGGCTCCAGCTCTGTCATCGATGGGAAAAGACGAACAGGATGTGCAGTGGTAACCTTGGATAAGGTAGTATGGAGGGAGTCATTGCCGAGCTCATGGTCGGCACAGGCCGTGGAACTCACTGCACTCACCCGAGCATTACAGCTGGGGACAGACCAGCGGGTTAATATATACACTGACTCTCGCTATGCTTTTTCTACAGTCCATGCGCATGGACTATTGTGGAAAGAAAGGGGTTTCATTACTGCCTCTGGGAATAAGATTGCTAATGGCCCCCAGATTATCAAACTACTAGATGCACTCCACCAGCCTAAAGAGGTAGCAGTCATTCATGTGCGGGCCCATGGGAAGGCTGCTGAGAAAAAGCATAAGCTTGGAAATGCAAAGGCTGATGCAGCAGCAAAGGAAGCTGCATTTATTGGGGGAGAAGCAGAAGAGGTATCCAAGCAGGCCATGTCCCATGCCATATGGCCATACGTTCAGGATTTAGTCCCACAGTATTCCCCTGAAGAAGATAAATTTGCACAGAAAGCTTGTGCAGAAAAGAACTCCCAGGGGTGGTGGATAGTACCAGGAGGGAAAGTCATGATACCCAGGCCATTGCTTCGGGAGGTGCTGCAACAGCTCCATGCAAGAACACATATGGGAGGTTTGGCCATGGGTGATCTAGTGATCCGCCAAGCAGTAGCCCCAGGGCTATATGTAGAAGCTCAGCGCATTGCTACCAAGTGCATCACATGCCAGAAAGTAAACCCTTGAAGGAAACCCCCTGTGCCAATGGGAGGTAGACCCTGGGCAGCGTACCCTGGACAGGCATGGCAGATTGATTTTGCCGAGCTCCCACGGTCCGGACATCACGGGTTTTTACTTGTCATGGTAGACCAGCTCTCTGGTTGGGTCGAGGCTTGGCCCACCAGGACTGCCACTGCAGCTACAGTAGTGAAGTATTTGTTACAGGAGATCATTCCCCGGTATTCCCTGCCTGAGTCCATCGAGTCGGATCAAGGACAACACTTTGTGGGAAAAGTGGTTCAAGAAGTCGCACAAGCTCTCAAGGTTACTTGGAAACTACACACACCATGGAGACCACAGAGTTCAGGACAAGTGGAACGCATGAATAGGACTTTAAAGACTTTGCTCACCAAAATCTGTATTGAAACACGCCTTAAGTGGCCTCAAGCATTGCCGCTAGCTCTTACTTGCATTCGAAACACTCCCCGACGGGGCCTCAAATTGACCCCATATGAAATTATGTTTGGCAAGCCACCTCGAGTCTTACCTCCTGGGATGCGAGAGAGTGTAACTTTTGAATTAGGTAATAGTGAGCTTCATATGTATGTTATTGCCTTGCAGTCTGTCTTGTTTTCTCTTCACAGGTATGCAGCCTCCTTTCAGCATCTGCCTTTAGATGTACCGGTACATGACTTCTCCCCGGGAGACTGGGTCTTGGTGCAGCGGTGGAAAAAGGAGCCTTTGACTGAGAGGTGGAGTGGCCCTTTCCAGGTACTTCTAACAACCCACACCGCTGTAAAGATTACTGGCCATGATCGTTGGATACACCATACCTGTGTGAAGCGACATCCACGAGCATTAGAGGACATCAACTCCCGAGACGAACTCACTCCGGAAGCTGAGTCGTCTTCAGAACAAGAAGCCAGCAAGTGGAGCTGTGAACCTACTGGTGATCTCCAAGTGCGCCTGAGACGGCTTAATCAAAGCTCAGAAAATTAGACAAGAAAGTAAAAGGGAAAATATGGTGGGAATCTTAATGTGCCTTGCTGTTATCTGCATAATGAAAGGAGCAGAATTGAGCAGCCTTAACCGCTGGCTCACACCCTCGCTTTCCCAAATTGCTCCCCCAGGGACAAATTTGTATGTTGATATGATGGAAAGAATTGCAGGTACTTTTAATCTTACCAACTGCTGGGCCTGTGGGGGGCTCCAAGAGGCCAGAGAACAGTGGCCTTGGAGGGCTTTTCCTTTGGCCCCAAAATGGTTGGTCAGTGACAAGGCAGATGTTAAGAGTACTGGTCAAGAATGGGATGAAAACCGCAGCTGGGATCTTTCCCAAGTGGCATTAGGAGAGTACTGTATTAGCAGTAATGGTACGGGGAGAAGTTTGGGACATAGTCAGTGTACATGGACATTGAAATGGGCCCAAATATGCACCAAGTATGCTGATCAATGGAATTCTGCTGTTAGCATCCCAATCTCCCCGCAGATGCAACAGACCAAAAAGACAAGAATAGTACCTTTCGATTCTAACCCTACCAGATGTCAGGCATATGAAAAGGCCCGAGGTGAACGATTTACCTATGTCTATAGTTGGAAATGGGTACACCCGAATGGCACGGTGGCAAAGTTTAATACATATTGGAGTGCCTTAAATGACACAAATGAAATAACCAAGTGCGAGTATAGGGATAAAGATGGCGTATGGAAATGTCAGTTTAAACGGAGTAACTATTACACTGACCCTTTAGGGCAGACGGGCAACAAATACTATCCCCTTCTTTTCCACAGCCGTGACCCCCTAGCCTTGGGAGGGGAAAATAGGGCCCTGAAAGGACATTATTGGATTTGTGGAAGGAAAGCCTATACAGTACTACCACGAGGGTGGACAGGAACCTGCTATGTTGGAGTAATTGTACAATCTTTCTTTTTGTTACCATCTGAGGTCGGAAATAAGCTGGGAGTCTCTTTGTATGATGATTGGAAAAGAGCCAAGAGAAGTATTGATGTAAGTTTGACACAGGGTGGCTCCCAAAAGTGGAAGGAGGATGAGTGGCCTCCTCAGAGGATTATTGAGTATTATGGACCAGCTACATGGGCTAATGATGGAAGTTGGGGTTACCGGACACCAATTTATATGCTAAATAGAATCATCCGGTTGCAGGCCGTCTTGGAAGTAATTACTAACCAGACTGCCACTGCTCTCGAGTTGCTGGCTCGACAAAGTTCCCAGATGAGGGAAGCCATATACCAAAATCGAATGGCTCTAGACTATTTACTCGCAGAGGATGGCGGAGTCTGTGGAAAGTTCAACCTTTCTAATTGTTGCCTCCAAATAGACGACAACGGAAAAGCAGTCTTAGAGATTGCCAAAGAGATTAGGAAAATAGCCCATGTACCAATACAAACGTGGGAACCCACATGGAGTAAAGACTGGTGGTTTCAATTATTTGGAGGACCCTGGTGGAAAAAGTAGGATTTGTGCTTTTGTGTGCTCTGACTGGTTTGATTTTTATCCCTTGCCTTATTCCTTGTCTTACTAGATTGATAACCACTACAGTAGAAGGAATGCAGGTCGCAGCAGTTCCTTTGAAAGCACAGACTGTAGCAAAAGTCATGGTCCTCAGAAAAATTCCTCGTAATTATCTTGATATGCCCAAATGAAGTAAAGATCAGAAAGCATCTTGAGGGGGGATATTGTTAGAAATATTATTAAAAATGATTAAAAATGCATTATCAATAAGTCTTGTTAAAACAGCGCAGCTGTCAGCCCTCCCTGGTGAGAAAACTGGGAGAGCTACTGAGAGCTCTTTGTATTAAGGTATCACTCCCTCTTTGTTTTGCAAAGTTACTATCTCTTTGTTACAGTAAAGCATATACTCCTCAGCTTTTCTCATGCAGATAAGAGTAAATTGTAGTTCTAGCCTTGAAGCAAGGAAAAAAATTCAAACTCTTGTAACCTCAAATATTGTCTACCCATGCGCAATGAATTAATACATATAAGCCTATCCGCCCCGCATACTTAAGTAGTTAATTATAATACACATGCGACGCATGATTTGACGTATTTACATACATGTTTGTATGAATCGGAAATGAGTTGTAAAAGTTCCTCCTTCTGCACACGTGGTCAGGAGAGAGGGGATAAAGCCAACTGGGCAGTTTCCCTCAGGGGCAGCAGAGTGTTTGATCTTTTGTCTCTCTCTCTGACCCTATTTGCAAATATATACCTTTTGTGTTGCTAATAGAGTGTGTCTGTGGCTGAAGGTTTTTTTTCGCCTCCCGAGAAACGAACCGCGATTTTTACATCAAAGGTATGTGTGATTTAGTGTTACAAAGAGATAGTAAATTAGCGAGATGTCCTTGGTGGTGTTTCTGCTTATCAGGTACGAGATACAAACTGTGCAGTTCTAACAACACTCTATTCACTATACATTTTTAATAATATTTCTAACAGTTCAGTGGATGATCCGGAATCGTAGTTGGTAGTCAGCGCCAAGGTAAGTTGGAAGCCAGGCGAGCGGAGTCAAAGCCGTAACACAGCAAGTAATACGAAATACCAAACAGCAGAGGCAAAGGAGGAGATTGATAGGCCCTAAAGCCTGACTGAGAGACAGTCCCTGCAGCAGCAGCCTCTGTCCTCAGCTAACGTGATCTCCCCCTGAAAGAGGGGCTCACTGAACTTTTAAAGCAGTCCTGTGGCCAATCAGGCTGCTTGACTGAGTGAATTTTCCAGAAGGGTGACCTCATTCCAGTTAGTCTCTGAGCATGCCCAGCTGCAAGCTCTGTGAGGCAACTGAGTCTGTGCCAGAGAAAAACTAGGTCAGGCCTGAGTGACAGGCTGACAGGTCATGAAAAGGGCACCTGCAAGGCCCGTCACCATGGCACATGCCTGATAGGTTCTGTCTTGGCAGCACACACCGAGCAAACTTCTCTGACACTTAGAACAGGGGTGGGCAAAATGGTGGATCTGGCTGGTGGTCAGAATCCATTTCCCAGAATCCCCTGCCTTTGTCCCTGCGGTTGGTTTCCATGGAGACCCCAGTAGTGGTGACACCTTGACAGAGCAGGGCCAGGGTTTCCTTGGAGACCAGCCCCAGCAGCACTCAAAAGAGAAGAGGCTTAAAAGTCATAAGCCATTTATACATGGAGCCCACAAGCTCCTGGAAGAGATTGGGGATGCTAAACCAACCCACTGGGCACAAACAGACTGGGCCGACAACTGTGAAAGGTCACACCTATTCCTACAGTGTTTTACACTAATGGGAATGTTGTGCTGGAGCACAATCCAGCTGTTATTGTGTGGATGAACAATGCATCTTAGAATGTACAGCTTCTTTGCTACTTGTGGTCATGTCGTAACTATGAGAATAGAAAGAATAAATAAAATAGGAAGCAAAGTGTTTCTTCCTGGACCAACTGTATTGTTGGGAGAGAAGTTTGGCAAGCTTCCAGGCACAGACTCCCTTTCTGCAGACCTGAGGAAAGGAAATGTGTATTGAAAACCTTGTCTGACTTCTCTCCCAGTTATGTAGTTGGTCCAATAAAAGGTTTTGCGGGAAAAAAAGAGTTCTCATACAGTTCCTGCACCCTCATGGCTACAGAAACGCTACAAGCTAAAATGGGATCTACTGTTACCAGGGGCTTCATGGGTGTCAAAGAGCTTCAAGTAGTGTAAAGTTGGTATGTAGGAGAGAAGAATCTGCAACATTTAGAGTTAGACTCTCATCAAGCCAGCACAGTTCTGCTGACCTGATGAAGCTTAATGGATTGATGCACTTTGGGGATCCCTTCTAGTGCCTTCAATGGAGCTACATCTGTTTCTATCAGATGACTGGTCCATTTGCTTTAGTGGCATGATTCATAGATTCATAGGTGTTAGGGGCTGGAAGGGACCTCATGAGATCATCAGGTACAGCCCTGGCTTGCTTAGGCAGGAAAGACTGCTGTCTCTGGCACCCAAGAGTAATACAATATATACCCTAGTGTGAGAGGCACCTTGAAACAAAGACTCCAAGATAAAGAAATGGAAGGAAAGCAGAACAGAGCAAGAGTACCAGGAAAAGAAAGTTTGTCCCTTTGACTAATGGAACTCTATTCTTGACTTGAGCCTAGGCATGGTGACACAAGGTTTTTGATTTCTGTGCCGGCTATATTGCAGTAAGCCAGTAAATGCAGTCTTGCTTCACGGGGGCTGCATGCTTTCTGCACATGTGCTCCTTGCTCTTTGAGAGGCAAAGTACCTCTCCAGGAGCTAAGCCAACTGTAGCTCCTTGTGGAGCTCAGCCAACTCAACCAGCAGCTGGAAAGCCTGGTCTCATAGTTTGAAAAGCCATGTGTTCACCTCTCTAGAAGCTGCATCTGGGCTTTGTTTTAAACAGGACACAAAGAAAACACATTATGGTTGAATATTCTAAAGAAAGAGCCCCTCTAGAGAAAGCATAATACGGTGAACTGCAGTTCAACAGTGGATTCTGTAGTCAACTGTCTAGAAATTCAATTTCATGAACAACATATACTTACTTTCTTTATTTGACATGATAAAAAGGACCTTAGTTAAAGAAATACATGGGCATACTTAGTTTAATAACTCAATAATACTGGTAGCCTTAAAATAATTATTTCAACAGGAGCTGAAGTATAGCAACTTTGGATGGTGGAAGGAACTGGGTGTTCCCATATGCCCTCTGATTTCTTGGATACCTTACTGTTCTCACGAGTTTTGTCACTGCAACACTTTTATTCCCAGTGGATGTGTCTAAATGTGCATTAACTGTGCAGTCACTTACTGCACAGTAAGCAGTTTTTAGACTGGCATCTACACATGTAGGCATTACTATGCAGTACCTTTGTGTCTGTACTAGCTTTGCAGTAAAGTTACTCCCAAGTCAGTCCACATACACAGTGTTATTGCCCAGTAAGGTGTCTACACATGCCTTATTATGCAGTAACTAAATGGGCATAAATTTGCTAACTGCATCATGCAGAAAGCAAATTTGTTCCCAAGTCAGCATAAGTTGCCATAGTTACTGCGCAGTACAGATGCTCATGTATAGATGCATGCCCATACTGTGCAGTAAGTGTGCACATATAGACACGCTCACTGATAGCTACTCCTGTCTTGCTCAGAGCTGGCTATAATGTTTCTATGGAAATGGAATTTGAAAGGAGAACTCAACTCCTTGATATGTCATGGGGATTAAGGCTAGAGATTGTCTTGCTGTTTCAGAAGTCCTTCCAAACCACAGCCTCTTCCTGATCTTTTTCCCAGTGTTTAGTTTCTGCAGGATATCAACCCAGCAATCAGGTAGTGATAGCAACCACAGAACTCAGATTGCATAAGGAATCCTTTAGGAAATACCCAAGAGAGGGACAAAACTTTGATTATCCTGTGGAAAATTAATAGAAGTCTGGGTGCTAAACTGCTCAGAAAACTGGTCCAAAATAATTCCATGAAAAAAAGCATGGATTTCCATAAAACAGAACCAGGGATTGGATTGACCCTGCAAAGGGACCTGACACAGACTTGGAAGCATCTTGGACAATTTTTGCATAAACAAATGTTTTTGTTCATTTTGCAGAGAATGGAAAAAGCCTGGGTCTTTTTACTTCACATTATGATGTGCATCTGAATGGAACTAGATTTTCATAGATTTCATAGACATTAGGGATGGAAGGGACCTCAGAAAATCATTGAGTCCAGTCCCCTACTCCAGGGGCAGGAAGTCAGCTAGGGTCAAAGGATCCCAGCAAGGTAAGTGTCCAAATGTTTCTTAAAGGAGTCCAGAGTAGGTGCTTGCATCACCTCTGGAAGGAGTCTATTCCAGGCCTGGGGTGATCAGACAGTAAAGAAGTTTTTCCTTATGTCCAGCCTAAAACGGTCTTGGAAGAGTTTGTGATAGTTGGACCTTGTCATCCCTTGGGGCACGCTGGTGAACAGGTGTTCCCCCAGATCCTGATGCACACCCCTTATGTACTTATAGGCTGGCACCAGGTCACCCCTAAGCCTGCACTAGTCTCTTTTACTGCACACAGGGAATTTAGCACTTAGCTGTCTTTCATTATGCCAGCCTTAATAGGGATCTCTACCATGTCCCCATACCTTCTATTTTAACTCCCTTTCTTGTAGCCCTGGGGATGAGATTTATTCTGACGTTGAACTGTCACATTTCTCAAACAAATTGTAAAAGGGAGGGTACTGTTATATCTGGAAGCTTGTCTGAATCTATCCAAACCATGTTTACAATGCATGTGTCATATTCCCAAGTGGTGTGAATATGCATCACACCACTAAAGCAAATGAATCCAGTCCCTATCTGGTGGGAACAGATGTAGCTCCATTGAAAGCACTAGAAGAGATCCCTAAAATGTGTAAGTCTCTTAAGCTTCACTGAAGCCAACAGAACTGTGGTGGTTTCCTGAAAGTCTAGCTCTAAAAGTTGTTGTCTGATTCTTTTCTCCTATATACCAACTTTATACCACTTTTAGTTCTTTGAAACCTGTGAAGCCCTGGGTAAAAGTAGATCCCACTTTAGCTTGGAGTGGTTTTGTAGCCACGAGGGTGTAGGAACGGTATGAGAATCAGATTTTTTCTTGCAAAACCTCTTATTGGACTAACCATATTGTTGGGAAAGAAGTCAGACAAGGTTTTGAGCATGTGTTGCCTTTTTTCTGGTTTGCAGAAGGGCAGTGTGTACCTGGAAGCTTATTAAACTTCACTCCCAACAATACACTTGTTCCAGTATAAGACACACTGCTTCCAATTTTATTTATTCTTTTTATTCTTATAGCTGTCATGGGATGACTGTAAGTAGAAAAGCAGCTGTACATTCTAAGATGCGTTGTCTATCCACAGAATAAAAGCTTGATTGTGCTCCAACACAACATTTCCATTGGTTTAACTACATAACTGAGCTGGAGCTTACTTTGGTGTGAACTAGCCCAGCTTCGTTGTCTTCAGTGGGCACTGGAATGTGGACTCTTTTGGCCAGATCCTTTTCCTCTATTAAGTGCCTCCTTGGACTTGGTTACATACATATGTTACTAGGAGTAGAAACCTGTTGAGATGTCTAAGAATTATAGACAATGGGGATGGGAAAGGACCTCAAAAGGTCATGTAGTTCAACTCCCTGCTCAAAACAAGACTATCCTCAAGTAGAGCATCTCAGCGAAGGCTTTGTGTACTGTGGAAGCAATCAAACTTTGCATTGTGGTTGAATCAGAACTGACAGAGCCAGCTTTTCTTTATTTAGGGCTATACTGTGATCACAGGGAGAATTCCATACAGCAAGGGGAATCACCCACTTGTCTGTTTCCAAGGATTTCTCAGACTCTCTAAGGTTACAAGCGTATTTATACTAAAGACAGAGAAAGAGATAAAAAAATACACCTTGGAGAAACAAAACAATAGTAAATTACACAGAAACTTAGGAAGTTTACTTAAACAAACTATCTATGCATAGGGCAAGATATCAAGATAACCCAAGGAATGCAGGAATGCGGCTTCCTTATCTCAGAACATTTGAATTAAGCAGTATCAGCACTTCTGGTCTTTGTCTGTTTTTTTCTAGTCAAGTAAGCTAATTACTTCTACAGTACCTAAGTCTTAATAACTACTAAGGATGGAGATTCCAGAACCTCTCTGGATAACCCGCTCCAGTTCTTTACTATCCTCCTCATTAGAAAGTGTTTCCTAATATCTAACCTAACTTCCCTTGTTGCAGGTTGAGACCATTGCTCCTTGTTCTGCCATCTGCCACCACTGAGAACAATTTATCTCCATTCTCCTTTGAACCCGCTTCAAGTGGTTGAAGGCTGTTATTAAAAGCCCTCTCAGTCTTCTCTTGTCCAGACTACATAAGCCCAGTTCCCTCAGACTCTTCTCAGAAGTCATATGCCCTAGCCCCCTAAGCATCTTCTTTGCCCTCCACTGGACTCTCTGCAATTTTTCCACATCCAATCTCTAGTAGGGGCCCCAAATGTGGCCCCTTCACTAGTAGGTGCACTCCAGATGTGGTTTCACCAGTGCTGAATATTATTTTCAGGGGGAATAATCACTTCCCTCAATCTGCTGGCATCATTCCTACAAATGCAGCCCAGTATGCCATTAGCCTTCCTCATGACAAGGGCACACTGTTGGCTCATATACAATTTAGCATCTACTCTAACTCCGAGGTCCCATTTGGCAAAGCTGCTGTTTAGCCAGTTGGTCCCCAACCTGTACCAGTGCATGGGATTGTTTCACCCTAAGTGCAGGCCTTGCATTTCTCTTTATGAAACTTCATAAGATTTCTTTTAACCTAAACTGCCAGCCAGTTGAGGTCTCTCTGAACCCCAGCACTGCTCTCCAGTTTATCTATTACTCCCCACAGCTTGGTGTCATCTGCAAACTTGCTGAGGTTGCACTCCATCTCATCTTCCAGATCATTGATGAAAATACTGAACAAAACTCACTATGGGCGACTGGTGCCACCTTAATCAAAGGGGGCACGTACTCCCCCCCGTGACTAGTCCCGCTGACTGGAGGGGGGGGTTCTCCACGGCTGATCCCACTGACTGGGAGGGCAGAGCATCCCCCCAGGTGATCCCACAATGGCCAATTGCTACGGCTGATAGCTGTGATCACTGGAGCTGCTTCCGGCTGCGGCCACTTCTGGGAGCAAACACTGGCTGATCACTGCAGCCACTTCCAGAAGTGGCTGCAGCAATGGCAGTGATCAGCCAGCACTTGCAGGGTGGGCACCAGTGCTTCCACTTTCCTCCCTCCATCACCTAAGTCAGGTTAGGGGTTGCACCAGCACTCTCAGGGGGTGTACGTGCACCCCTGGCCATCATGTATACATCACCACTGCAACTGACCTCAGAACTGACCCCTGGGGCACTCTACTTCATACCAGCTGCCAACTAGACATCAAGCCATTGGTTACTGGTCTCTAAACCTGACGATCAAGCCACTTTTCTATCCACCTTAAAGTCTACTTCATCCAACCCATACTTCCTTAGCTTGCTTGCAAGAATGTTGTGTAACACAGTATCCAGAGCCTTGCTAAAATCAAGGTATATCACATCCATTGCTCTCCCTGCATCAACAGAGCCTGTCAAATCTTCATAGAAGGCAATCAGGTTAAACAGCCATGACTTGCCCTTGGTGAACTCATGCTGGCTGTTCCTAGTTACCATCTTCTCCTCCAAGTGCTTACAAATTGATTCCTTGAGAATCTGCTTCATGATTTTTCCAGGGACTGAGGTGAGGCTGACTGGTTGTAGTTCCTCAGATCCTCCTCCTCCTTTTTCTTAAAGATGGGCACTATATTTGTCCTTTTCTGGACCTCCCCTGATCACCATGAGTTTTCAAAGATAATGCCCAGTGGTTCTGTGGTCACTTTGGCCAACTCCCTCAGCACCCTTGGGTGCATTTCATTGGGCCCCATGGACTTGTACACATGCAGCTTTTCTAAATAGTCCCTAACCTGTTATTTCACCATTGCTGGCTGCTCTCCTCCTCCCCAAATTGTACTGCCAGGTGCAGTAGTCTGGAAGTTGACCTTTCCTTTGAAGGCAGATGTGAAAAAGTCATTGAGCGCTTCAGCCTTTCCTGCATTTTCTGTCACTAGGTTTCCTTACCCATTCAGTAAAGGACCCACACTTTCCCTAATCTTCCTGGTGTTGCTGACATACTTGTAGAAGACATACTTGTAGAAATCCTTCTAGTTAACTGTCACATCCTTTGCTAGCTGCAGCTCCAATTGTGCTTTGACTTTTCTGATTTCATACCTGCACGTCCAAGCAATATATAATATCTAATATAGTCCTCCCTCATTGTTCAAGTTTCCCCTTCTTGTACCCTTCCTTTTTGTGTTTTGTCTCACTAAAGAGTTTCTTGCTAAGCCAAGCTGGTCTTCTGCTGTACCTGCTAGTCTTTCTGTGCACCAGGATACTTTGTTTTTGCTCTCTTAGTAAAGTTTCTTTAAAATGCAATGGGTTCTCCTGGACTCCTTTCCCCCTCAGACTGGCTTCCCAGGGGATCCTGCCTATCAGTTCCCTGAGGGTGTTCAAATCTGCTTTTCTGAAGTCCAGAGTCCTTACCCTGCTGCTCCCCCTCCTTTCTTTCCTCAGGATCCTTCCTTTACTCAATTTCTCTGTCCCGAAACAATTGACTCCAGAGCTCTTCAGACTCAACAGACACTGCTGCAGAAGGGCCTGACACTCAGGTCTCCCAGTTTGTGGGTGAGTGCTCCAACCAGTAATCCTTTGTGCTTAAAGTAGGTACACTAAGCTCAGAGCTGTCTGTGTGACTTAGGCATGCTTGGAGAGCAACTACAGGATGAGATTCCTCCACAGGATGAGGCACCCTTCCAGCATTAACATGGATTACAGTGAAGTCTAGAAGGGAAATATACAGTTAGGTGATTGAACTTCATTCCTTCTGAACATGTACAGAAGCTGAATTTTAGGTGCTTAGAAACCATTGTAGGCAAACTTTATCTGGCCCTCATTACAGCATTGGGCTAAGCTCTCACAAGCCCTAATCATCTTAGCTTCTTCTGTACAGTACCTGCTGCCTGGTTGGTCTTGCTGTCAAGTTAGACTATGATTTTCAAGCAACCTAAAGTTATAGGAAAAATAAGTCTCCCAGAAGTAGAGGAAGAGGAGATTTCCCTAGTTTGTGATAACTACCTGCGTGCATGGTTTTACTCCATAGTGGTTGCAATCTGAGTCATGGCAGTTTGCCCCTTATTGAGAAAGGGTATAAAGGATGACATAGATTCAGGACTAGGTTTCCATAGGCATTGAGATAGCTAAAGATTTAGGTAAGCAACTATTGTGATTTTAAGCACCACTTAAACAAAAGGACCTAGCCAACCAGCTCATGGAGCTTTCTAAATTCAACTGAACATCTCTCTGCATCTGTGGGTGCCTAAAAACCTTTGTCAATTTGTCTCAAAACTTACATTGAACTAGGAGCCAAGGAACCCTGGATGATAGTTATGACCTGTGCCTTACAGTAGGTCAAACTACAGACCCAGCATGGTCACTTTGCCTTTAAAAACCATTAAATCAGGAGTGTTTACTTTGGGGCACCTGCTTCTGAGCAATGACAAGCTCTAGGGAGTGAGTCCCACAAGCCCTTAGGAGAGTGACACAGATAAATCACCTTAATGCATCTTCTGCCCTTTCAGTACAGGGAGACTCAGAGGCAGCTACAGCCAGTTCATTTGAAGACAGAAATAGACTTGAATCAAATCAACCGTGTCTTTATTATCTAGAAGCTATAGTGGCAGAGGCAGGAGAGACTAGATAGATTGAGAGCTGGATAGTGAGGAAAGATTACTGACACTAGAGGATCAAATGCAACAGAAGCTTGTGGAAAACCCCCACAAAGAACAGCACGGTAAGTTGCTTCAAGTCTGAATACGTAGAATAGGAAGCTAAGGGCATAAAGAAAGTCAGTGAGACAGGAATTCTGTGTTTTTGGCCTTGTTACTGCAGGATAAACCCAAATGCTGTGTAGAAATCACCGGAGTAAGGCAGACTCCCTCCAAAATCCTGCTTTTAGTCCTGGTGACAAAGTGACAGCTTGGTAATACAGGGCAGAAGTATCAGAGAGATAGTAGTACCCCCTTTTCACATAGAGATGACAATCCAGCTCTTATGCAAACCCCATATGTTAGTTTGCAACCAGGTGGCAGTCAGTCTGCGTGCAAACCTTTGGCGTGGAATTATTCCTTACAAGCAGGTCCTGTGTGGTATATCCTCTGGAAGATGGAGTGATGCCATGTTGAAACATTACTGTTACTGTTTGCTAGACGCGCTATAAGTATGTTTTTCCACAGTGCAGTTGGGACCTCTTTTACATGAGTTTAAACCTAAAGGTTGTATTTGCTCTTATTTTTTCCAGCTGAGTTTTGGGACAGATGCTATAATTGACTCTGCCCTGTGAACTATACAGAAGTTCTACCATGTTACAGTAGTTTCATAATGAACCTGAATACAACACTAATTTTAAAAGTGTGGTGAGTTTACACCTCCTAGTCGATAGCAAGAATGTCATCTGTCTAATAATGCCTGTTGATTAACACTACTGCTCAGTTTTGTATCCAACTCAAAATATTCCTTCAAAACCAAACATTTCCCACAGGGTAAAGATTTGGCAGCAGTTAGATCCTGTGTGTATTTGAAAGTGAGCGTGTGAGATGTTTTTGACAGGAGAATCAGAGCCATTCTGATACTGATTGCTGTGCTTTTTGTTTCCTCCGCAGGCATCACACAATGGACTGAAAAAGACAATGTCCAACCAAACCACTGTAACTGAGTTCCTCCTCCTGGAATTTTCCGACAGCCGGGAGCTGCAGCTTTTACACTTTGCCATCTTTCTAGCAGCGTACATGGCAGCTCTCATAGGGAATCTCCTCGTTATCATGGTGGTAGCCCTCGACCACCACCTTCACACTCCCATGTACTTCTTCCTCCTGAATTTGTCCATCCTCGACCTGGGAACCATCTCCGTCACTGTCCCCAAATCCATGGGCAATTCCCTGTGGAACACCAGGTTGATTTCCTATGCTGGATGTGTTGCCCAAGTTTTCCTCTTCTTTTTCTTTGCTACAGCCAACTTTGCCTTCCTCACCATCATGGCTTATGATCGATACATTGCCATCTGCAAACCACTGCACTATGAGACCATCATGAACAGGAGGGCTTGTGTCCAGATGGCAGTCAGTGCATGGGTCAGTGGCATTCTTTACGCTGCACTGCACACTGGTAACACTTTTCGGTTACCTTTCTGCCACTCCAACATCATCAACAAGTTTTTCTGTGATGTCCCCCAGCTGCTCCAGCTCTCCTGCTCTGACTCATATCTCAGTGAGGCAGGAATACTTGCCTTTAGTGTCTGTTTATATTTAAGCTGTTTTGTTTTCATCATTGTATCATATGTTCAGATCTTTACTGCAGTACTAAGAATCCTCTCAGAAGAGGGCCGGCATAAAGCCTTCTCCACCTGTGTTCCTCACCTCATTGTGGTCTCATTGTTTCTTCTCACTGGTATTTCGGCTTACTTGAAACCCACTTCCAGCACCCCATCCATTCTAGATCTCATAGAATCTGTTCTTTATACCATATTGCCGCCAATGGTCAACCCTGTCATTTACAGCATGAGGAACAAGGAGATCAAAGCTGGCCTTGGGAAAGTTATTTTCTGTAAAATATTCACTGGGAAGCAAGTGTCCATCTTTTTCTCATAGGTGTTATTTAATTATCTTTTTCTGCATATGTGTGTGTGTGTGTGTGTGTAACTGATAGATATGTTCACCACAGTAAAGTAGGGTGCAATCCACACCATCTTCACTGACGTAAGTAAAGTTCCTCTAGATTTAAATCATCTTAAGTGCAATTAGACTTCCTACATTTAGAAGTTGATACTACCATCTTTCCTATCTCAAAGAAGCTTGGTGTGAAAGTGCTCAAGGTATGTTGCTACAGCTCCAGCAAGTTAAGATTAACCTTGCTCTTCCCTTGTGCTAATGCCCCTGCTAATTCAATTCACCTATAAATGTGAACTTAGTTAATAGTCCTTCATGGTCAAAGTTTGCTGGATGGGATGCTAGGCACAAAGCTTCCTTATGTGCTATTTTGCTACCAGAACTGGGTCACTATGGTAATTCATCACCTTCCTTGTCAAATCAATAGCAGAGACAAGTCTGTAGTGGATTTCAGGGAATCAAAGGTGTTCTGTGGGATGAGAGCTTATGTGTGTTTCTTAAATGCATACTCCCCACCAGTCAGTCAGTGGGCTTTTTTTCTTCAGGATAGGTATTTGGAAGTACTTGGGCAGATGGATGCATTGGGGTGGGGCGAGGTGAGGGGGAAATTAGGAATGTTTGCTTAGATGCACATCTGCATGCTTTCTCAGCTAGTATTTCCTTACATCATGGTTTTTCTTTTTAAATGGGGAATCCCAAGAGAGAGAATATTTTAATGCTGCTGATGTTCTTGAGTTATTAAAATTGAGTGTGTCCACGTATAACCTTGACTAAGAGTCTTTTTTTTTATCACATTTAACATGTTCTGTCATCTACCACCACTGAGAACAGTCCAGCTGCATCCTCTTTGGTACCACTCTGCAGGGAGTTAAAGGTTTCTATTAAATCCCCTGTCAGTCTTCTCTGCTCCATACTAAATAAGCCCAGTTCCTTTAGCCTCTCCTTAGAAGTCATGTGCCCTAGTCCCCCTCATCATTTTTGTTGCCATCTGCTGGACTCTCTCCAATTTGTCCACATCCTTTCTGTAGGGGCGGGGGACACAAACTGGACACAGTACCCCACATTTGGCCTCACTGGTGTTGAATAGAGGGGAAGAATTGCTCCCCTTGACCTACTGGCAACACATCTAACAACATGGTCCCGTATGCCGTTAGCCTTCTTGGCAACAAGGGCACACTGCTGGCTCATATGCAGCTTATTGTCCACTGTAGCCCCAAATCCTGTTCTGCAGAGCTGCTACCCAGCCAGTAGGTCCCCAGCATATACTGGGGCATGGGATTGTTCCGTTCTAAGTGTAGGACTTTGCACTTGTCCTTATTCATAGATACATAGATGTTAGGGTCAGAAGGGACCTCGGTAGATCATTGAGTCCTACCACCTGCCCTGGGCAGGAAATAGCACTGGGGTCAAATGACCCCAGCTTGTCCAGTCCCCTTTTGAAGACCCCCAAGGTAGAACCTCATGAGTTTTCTTTTGGTCCAGTCCTCCAATTTGTCTAGGTCACTCTGAATCCCAGCCCTACCTTTTAGTGTATCTACTACTTCCCATAACTTGATGGCATTTGCAAACTCGCTGTGGGTGTACTCTATACCATCTTCTATGTCATGGATGAAGATATTGAACAAAATCAGCCCCAGGACCAACCTCTGGAATACTCCACTTGATATGAGCTGCCAACTAGACATCAAACCATTGATTGCTATCCTTTGAATCCAATTATCCAGCCAGTTTTGTATCTATCTTACAAACCATTTATCCAATCCATACTTCCTTATCTTGCCTGTGAAAATGGTGTGGGAGACTATATCAAAAGCCGAGTAAAGTTATATCATATCTACTATTTCCCCTATATCCACAGAGCCAGTCAGGTATGATTTGCCCTTGGTGAATCCATGCTGACTGTTCCTAATCAGTTACCATCTTCTCCTCCAACTGCTTAGAAATTGGTTCCTTGGGGACCGATTCCATCATTTTTCCAGGGACTGAGATGAGGCTGCCAAGAGAATCCCTGGATGGGCACTAGATTTGCCCTTTTCTAATTGTCCAGGATTTCTCCCAGTCACCACAAGTTTTCAAAGGTAGTGACCAGCAGCTCTGCAATCAAAAATTTCTTTAAAGCTTTGGTGCCCAGGTTCACATATAGTGGCTTACACCCAGCCTCAAACTCACATTCTTGCATATGTTAGCATAGCATGCAGGCCCTTGAGCCACAGAACAGGCCAGGACAGTAATATGGCCAAACTACCACCAGTGAATACAATGAACATAGTCTATTTGGACTTTAGTAAGGCTACAGATATAGTCCCACATGACTTTTTCATAAAATTACTAGAAGTCAGTAATTGGTTCAATAATTGTAAGCAACATCTAATGATAAATGGATTAATTTTTGAGTGGCAGGAGGTTTCAAGTGGGATCCCACAGGAATCTGTCCTGGGCCCAGTAATGTTTAACATGTCTATTAGTGATTTACAAGGTGGAGGAGAAAGCTTCCAGATCAAGATTTGAGATGACAGGAAGCTGGGAAGGACTGCAAACTCATCAGAAGATAGGACTGAAATTGAAAAGGATCGCGATCACGTGAGCTATGTGAATGTGATGAATCTGCATGTGTGAATCTTAAGTTACTTTCTGGTACTTTCTGTTGAATCAGCTCACACCAATGCAGGTAGAGTTTTACTTCTTGTTTTCTATATAAGCTGTGCCTGCCGGCCTTGTAGGGTTCTTTCCTACTCTAGTGGCTAGAGTCTTATTTGTGAAATCCCTGAGACACCACAAGAAATAGGCTTGGGAGCTGGGCTACAGACAACAGAATTAAGTTAAGAGCAGACCTTCATAAGGTGCTGCATCTAAGAAAGAAACATGAAATGCAAAATACAGAATGGGAGACAACTGCCTGGGTAGCAGCATTGCTGAGATGAATCAGGTGGTTTTAATGGATCACAGACACATCATGTGTGAGTAATGTGATGCTCACAAAAAAGTACCTGTAATTTGGGGCTATATCAACAAGAGTTTTAGGCTCTAGATACAAGAGATGATGATATCTTTCCACTCCACACTGGTTCTGCCAGACCTAGAGTATTGTGTACAGTTATTGGCTTTGACATCTTAGGAAGGAGGTAGGGAAAGGGAAGAGGGTCAGGAAGGAATGTTACCCCATGGTCAGCTTTTTCAATGGATGAGGGGTTTTGCCTTTTGTACTAGGTGGGGCGGTCCTCTTCCTTGGATCTCTTGAGCATATTTTAATAAACTCTTTTTTGCTCTTGCAGTAGCACTTAATTGATAGCACACTCACTCCCCAGCTTTGCTTGTGACAAATTAAAGGGTGTTTGATATTTCAGGTCTTATGCCTGGTAGGTAGGAGTGAGGGTTTATTCCTAAAATGTTAAGAAAAAAATGATGAACACTTGTGTAAGGTGGTTTAGATAGGGATGATTCTGCCTTGAGTGAAAGGATGAACTGGGTTATCTTTTGAGGCCTCTTCCAACCATTCTTTTTATGAAAAAAGAGAGGGAAAAACTGTTGTATCTTGCCAGAGAGGGGAAAACACAGAACAATAGCTTTAAATTGCAGCAAGGTAGATTTAGGAAAGAACTGCCTGACTGTTGGAGCAGTAAGGCAGTGGCATCAACAGGCCAGGGGAGTTTTTTAATCTCTTTCACTGGAGGTTTTTAAGAAGAGACTGGATAAGCATTTGATAAGGATAGTTACAGATATCATTCATTCAGTCTGAGGGGTGGGCCAGATGATCCTCAAGGTTCTTTCCAACCCTCTGATCCTATGATATTAAGGAATTTGCAAGAAAAGGATGCTGAAAGCCTGTGTAGGAAAGCTATCACACCTTAGGACACAAACATTCTCCTGAAATAGTCCTAGGTCTTGCTGCTTTTACCCAGGAGCTTATAGGTTGATTTATGAGAACTACCCTAGAAAAGAATTTTAAAAAATATCTGAAAAATAAAAGCAGAAATTTCTGACAAACAATAGCATTAAAGTATAGATTAGCTGGGTCCTCAGAAAAGTAGATGGGACATGGCTAGATCCTTTTCAATGCATTTGTAGTAGAACTCAGAAGGCAGAATCCTATTGCTGTGGTTGTGTACATGGAGAGTAGAACAGTGTAGAAAGTGTAGGTGCAAGTCTACTTCCCCTACAGGTATCCCTATTGTAAGTTCAGAGCTGCACAGATATTTATGGAGGGCAATGGTAGCTCTCCCACAGAGGGAACAGGAGGCCAGTGCATCTGTTCTGGATACCTGTGCGGTGAGGATAGGCAATCATTTCAGGACATCTTCTCCCTCCCCAACATACACGCCATGTACTGCCAGACATGGAAGAGGAATCATCAGCAGACCTTATGCCTGACTTGACTTCAGACATTTGTATAATAAACAAAGCACAACACCTAGGGAATAAGTTTGTGAACTTTCAAGCGCCAAAAGGCCTTCCTTGCTCTCCCTTCATGCCAGCAGCTACCACACCAAAGATATGTTCAGGCTAATGTGGGAGCCTCTCCAAACCAGGGAGGCCAGGGAGAATCCCTTATATGAGCAGCTGATGGTTGAATCAAGAGCTGTCCCTGGAAGCTACATGAACTATGCTACAGATCGTAATGGGGATGTCAGTTACATGGAAATGTGTATGAGTGTCAGATGCTAGAGTCTGGGATGAGGGTCTGCATGGTGATTTGTAGAGAGGTCTTTTCTTGCAATCAATTAAACAATGTCAGCAGAATTTGCACTCTTGTGTGATTATTCCCAGCACTGGCAGAGGTGTTGGGGATGGCAATGGGCACAGTGGGCATGCTGAGCAGGCATGGTGCCAACAGAAGATGCTTGTGCCAGCCTCTCTGAGCTCCATACAGGCCGCATAGTTGCTGAGGAGACTAGGTGGGTCTGGGAGTGAGCCAGGCTCCCAGCCTGGGAAAGGGCAGAAGCCACTTCTGCAGGAGCTTTTTTCCCATTGAATACTTGTCCTACCTGGCCAAGCCTCCAGCCCTATACATACAGTGCACACCATATTTATATGTTATACAATGGGCAGGTTTTCTATTAAACAGTGCAACCAAAAATTCCCAGGACACCAAAAACAGCATAAACAGAACCAGAAACCAAATGCAGGCAAAATAGCAATCATTTCTTCATCATATATCCCAAAGAGCCAACATCTTCCTAAGGTCCCAAGTCCATTTTTGCTGCCCCAAGAAGGTCAGCACTGAGTGGGTCTGCGCAATGCTGCAGCCCAATCATACATTACATAGTCAACTGCTGACCACCACTGCTGGATGTCCATTACAGCTGTGACACCAGGTAGATCGCTGAAGCCTGCTCACTCCTGTCTCAGCTTTGGGAATGTGAAGTGTGGTGGAAGTATGTGTCCCCAGGGGACCATGGACAGTCTGGCTAGACTGTTGTATTGAGGTATGACATGCCAAGGATGGTCTCTGTCTACAAGGTCAGAACAGACTTCAGGCCACCCATAGGCTCCACTTGACTCACGGGTTCCATGAGTGCCTCTGTCGTTCACTCAGCAATAGCCACATAGCAAGCGTAGGCCACTGCATACCATCTGGCAAGCCATTTGGAGAGCACTTGATCCCATGTGCTATTGCCATGCACTACCATAACCTGGCCTCCTTGACCTAGGACCAGCTCGCCGCCTCCTGAGTTTTCAGCATGTCCATGCTTCTGTGTGCATTGGCTTTTCCTCTGCCTGGTTCCATGGGCTTGGGACATTATCTCATCGTGGGTGCCATCATTGCTACTTATAGGTATGTGGCATGACAGGAGAGCATGGAAACAGGACTTCATTGTTTTGCTCACTTCTGCCCTGATAGCATGAAGAACTTCCCAGACAAAGTTGCAATTTGTAAGGCTATCTAGTCAGTGGACGGGCTTATTTGACCCAGTAGCTCTCAGCATAGTATGTTCACTCTCCCCTCTTCTCCCCTTATCCTCAGAAGAATCAGGAGGTCCCCCTAAAGCAGCCATAGTCCTACATTGTATGGGTATAGCAAAGCTTATGAGCCCAAAGTCCCTGGGTCCCCTAAAACTGTGCTAGCCACGTGGGGTGAGGGAAGTATGGTGGTATTGGCAGTGACATTCTGCTCATATAGGCTGTCATAATACTGTTCTGTGGTGTGATCTCTAACGGCACTTGCCTATATGTGCAGAATACCATCACGCTGGTCAGAGGCAGGAGTCACTCACTGCTGCACAATGTAACCCACCAGTCTTTGTTGTTCTGCTACTGCAAGAAATGGTGGTCCTAGCTGACTTTGACTCCAGGAAAGGGAAGGTGTAGTATGATGGCTCAACAAAGTGTAGGGTCTTACCCTAGAATATAAGAGAGCATCTGCCGAGGTACCTGACCACCTGGGATCACTACCTCATGCTGTCCAACCAGGATACAATCAAGCCACCATAAACCTGTCTCAAGCATAACAGGTAGCCAATTGCTGGCATAAGCTTGAGAGAGGTTGGCACTGCACTGCTAAAAATACAAAGCTTGAGAAAGCAATGAACTGAGTGCTCCTATCCTCCCCCATGTGAATAGTTGCAGCTGTGAAAGAACCCATGACCACAAACTATGCTTGTTGGGTGGGGGTACTAGGGGATGAGGTGAAGGGGAGCCAAAAGGTGGTGTGCCATGTCAATAGGATTCTCTTGGGATGCCCAGAGACCAGAGAGGGAAGAGATGGGGCAGGGGGCAGGAAAAGCACCTATTTCCTCAGCAGCAGTGACCAAGTTATTAGAAATCACCTAGCTATGAGAGCGAGGGGCTGGGGGTGAGGCATGGGCAGGTCACCATATTCCTTGGTACAACATCTAGTGCCCTATTTAGAGTCTGGATATGAAGCTAGGCAGAACAGGGAGGGTGTTTGTAGCTGTGGGCCAGCTATTGTGGTGTGAGATGATGGGGAGCTGCATGAGATAGTAAGTGAGAAATAGTTATTTTGCCTGTGTTTGGTTTCTTCTATCATTATCAAACTGAGAAGGACCTGTGGTTCAATGCTGGCATGCTGACCATTATGGATACACCTCCATAAAAAAAAGAGGCCTTTAATCTCCTCATCTGATTTAAGTAGTACTACTCTTAACACACATTATAGTTATATGAGGGCTGGGGGAGAGAGGGCAGTCCCTAAGTGATGCCATGGGGTTCCACAGGGACTGTTCTGCATCCTCACTCACTCCCTAGCATTCCTTGGACCTTCTCTATCTTGATCTAGCTTTGGACTGCCACTTACCATTTGCACATGTGGGCTGAGTCATGTCGTGAATATGGTCCTCTTGCACACTGTATTTCTGGGACTAAGGAGAAGTCACTTTAGTCATTGATGGGGAGCTCATGTGGCCATGAGTGGACTGAAAACATCTTGACTCTAGGATATTGATGCAGAGGAATGGGACTAGCTGAGATGTTGCAGACAGGGAAAGGCCAAAAGATGCTGGCCACTTACTGTCTGAACTCAGGTCCACTTCCAAGTCCATGCTGACTGGAACAGCCTGAAAGTCCTTGACCTGGATGATCTTCTGGGTCATTGCTGAGGTCATTTGTGAGGGCTGGGTGCCTTTGACCATGGTGGCATCAAGAACCTTCACTTCACTGGGTGAGGTGCCTGGATCCACATCATTGTTCACCTCAAATATGTTGGAGAGTTCCTTGTAGAAGGGGTATGTGACCCCATATGCACCTGACACATGCTTGGAATCCCATGCCCTTGTGAACTATTTCCTCATGATCTTGCACTTGGAGCAACATTGAGACCAGTAATGGTCATGTCTATGGGTGCCATTTCCATGGTGATCCATTCAAAGACTACCTGGTTTCTATGCCATGAGCAGAGTGCCTGCTTGTTCTCTGCCTCTCTCCAAATGGTGATGAGATCCACTACATCCTCCCTGGCCCAGTTAGTGCTACTTTGGCACCTCACACAGGATGCAGATGGAGTGACCATAGTTCATGTAAGATGGATGGATAGAGGCATGTGGATGTCTGACTTTGGCTTGATGGGTGGTGGATGGGTCCTAATATACTGCCAATGGATGGATGTCCCTAATGTGTGGATGTGTCTATGGTTATTCAGATGGAAGCAGGCTCCAGTGCTGACCTTGAATGACTGATGAGCACAGAACAGATGGCAGCTCATCATGCAGAGCAATTAGTAGGTGGGTGAGGCCACCTGTGCCTCATTACCTCTTTACAACAGAAGTTTGCCACCAGAGGAGCTAGGATTGGGACAAAAAGGGTGCATTATGGGATGCCTGGAGGACTAACTGGAATGTATATCTCAGAACAAGACCACCATTCAGACATACTTAACAATGTTCCAGGAGGATATGTTACCATTTTTTTTATCTTGCATTGATTTTCAGGCTTTGGTTGAGGACACTGGAAATAGGTGTCTGAATAACCAAATTCTGCCTTGGGAGAGAACAGTTTCTTCTGGGCCAAATGTGACATCTGTTCATAGCTTAGGGGAATAAATTTGTGATACATCAAAGATGACGGTCCATATAGAAAGCTGTAACCACGACAATATGAAAGGAGCATATGAAGAAAAGTGTTTCTCAGGATGGCTGAAAGGATATTAAGATAGGAATAATAGAATCATAGACAATGAGGATTGGAAGGGACCTGAGGTGGTTGTTTAGTTCAACCCTCTCCTCAAAGCAAGACCACCCCCAACTAGCTCATTCCAGCCAAGGAGATCAGTGTTAAAGGAAGAAGAGTGTTCTCTCTGCATGTACCCATTTTTATCACTAGTTTTATCAAGAGGGGCTCACTGCAGAAGTGTTTTATTTTGGGAACCAACCAAGAAGAAATGGCTGGCTCATCTGGGACAGCAGATTTGTAAATTGTAGCATCAATATTATTACACTGCAAATTTAGTTGTACAGGAGCCAGGACCTGACTGGATTCAGTGTAATCCAATGGTTTAATTAAAACTAAGTACTGATCACAAGATACTGAAGCTCGGTGGTTCGTTGGCAGCCATCGGTCTCTGGAGACAATGGGGATTAGGTAGTAGTATTCTAATACTAGAATGCAGATGGAGTGACCATAGTTCATGTAAGATGGATGGATAGAGGCATGTAGTAGACAGGCATTGGCAAAACAAAATGGAGCAATACAGCCAGTGAAAAGGAAGATTTTATACCCGTTATGAAAATGGTCAGCATCATAAGAATTATGGTGAAGGTGTAACAGGTCCCCAGCAGGACAAGTCTCCTAGAAAGAAGGACATCCAAAGATGCTGATCACCCCAACTAATGGATGAATGAGGATGCTTCTGGTCCCAGTTGTAATGCAGATCACAAAAACCCTCCAAAACTAACACATTTAAAAAAAAATTCTGTGTAAAAATATTTTAAAGAGGATCTTAAATTTTTTAAATATAATCTGGGGCAAAAAATGCAACCTAGCTTAATAATGGGATGCTTTCAACTTCTGTTCCCCGTCACATGCCTTGAGCCATTCAGAATACAAACTTTTGCAGAAGGGGGTCCTAAACTGTACCTTTGTGACCTGAAGAAGGGCAGTGTGTGCCTGAAAGCTTGTGTAACACCTCTCCCAACTACATACTCAGTCCAATAAAGATACCACCAAAAAACCCCTTCCTTCTCACATATCCCAACTAGAGTATTTTCAGCTTTTTGTTAACTTAAATAAATTCATTCTAATTGCCTGAATTCTTAGGAAAGCCATAAATTTCCTGACAGCTTTTCTCAGGGATTGTTTTACCTCTTTGTTTCTCAGGCTGTATATGAGAGGATTGGCCAGGGGAGTCAGGACTGTGTAGAAAAGAGAGAGAACTTTGTTCAGGTCTCTAAGAGTCTTGGTTTTTGGTAAGACATACACAATTGTTAGGGTCCCATAGAAAATTGTCACCACTATGAGGTGTGTGGAACAGGTGGAAAATGCCCTTTGCTTTCCAGTGGTGGAAGGGATTCTCAGAACAGTGCCTATAATAAGAATATAGGATACAACAGTTAACAGAAATGGTGGTAGAGTCACTATGGAAGCGGAGATGAAAGCTGTAAGCTCCATTACCCTGGTATCTGTGCAGGCGAGTTTTACCACTGGTGTGAGATCACAAAAGAAATGGTTAATTTCATTAGCACCACAGAAAGTTAACTGAGAGATCAATAACACAATTATACTAATAGTCAGAAATGCAATTATCCAAGACCCACCTGCTAGCTGGAGGCAGGACTTGCCATTCATAAGACCTACATAATGCAATGGTTTACATATTGCTAAATACCGATCATAAGACATTGCTGCTAAAAGGTAACATTCTGCAGCTCCCAGAGCGCCAAAGAAATACATTTGTGTGAGACAGGCCCTCATTGAAATGGTTCTGTCCCCTGTCAGGAAGCTGGCCAACATCCTGGGGAGAATAGTGGAGGTGTAGCAAGTTTCCAAACAGGACAAGTTCCCCAGGAAAAAGTACATAGGAGTGTGAAGGTGCTGATCAGCCACAACTAGCACAGCGACGAGGATGTTCCCAGCCATGGAGATAATACAGATGACTAGAAACACCAAGAAGAGGAGAACCTGCCATTCCTGCGCATCCTTAAAGTCCAGGAAGATAAATTCTGTAATGATTGATTGATTTCCCTGTTTGGTTTTTGTCAATGGTTGCATCTCCTAAAAAGCAAACAAACACCATCATTTACATTTAAGGTACAGTTGTGTTTTAACAAGTGCTGCTATTTCATTCCAGAAATTATGTATTTCTCTCGTGTCTTGCTATTTTCTTGCTTAAGATTTGATCCAAGAATGCAGAGCAGAAAGACATGTCATCTGGTATAACCACTTCTAAATCAATCATATGTGCTTATATATCAAGCACTTATTAGTGTGGCCCTCTGGAACTCCTACTATACAAATTCATTTATCTCTGGTGACCCTTCACTTATGAGTGTTCAAGTGAATGATGACCTGACTGCTATAACCAGTTTGTTCCTCCTTACCCATGTCCTACCTGCTGACATAAAGCTCTTTATGGGACCTATGTTATGACCTGGATAAAAGACATCAACTTACAGCTATGTAACTGAGACTGGTTTTATTCACTGATGTAAATTGTATCGAGATGCAAAGTAAGCTAATGTGTTGCTGTCCTGGGATGGCTGTACACAGTTGACCAATATTACAATGCCTTACCCTGAGATGACATTATGATAAACTACGTATTGTAAGGCAGTGGTTCTCAGCCTTTTTTGGACGTTTTTCACCATTATTAGATTCAAGGTTCCCCTCCATAACTTTTGTGAATTGAAAGGCACCCAGTTTCAAAAACTAATTTATTTATTACTGTGCTTTCCTCCTTGAATAAGGGCCAGATTATGGTGGCAGGGGAGCAGCAAGGCAGGGAGAGTCTGAGGCTGCCCTTATTTGCTTATCTCTTTGTATGTCACTTACCTCCTCACTTACTTCCTACAGCACCCTTCAAATGATCTTGAGGCACCCCAAGGTACCCTGGCTGAGAATCATTGCTGTAAGCAAATGGCTACTGTAGAATAAACTGTGATCAGATGACACCTAAATGTTGCTCCTGTTAAGAGTTATCAGGACCTTGTTATTAAGATAGTCCTCTTGTTATATTCATTGCTGATTACAGATCCCAAAGGTGGGCTAGGAGGTGCCAAAGAGAGCAATGTTCAAATCTTCTGACTTTCCAGGTTTGTGCCCTAGCCATGTACTTATATTTGGGAGTGTGTCCTTTCTCTACCATTTTACTGTCACCAGTCAGTGAGACAACATAGTCTTCTACATGTACCTAAGAAACAGAATTCCCCTCTGCACCTAAGTGCCCAAAATGTCCTGTCGATAATCCAAAAATAGACTTTTAGATGGTCAGGGAAAAGTAGAATGTCATCCCAACTCTCCGTTGTTGTTCAGTGAGGGCTAGACACCACAATTGTTTTGTTCTTTTGAAAACCACAGTGTTTTCTAGTTGGTGTGGAGACATCTAGTCCTTCAATGCAAAGAGCTGAAATTTGGTGTTGAGATTCAGGCACCATCTAGATGTCAGCTGGGTAATACCCTCTTGGAGTTCTTAGATCATTATCTAGCAAAAGCACAGCAGAAATATCTACAAAACAGAAAAATAGTGTACTGGAGAAGGAGGATAAACCATTTAATTTCTCTATTTGACAATATAATTCTAAATATGAGTACCAAAATTTAACATACCTTTAGTAGTGAAAGGCCCAATTTTGAACCCTGATATGTGACTCTTTCGATACAGACACCTTTGTGCCTTCTGTCTAGAATCCATCTACTTCATATGCTTCTGTTTTCTCAGCTACGTGAGTGGCTTCTCTTCTTTTGCTTGGTATCTTCTAGTATCTTTTTTTTTTTTTGCACAACTAAAAATTAATGAGAAGGGGAGGGTTAATAACATACTCATTCTCCAGACAATACAAATAAAGTCACATTGCCAATCTCAAGGGGAAGAGTAAAGAAAGAGAGATCTTGTAACACTAAACAATTCCACTCCTGCCACATTCAAACGTATAGATGGTTAAAGTGTTCTGACTCCTGTTCAACCAACTGCATAGTTGGAAAAATTGTTCTTTGCAAGCTTTCGGGCACAACCATCCATCTTCAGGCATAGGGAGATTCTACAAGCTTTCAAAGAACAGTTTTCCCAACTATTTAGATGGTCTAATGAAAGACATCACATCTACGCAAAGAGCTTTGTTTGCCTATGTACTTAGATCAGGAGTTTTCAAATTTTTAAAAGAAGTGTACCCCTTCTGGTGGCAGCAGCCAGATGTGGTGGGGGGGGAGGGGGCGGCTTGCACATGGCCTCAGCTACTGTCACACGCTGCTCCATGCTGTTGCTGCCATGCACCGCTTTCCCACAGCCAGTTGCACATGCTGTAGCACGTCTGTGGGCTACTTGCACCCAGCCAATCACATGCCACCCATCAGCAGCCTGCAGAGCCGCATGTGTGACTGGCCATGAGAAAGTGGTGTGTGGCGGCAGTGTGGGGTAGTGTATGGTAGTGGTGGCCACCACATACGTGCTCCCCTCTCCTCACATCTGGCCAACTGGGGCACTTGTGCAGCTCGCAGAGGGGTGCCGTTGCTCTCACCCCCACACCCAGCCCTGGTGGTGGGTGGTGGCGCTCCATCCCCACCCGCCCACTCGTACCCCCTAGGACTTCTCCAAGTACTCCTAGGGGTATGTGTACCCCCACTTAACAACCCCTGGCTTAGACGAACATGGCTACAACAAACAACCCTGCATCCAATTTTGGGCTCCACAATTCAAAAAGGATGTGGAGAAGCTGGAGAGAGTCCAGAGGAGAGCCATGCGCATGATCAGAGGTCAGGAAAACAGATCTTACGATGATAGGCTGAGAGACATGGGACTCTTTAGCCTGGAAAAGCGCAGGCTCAGGGGTGATCTGATGGCCACCTATAAGTTTATCAGGGTGACCACCAGGATCTGGGGGAACGTTTGTTCACCAGAGCGCCCCAAGGGATAACTAGGTCGAACGGTCACAAACTCCTGCAAGACCGTTTCAGGCTGGACATAAGGAAGAATTTCTTTACTGTCCGAGCCCCCCAAGTTCTGGAACAGTCTGCCAGCGGAGGTGGTTCAAGCACCTACATTGAACACCTTCAAGAGTAAATTGGATGCTTATCTTGCTGGGATCCTATGACCCCAGCTGACTTCCTGCCCTTTGGGCAGGGGGCTGGACTCGATGATCTCCCGAGGTCCCTTCCAGCCCTGATGTCTATGAAATCTATGAAAACCCTGAATTTTGTTCTGTATTGATTTCTTTCATCACATGCTGAATATTAAGAACGTTTCTTTTTTTTTGGGAGGAAAGCTTTCCACTTTTGAAAAATAAATGAAAAAAGGGCAAAATTTTAATTTTTGCTGGAAAAAGGCAGGGTGATTTAAAAAAAAAATCTCAACTGCTTTTTACATTTTCTTTTTTATATATTATCAAAGGCAAATGTAAGTGCCTGGCTTAAGGATCTTGGGTTTTTAAAAAAATATGTATTGACTATGAAGGAAAATAAAAATTTAAAATATAGCACTTCAGCCTCTGGACCCATGGACAGCACCTATTGCATTGTGCCTCTTGGTTGGAGTGCTTCAAAATGCTTCATGAAGCCATGGTGAGCTCTCCAGCCAGGAGGCACAACAGAGGGATATTGCCACCTGTTTCCACCTTCCCTTCACAGTCCAGGGTGAGTAGAGTATACTTTCAGTGTTGCTCTGCAGCCCTTTTTTCCTGGGGCTTCAGCTTCAATCCCTCCCTCACTATGGGGGTAAAAGGCTCTCTTCTCAACACCAGGGTGAGGGGGGTCTAGTGGAGTCAGTAGCCCCAGTCATGTGCCCAAGTGCTGGGAGTCCCAATGCCTGGAGTGTCCCAAATAGCAGTAGTCCCATGGCACCCAGAATGCAGGAAGCAGTGACATCCCATTGTCCTTGTTGACTTGACATGTGTCAGACTAACCCTTGGGACCTCAATATCACGCTGTTAGGCAGGAGAGCGTGACACAAAATTATACATGCGCACACAAACTGCACATATGACACTATGGCTCCACGCACATACACATATACACACATGCAAACCCGCACTTCAGTGGCTGTGTGTTAACACTAGGGTGCACTTGGGGGTAATGGGGGTGGTTGGTGACTATAGGGCACTTGGGGTCTCAGGCAGAGGAGGTGGTGAAGATGGAACTGGGAGAGCCAGCCATGGAGCCAGATGAGTGGAGGCAGCGGAAGTGGAGGTAGGAAGCTGGGGGTGGGGGAGAAGAGCTGGCAGAGAAGCCAGAGAGGTGGCAGGGAAAGTTGGGATAGAGACCCAGGAGGTGGAGGCAGATAAGACCTATGGGAAAGAAAGCTGAAAACCAGGAGGTGGAGGTGATGGAGCAAAGCCAGGAGGTTAGGAGAGGTGGAGCTGATGGAGGAGCAATGGTGGAGGTGATGGAGGAGCGATGAGCCAGGGGAAGAGGAAGCTGGCAGAGAAGCCACGACACAGAGGGAGAGCTGGGATGGGGGTCAAAGGTGGCAAAGAGCTGGGATGGGGAGGAGAGGGACAGAGGGATGGGAGTTAGACATGAGGTTGAGTCACAGACAGGGGTAAAGAGAGTGGGGATTAAGTGGGGAGCGTGCAGCAAGACAAAGGCCAGTTCAGGGTCCAAACATATCAGTTTTATTAGACAGGCAACGTAATATAGAGGCCATGAAGTTATTGGTTCCCACACACACTCGCACATAAACTCCCACATGCACTTACACAATGGTAACAGGAGGAAAAAGGCTTAGTAGAGGAATTGGAGTCAAGGTGGATAGAAACAGAACTCAGGTCCCTTGCTTGGAGGGAAGATGTGAGTAATAGCTACCTATCCCAGGCTGAGAGTTGATCCTCAATGGCCAGTTGGGGTCTTTTCCAGCAAGGAGTTGTCCAGAGGGGGGTCACTGGCAGGGCCTTTGGGTGTACAGGTGGGGTGGCATAACGCTGGTCCAGATGGAGAAGGTGTCCCAAGGAGGTCACACTCTACCACACCTTTTATATGGGTAGGATACCTGTGACTCCAATGGGCAGGACATGCCCAGGCAAGGGCCAGTCCTGTTCAGATGAGGTCATGCACTTCCAGGTGTCCTCATTGTCTGGTGGGATATAATGGTGGAGTTCCTGGTTTCTATTCTGTTCTTTGTTTCCATGTTGCTGGTTTCTTGGAGGGTCTTCATCTTTCAAATATTGGGTCCTGGAAGTAGGTCTGTGGTTTCAGGGAGAGTCAATGCAAGGTGGTGGGCCCATCGTTGAGCTGATGGTCTGGTCATTGAGCAGGAGCCATTTTTAGGCCTGCTACCATTATGTCTCAAGCATCCTCATTCACCCAGGAACCAATTTACATAGGAGGAGTCATAGTTGCAACAGAGTTACAATAGGAGGGGGTGGGGGGGGTGGAAGGGGACACAAAATGGAGACTTGACATTACAAGATGGAAACTGAACATTACAAGATGGAGGGTTGATATTACTTTGGTTAACTTACAGGAACAGGCCTAAATCATACAATATCAATGTAAAACAATAAAAACCAATACAAACATAATAGAAATACAATATAAAACAGTAAAAATCAATACAAAAATACCAAAACACTATTTACAATATAAAAAGGGGCGTGTCACAATAATGGCATACAAAAACCTTATCTTAGCTTATCTATGGCTACTGATAACTACTTATTAGGAATAGATAATGCAGAGAGAAAGTCCAAAATGGTTGGGGAAGGGGAGGGAATGTATTTTTAAATTTAAAAAAACAGAAAAAGTAGAGGTTTTGCTACATCCTAAGTAACCTCAGTGCAGGGGGCCACTTCTTGGAGCTGCTCTAGTGCAGGGAGGAGCCCTGTCCTGAGTGCCAGATCCTTAGGGAGCAGCCCAAATGCTAGGAGATCCAATGTGTGTGTCTGGGGGGGGCATGGGGGCAGCAGCAGCCAGGTTTCCCCTCACCAGTGACTATAGCTTTGATTTCCATCTTGTTTCTCCACAGGAACAGCCACTCCATGCTCAGAGATATGAAAGAGCAGGGGAAGAGGGGACAAAAACTCACAGATACATATTTCTGCTCAAAAAGTTTTAATGGCACAAGCCTGCATAGGCTACCAAGATGCACAAGAGTAGTCTCCACAAAGGAAGCTTCACAGAGCTGGAAATCTCTCAAGTGCCCCTCAAAGGCCATCATCTGGCCATACAACCTTTTATGGCTCAAGATACTTAGAGTATATGCCCAGAGCAAAGTAGCATCCTGTTACCCTTCTGCACAGCTAAGTCTCTGTGAATATACACAGTGATACTGGGATTATTTTTACTGCTTCTACCCATGATGCCTCTCAGTAGTCCTACTAGCTTCTCCTCATTTGCTTCTAGCACAATGAGCTTACATTCATGTGACTTCTAGGATAGAGTTTCAACACAGTCTGGCTCTTTCTTGTTCCCTCTTGGCTATCTGGACCCTGCAGTAATACCAGTAGACAGAGGGAGGGAAAAGTAGGCCAGCTATATGTGAAGGAACATCATGGGAGATCTGTCAGGGACAGGCAGTCCAGGAGGTGTTTGAGTAGTCCCCCTTGCAGTATGTGCTGTCTAGACATGTTCTTGTCATACCAGATACGCAGAGCAGGGGAAAAGCCTGTCTTTCTACTGTGGCCAGACTTATCCACAGCTGAAATGTTGTAGGGCAGGGTGCCTGCAGCCTTATCTATAGGAAGGCAGCCAGGAGTCAGCCAGTTTCATCTGTATGAATGGAGATCCCAGGCTTAGCAGTCCTCAGGGATTGCTCCCCCACTTTGTGCTTCTTGTCCTGGGGACCTTTGCTGGTCCCTCCTTCCCTTCACACACCTGCTGCAATTGTTTGTTATGGCTTTCTGTCTCTAGGAATTGCTGAGGTGGGTACTTAAGTTTCATGAATCCAGAACTAAATGAGTCTTTCTTCCAAGTTCATATTGGATTCTTAGGTGTCTTCCCTGGAGGGGAGCTGGGTGCAGAAGGGCCTGCCAGTAGCTGTGGTAGTGCAGCTCACAAAGTACCCCCTTCATTACTATGCAAACCATAACAATGGATCCTAGTAAAGAGAAGACAAGGAAGAGGACACACAGGGAGACAAAAAGTATGGACTAGGAACTTAGAGAGGGATCTAGGGAAAGCTATGGATAGACTACAAAGAGACCAGAGGCCAGATGCGTGCAAGAGAATCCCAAGGGGGGCTGTGATTCAGACTAGGGGGCAGTGCCAATAGTGTTGGGGGAGCATCTCTGGAGTGGACATGCAGGGCACTGCCTCCTATGACTCCTACTGGTGGCAACATGTCTTGAACAGTCTCCCCTTTGGGACACCCCCAGGAAGATGTCTAAAACGCTCTTCCATATAAACAACTATCTGGGTTCCTATACTAGTAAACGTGGGTCAGTTGTGTGCTCAGAGAGGGAAATAGAATATCACTTATGTTTGGTTGTCTAAATCACATGTGGGGCCCTGCATTTTTGTGTACTTATGGCAGGAAATAGAATGCAACCCTCAGGCTTTTACATCCCCAGTAGAAGACAGTTTCTGAGAGATGTTATCCATGAAAGAGCTCTATTTCACTTGAATTGCCATTTATTCTTCAAAATAGAATTTAACTGAAAAAGATGAAATATTTGCCTTGTTGAGGCCTTCTGCATGATGGTTAAGTTCATGATGACTCCCATTCATATGAAGTGAGAAGTTCAATTTGGCATGAAGTCCATTCCACATCCTATAGTTTGACTGTTTTTTTGTTTTGGTTAGGCATTCATTTCCAGGCAGATATCATTTCTCTGCACCTGCTGGCTCTTCAGGGAATGTGGGTGAAAGAGCAGAGATCCCTAACGCATCTCATTCTAGTCAAAGAATTGGTCTAACCAGTAACAGTGACCTGTAGGAGTCCACATGAAGACCTTGACTTCTTTCCATTTTAAGTCAACTTACAATGAACAGAAGGAAAATGCTTTGGAGTTTGATATGAAAGTCATAGTCTGCCTGATGGCTTTCCTCAGGGCCTCCATGACTTCTTTGTTCCACAAACTATAGACCAGGGGGTTGGTCAGGGGAGTCAGGATTGTGTAGAAAACAGAAAACACTTTATTTATGTCTCTCAGTGTCTTAGTCTCTGGTAGGGAATAGACAATAGTTAGAGTTCTGTAACAGAGTGCCACAACAGGGGGGTGGGATAACATATACAAATATTTTTAAAAAATCTTCTGTCTCTCAAACGTTCTTGGAGAGAACATAGAAGAAATCTCTCCTAAAGGAGGCAAAACCTATTATGCTGAATCACAAAAGATCCCATATGTATAGGAAGTCTGACCTCTCTATTCCATCTCAAGGATGCAAAGACTTTCTTGGAACTGAGAAAAATATTATTATACCAGGGAAATGGCTGAGGTAACACCTTGCCACGTGTAGTGCAGGCCAACACACAAGAGAGGCAAAGGAAATAAGAACAAAGATGTCAGTAAGAGTGTTGCATTAGGCTCATGACACCGCTTTGTTGGTCAGTGTGAAATAAGCACCTTATCTTCAGTTGATCATTATTCAATGGTCCAAATCACTGAAGGTATTAGCATTGCACTAATAGTGGATTTGCTCATCACACATCATAGCATTAATTCTCCTTCACATTTTCTGTAATTAAACTCCTTCTGAAGTCAATTTTCAGTAGAGAATTGGTCCCTCATGATGTAATTACTATAACAATCCTGAAGAGAAGCATACCACTCATCTACAAAATTGCTGTGTTTTTTTTCCTTTACTGCTATGAACTGATATTTGGGGGGAGATTGATAAATGTCTTTGATTTAATGAGATTAAAAAAAAAAAAAAGGCAAATTGGGTTTCGCGTATAGAATTGGAAAGAGAATTTGCCCCCCTATATCACCAAACTTTGATCCTGATGCAGACCACTTCTGAGTAATTACAGTTCTCCTATTACAGTTACTTTAGTTGTTTGTTCCCAGATGCATCTTAGTTATGTAATTATTAGCTTTATATGCTGGCATTCCCAACAGAGGCTCAGGGCATCTTACAGTAAGAGACGGAGTAACATAATAACAGAATAACAAGTGGAATTTGAAAATAAAATATGAAACAAAAGCTCCCTAAGCAATATCCTGCTGTTGTCTTGCTTGCCAAATGCCTGTCCAAAGAGAGATTTTAAAGTGCTTCTAGAAGATCTCCAGGCTCAGGCTCTGGTAGGCCTCAAGAGGGGAGAGTGTTTCAAAGCCGAGGAGCAACTATTGAGGACAACCTTGCACATGTTTTCACAGAGTGAACTTGGGGCAGTGATAGTACTTGCAAGGAGGTTGGTCTTGGTGGACTTAGGGATTTCAGTGGTGTGTAAGGAAGAAAGAAACCCCTTAGATACATAGGAAGAAAGCAGTGTTGATGCCCTGGGCAAACCCTGTGGGTGAGCGAGGTGGTGGGGTGGGACATGGTACCGAGGTGGGGACAGGAGGCATAGAAGAGCACACAGTTTTGAGATCATGGTTCCAACTATTTGGAGAGACAGGCAGTGGTCCACAATGCACAAGCCCCTGCTCTCAAAACTGTGTGCGGTGGGGTGGGACATGGCCTATAGGGTCCTCAGAATGAGCCAGGAGACAGAGCTGAAGTCAGGGTGAACCACGTGTCATGGATCCAGTTACCAGATCCAAGGGAAATAATGAAAAGAAAAACAAAACAGAACAAAACAGAGACCGGGAACAGAGCCAAGCAGGTTAAGAAGTCTGAGAATCAGGGAGCAGAGAGGCTTATCATAGGGACGAAGAACTTACTAGAGGAGCTGTTGCCTGGCCCACAGCCTGTTGACGCAGATGAAACTGAATAAAGAGGCTGCTCTTCCCAGCAGCCAATCAGGCAGTATATATAGTGGCCAGATGAAATCATTAGCTGGGGGTGGGTTGCCCGTCAGAGCCCCGTACAGTGTGGCCAGGCAGGCAATTAGTCCAGGCTGGCCTTCCTGTTAGGGTCCCTGACACATGTCCTGGGCCTGGACCTGGCTACTGTTTATGCTGAGTCTAAAGGGGACAGAACTTCTTCTGTCATTCCTGACCCGGCTGTTGCTACTACTGCAAAAAAGGGGATCTCCTTGAGGAAGTGGTGCCCAATTGTGCTTTTCAAAAAAACAGACTTCAAGGTTATGGCCATAGCTACCTTGCTGGAGCTGAAGTCTGTGTTGACCAGATGTACCTCGTTTCAGGGTGTATCATTTTTGACAGCCTGTAAGATGGTCTGGAGCCTCTCAAACTCACTCATAGGGGTGGTTTGTCATTTACCCTCCTTTCTCTCAGGGAGGAAAAGGCATTTGACAGAGTGGATCACAGGTACTCTGGGGACATTTTGCTTTGGTCCCAACTTGGTATGTTTTTTTTCCAGGTGCTGTTTTCCTCATGCAGAGCATATGATCAAGCTCAACTGGACCCTGATGGGTAGGCGGTGCAGCAAGGCTGCCTATTGTCCACTCATCTCTATGCCATCACTGTTGAGCACTTATTCTGACATGGTTGGTGCTTATTGAACTGGCCATGAGAGTGGTCTTCTTAGCATGTTCTGATAACATGTTTATAACAGGGCAGTCATAGTTTCATAGTTTCTAGGGTCAGAAGGGACCTGAGCAGATCATCGAGTCCAACCAGAAGATCATTGAGTCTGACCAAGTCTTGCCCTTTTAAGAGGCAGCAGACAGTCCTGTTGTAGAAGCCCGGCTGCAGGTTGTTTTCTAATGAGGGAGTACTCCACTAGAAGTTTAAAAACCCAGAGGAGAGAGCAGAGAGCAAGGGTCCCTCTAAGGTGCATGCGTGCGCAGCTGCACACAACTAAAAGTGTGGCTGCGCACAGCCTTTTCAAAGCCGCGTGCCAGGAGAGGCTGGGGCTGGAGCCTGGCATGGGCTCTTCTGGCTCCAGGGAAGTGTTCCACTCCCCTGCATCAGGGATGTGGAGTGAAGCACTTCCTCGGAGCTCAGGGAACCTGCACCAGCCCCCCGCACCAGCCTCCATCCCTGCCGTACCTCACCTTGGGGAGGAGCCACTGCCCGCCTCATGTGAGGCTCTGGGACACTGCTCCGCTCCCTGACGTGACCTCGGGGGGCATGTTCTGCAGTGTCCTGGAGCCTGTGGAGCCTTACTCAGGGCATGTAGCAGCTCCTCCCTGAGGTGAGGCAAGGCATGGGTGCAGGCTGGGGTGGGGGGCTGGCACGGGCTTCACCAGCTCCAGGAAAGTGCTCCACTCTCTGGACCTGATGTGGGGGAGCAGAACACTTCCCTGAAGCCAGAGAGCCCACACCAGCTCCCCGCTCCAGCCTGCATCCCCAGCTCCAGCCCCTGGTGCCTGGCTCCAGCCCCTGACCCTAGCCTCCAGCCACTGGCCCCTGGCCCCCAGCTCCTGGCTCCAGCCTCTGGCCCTGGCCCCCAGCCCCAGCCTCCAGCCACCGGCCCCTGGCTTCAGCACCTGGCCCCCAGCTCCCAGCTACAGCCCCTAGCCTCTGGCCTCCAGCCTCAGCCTCCAGCCCCCAGCCCTCAGCCCCCTTTGGTAAGTGTCCCATACCGGATCGAAGTCGTGCGCTCATGGACCGAGGCGGCATGCTCATGGACCTCTGCTACTTAGAGGAAACATTGGCAGAGAGTGAACTAGTTGAAGGAATAGTTTGTGGGTAGGAGGTGAACAGGAACACAGATAAGCTTGCTACCAGGGAGGGCCATGCTACTGTAGTGGGCTACAGCTAAAGGGCCTCTCCTACCACTTGGAGAAGGGCTAACATTTTTCTTTTCTGTTTTATTTATATGCTTGGTACAAGGACTGTTTACATTGAAAGGACTGGCTGAGGAACTCCCAAGGGAGCAAAACCAATCCGCAAGGCAGCAGAAACACCAACCTACTTAAAGTGCTCCTCAAGAACTGGCACATGTGGAGGCCTGACAATCCATCTTACTCAGCAGCCTCCTCTGCCCAGGTCGACTAGGTCAAGAGCTGATGGTGTGTGATAGGTGGCAGATGGATGTCCTCCTGCTTGTGCTCCAAGCCAATCAATGGAGAGTAGGCCTGCTGCTTTGTCTGGGGGTCAATCTGTCCCCCAGCCAAGCCCAGTCTACCAGATATCTGGGAAAACTCAGTCAGGGTATGTGATTGGGTGCAGGCATGGATTGGGATCTTCCAGGGTTTCTCCCTCCACAAATTAATTATCAACCAACTCATTCTGTTTCATCCACAGAGCTCTGTGTAGTAATAAATTGACTCCTTGAAATTCCCAAAGCTAGGCAGTAGGACTCATCAGGCATAGGGCTTTGTCTGAATACCCACCCCTCCGTAGCACTTAGGCATTGGGCTCAGGTCCATGTATTAGGTATCTTTTTAATCTAGGAAGGCAGCAATCGCTGGGAGGCAGCATCCACTCTTCCTCTGGGTGGCCAAGAGTGCAAGAATGATAAGGCCGAAGGGAGAACAAGCTTAACTCTGGAGCCTAATGAAGAGTACCATTCCTTCAGGAGCTCTGGCTTCCTGACTCTTAGAAAGTCATTGTTTAAATAACTCTGGTAACAAGAACCAGAACCAGGAACTTCCCTGCTCTCAGGAGACTGCCCTCATCAGTGGTCTTCAAAATCAGGGTAATGTCCCATGTTGATGCCTACTTGACTAAGGTGGATTTGTTCTTAAATGTAGTTGAAAACCTCATGTATGGTATGATGCAATTGCTTTGGGATCAGCTCAACCTAAGGACTGTAGCATGTGCATTTTCCCCAACATTTCACCTCCCTTCCCACACTGTCTCATACACACTAGAAACAATTAAAACCCCCACACTATCAGTGGAAAATGGCCTTTAATTTAGATTAGATAAGACAAAAGACACACATAATAAAAGTAATATTTTCACATAGAGAGGGAGAGACAGCACAGTGCTTATCACAAAGAAGCAGAGTTTCTGCCTAAGATACCTGAAAGCACAAAGAACATTAAATGTCAAGAGGAATTAGGTAGCTCTTCCATTAATGATTTTGCAAATCTTTGCTTCTGTTAAAAAAACCAACCTGCTTTTACATGAGTCACACTAATAAAACAGAATTAGATGTACTCAGATTTCCACAAACATTTTTGTAGCAGAAATTATTTTTCTTTATTGAATTATACAAAAATGTGTCTTGCAATTTTTCTGTTTTGCAACACACTCCACATCCATCATAGTATTTCCATCACACTACATCTGGCACAGTATTGCCAAGTACTGGATCAAATATAATAAGATATAATTCTATATGGTGGTTTAGGAATTCCACAGAAGGAATATCATTTTCTGTGAGGAGCAGCAGTCTGGGATCCATGCAGGGGGTTGGACCAGAGGACCCTTGAGGTCTCTTCCAACCCTGTGATTCTATGATTCATTTCTACAGATCATTAGAGTAAATTCTAGAGCAAGTTAAACATCGCCTTTCTATTCTGCAGGGAATTCTGATATTTAGAAACTTTTTTTTTCATTCTGAATTGGAACAAAAATTAGACATAGAAGAAAATATTCTGGTGGAACAAAGTTTCTGGAGAAAATATGTCAGAAATAGTGGAACACTTTTTTTCAACAAGGATGAAGCACTTTGTTTCAAATATACTGTTCTGATAACACAACACATCACAACATAAAATAAAGTTGGAACAAAATGCCTCTAAATGAAGTGCTTTGATATATACTTGCCATTGAAAATTTCAGTCAAATCAAACTGATACTACAAAATGTTTTTATTTAATCAATTAACCCCTTTTGGGCGAAAAACTGTTCTGTCAGATTTTTTTTGACCAGCTGTAGACAATTATATAGAACCCTAAGTGTTTTTATAACCCCAACACAAAGCAAAACAAGGTTCCTGAACAGATATAAAAAATAATTTTAGATTGAAATGCTTTTTTAACAGAAATTTACTTTTGAAACAAAATTGAATTTTGTTCAGAAAATTTTAGTTTTCATGAAGAATTCTCGGAAACTTGGCCAAAAAAAGAACTAGTGGCAAATATTTGACTAATTTTGCCAATGGATAACTTTGTTAAGGAATCGCTTCAGGGATTCTTTAACCTCATTGTTCCTTAAGCTGTACACTATGGGATTGAAGAATGGAGTCACAACAGTATACATCAAGGAAAGGATCTTGTTGAGATCAACTGTCTGGGTTCTTGTGAATGCACCATATGTTATGGTCAGAGTCCCGTAGAAAGCTGTGACTACAATGAAGTGAGAGCTGCAGGTAGAAAATGCTTTGCGCTTCCCACTCTTTGATGGGAGTTTGATGACAATCAGGAGGATATGAACATAGGATGTGAAGGTTAAGAGAAATGGGATCAGTGACACGACACCAGATGAGACAAAAATCGCTACCTCCACAATAAAAGTGTCAGAGCACGACAGTTTTAGCAAGGGCGTCAAGTCACAGAAATAATGATTGATTTTATTTGGGCCACAAAGAGTTAAAGATTTTCCCAAAATAAGTAGTAACCCAGCGGCCAGCAGCAAACCCCACACCCATGTGCCAACTGCTAGCTTAACAGACAGACTCCAATTCATTAAGTCTGCATAGTGCAAAGGGTTGCAGATGGCCAAGTACCGATCATAAGACATTAACATCAGTAGAAAACACTCAACAGTTCCTAATGCGCAGAATATATATAACTGCAGGATACAGCCTCCAAAGGAAATGTATTTATCATGTCTTAGTAGATCCATAAGCATCCTGGGGGTTATGTTTGATGAATACAAGACCTCCAGAAAGGACAGGTTACCCAGGAAGAAGTACATAGGTGTGTGAAGACTGCGGTCAGCTGAGACAATAGTTATGATGAGGATATTCCCCACCATGGTTGCTAGATACAATGTGAAGAAGAGTGGAAAAAGGAAAATCTGTAGTTCATGATGATCCTCAAAACCCAGAAGTACTAACATGTCCACAACTGTTTCATTTTCAATCTCAGGGTCCATCATTATTCATTTCCAGCTGCCTATTAGAAACAATAATAAGTATTATTATTATTGACTTAGAAGTTGAAGCTGTGGGAACTGAGTTTATTTATTCTGGAGAAGAGAAGACAGAGGGGGATTTAATAACAGCGTTCAACTACCTGAAGGGTGGGTCCAAAGAGGACAGGACTAGACTCTTCTCAGTGGTGGCAGATGACAGGACAAGTTGCAGCAAGGGAAGTAGAGGTTGGATATTAGGAAAAACTTTCTCACTAGGAGGATAGTAAAGCACTAGAACAGGTTACTCAGAGAGGTGGTAGAATCTCCTGTCACTGGAGATTTTTAAGACTGGGCTAGACAAAGCCTTGGGTGGGATGGATATAGTTGGAGATGGTCCTGCTTTGAGCAGGGGTTTGGAGTAGATGACCTCCTGAGCTCCCTTCCAACCCTCATTTTCTATGATACTATAATAATAATAATAATAACAACAACAACAAGATAAGTCAAGTTATAGAAGCCACACAACAAGTAGCTGACTTCTTCTGTGTCAATATGGATTCTGAAATAAGAAAAATGAAAAAATCTCAAATAAAATGGCAATAACACAAATTGCATGCACATATTACTGTAATTTAGAAGTGTGTACAAATTATATAGATCAAAGACATTTTGACCCTTTAGAATAGCTGTATAATGAACCCATGACACAACATTGTAGAATTCCCTGTGAAGCAGACAGAAATATATTAAACCAGCGACTTGAGCACATAAGAGAGAAATTCTTATCAAAATGTTGTCGGTCTTCATTCATTAAGTGTCAGCTCTTTCTGTCTGTCTGCTTATTTATGGTAAATTCTCTTTCTCTTTTTTCTCTCAGTTGTGACTCTCATGTACTTGTGTGCCTAGGTTCCCAAAGACTCCAATTCACTCCGAATTGCCCCCAAGATTCTCTACCACTTCAAATTTTAGCACCAACATTTTTATATGCTGATATTGGAGTAATATTCCAAACTTCAGCATCCCATAAGAAGCAACCACATCAGATGATGCATAGAGAGCAGGCAAAGATGTACATACATTGTGAGATAAAGATATGCATAGATGCAGATAACATGGAATTACATAAAGAGAGCATCTGGGAATGCCTGTATATACAGAATAAGAAACAGATTAATAACTAACCTTTATCACTGGGTGATCAGGAAACTCCATGCCTTCAGAAATTTAAAAATATTTCTCCTTCTCATGGGCTGAAATGATTTCAGCATTATCTTCAGATAAGCTGATTGGCAGTTTCATCAATGACACCCTCTTGCATACAGTTTACCAGTGCCTCAGTGTTCTCAATCCTCTTCATCCTCTCAGCTTCTCTGAACATTTTCCCTACTCTAGTGCTCTTCTTAGAAATAAGTTATCAAAGCTCTTTTACTGCACATGTTGTTTCCCTCCCTGCAATTATAAATAGACAACGCATGTGCTGTCTTTATTAATAGCAGTACAAACAATTGATGGGCTGAAATATTTTTCTTTTCAGCTTAAGTGTGGTTGTCACAATTCACTCTGAGGTACATGTGCTGCTGTGGAAGTTTGGTCCATATGGCTCCTAAGCTATCAAGATTGAATGTCACTGCCCCTGGCAGTGCTGTAGTCCTTTGCTTTATGTAAGCTCTTTTCCCCAATCAGCTGTTGATTTGCTTTCTTCATTCTGCAGTAAGCATTATTATCTGTGTATAAACACATCTGTTTGCATCATCCAACTGGGGTACTCCCCCCCCACCAAATAACATCTGAGATTCTTCTTGGGTTCCAGCCAATGAAAACTGGTATTGCAGCATAATGAAGATGGCTCATATATGATCTCTGTCTCACCAATTTCCTAATAGCCTGGCCTCATTCTCAATACAAAGTTGTGCATATTGTTATCTAGGATTCAAAGGTAGAGTTACAAAGGTCAAAGGTTTCTACCCCTGGAGTCTGTGTATAATTTTGGATTCAGTTGACCTAATGACTTCTGCAATAAAGCACTATAATTAGTAGAGAATGGACTATGGTCCTGGACGTTAGATAAGAAAATTCTGCTGAAAGGTAGGTTAGTCCATGGTGCTGGAGGGCTGAGAATTTCATAGTTCACGGAGAACAGTGAAGTACATATCTGTAGGACAGTAGACGAATCTATTTTTCCAAAGGGCATAATATTACATGATTAATGTAACTATGGAAAGGCAGAGTTTATTGGCATATGTGGAGTGTGACAACCACACAGCTAACCTGCTTCTGGCTCAGGAGCTAGTAGGCATGGAGTAGATGTTGGGTATCTCAGGATGGTGCTGTTGTGGATCACCATCATTCTGCCTTATGCCTCACAGATATACCTCAAGGAGTCTCCAGAACTGGAACATTGGTTCTTATGATGAATGAGGAAAATGTATGTCTTGTATAAACTGCTGTGGCATCCTTAACTATGTAGCGTATTGCCCCCTACTTCAAGGCTGAATTCAGGCCACTGAGTGTGGCATCACCTTCACTTTCAGGGCCACGTTTTTGATGGAGCAGGTCTGCAACTCTTATCAGCCTTATCCAACAGTGAAATGTTAGCACCTAGGTGTATCAGGGTTTGGTTTTTTTATACCACTCTGATGAGCAGAGTAGAGGGGAAGATTAGCCATTGACAAGGGTGTGCATGAGAAGATGTTTGTTGCCATGTTAATTAAATAACCATGACTGAAATTTTCAAAGTTGCTTTGGCCATTGGGATGCCCCTTTTCTATCTATTTAATGGAAAACAAGGGGCTAGATCCTATTTCACTTTACTTACCTAAATGGCAGTTACTCAGCCTAGCATTTGCCGTTTTTGGACACCCATGTGTGTGCTTGCTGAAAATAAAATGTTGGAGAAGGAAGGATCTCCCATTTCTTTGCTCAGTCTCTAATGATCAGGGCACTCACTTAGGGACAGGGAAATACAGCCTCTAGACCTTCCTCATCTATAGGGGGCTTGTAGTTAAGCCACTCCATTTTCCATGCAAAGCAGAGATAACTGGGATGCTACCAATCCAGCATTACAGATACAGGCACCCACCTGGAGTTAGAAGTTATAAATCAGTTTATAACCAAGGATCAGGCAGTCTGTTTCCCGAGTTTATAGGTGTGGCAACATTAAATAGGCACTGAGAAAGCTGACTGTGCCTAGGTTGTGTCCCCCTGAGAAGAGGAAAGGATGTTCAGCTTGTATCTTAGTATATCCCTATCCTGCCCAAGCTGTGAGCATTCCCCTTTCAAAATGTGGAAGCTTTCTTTCCTTAAACTGTAGAATCTTTCTTTACTTTCTTTTTTTGTAGCTTCATCATAGAAATTCATGCTCTGTACCCTGAAGTGATTTAGTTTTGTTTTCACTGAAAGCCTGTACTGCTTATACAGTCCTCATTAACTCCAAATCATACTCCTGTTAGCACTCTGCTTTTCAGAGGTGTGGTGTTTTTGTATCATAGTCCATAGGGCAACAACTTATGGCCTGCAGGCTGGATCTGTTTGATCTAGCCCACTGACATGGGGGTTATGTGTCTGTCTGATGTGGACAGCTGAGGGCAACTGGATACAGGTGCTGGTGTATATGACACTGGTGGAGTTGCAGGTGAATAAACCTTGGGTGTTTGTACTCCTTTTTATTAAGTCTAGTGATGATCTGGTTTGTACTGATGTGGTGACACAGCAAGTATTTGGATCCGTTGCAAGGCCTGGTGCCTCATTGAGGGTGGGAGTTTGTTAACCTGTTACTTGAGAGATGCTGTTTGGGAGGTGCAGAGGGGGGGAAGCCTGTGGGCCAGGACAGGTTTGTCACCAAAGGCTAGCTTGAGAAGGGTCATCCTTTTCCAGGAAGGGTTGGAGGTTACTAATGATGAGTCTTACAATGGCCCCAGACAAAACAAGTCAAAATGAATAAATACTGATCTGACATCAGCTGCAGAAAGACATAAAAGCCTGTGGCAGAACACTTCAACCTTGCTGGACACTGTATTGCTGAACTTTGGATTGCTGTTCTCAGGGGGAAAAAATAAAAATCAATTTGCAGAGGAAACTGCAGAAATAATCTACAAACTGGACTATCAAGTATCCTTTAAACAGGAACTATGGATTATTTCAGGGGTTGTCTGGCTGCTGGAGATATACTTATTAAAAAGGTTGAAAACCCCTGGATTAGCTGGATTATCTTTTGTGAGCCACTTTGTTCCTATCTGTGTTTACTGCTCATTTCCCTTTTTTGTCTTAGCACTGCCACCCCCCTCCCTTTCTTCCCCTCCCTTGTCTTTTGTACTATAATTCCTCTCTCCTTTTTATGCTGTGCTTTCTGCACATCCTTTCACAGCATCTGATTAAGTGAATTTAGTTTCATGAAAGTTTCTGTTCTCTCTGTATACCTTATTTAGTTTATAAAGGTGCATATCTACCCTGCTTTTTGAGAGGAAATTCATAGTGGTCACTTGAACCTTACCACTGCGTTTCCCTTTCCCTCTGCAGACATCAAGTACACCCCCTCCATCTCCATCAGCACTCCCGCTGCTCCCTTCCAATTTGATAGACATTGCAAGCAGTAGATGCACCTTTGATTAACCTTCCCCTCCTCTCACAAAAAGTCAGAAGCCAAGCGCAACTACTTCACACCTCACTCCACTTCACCCTGCTCAGCCTCCCATGGCAGGCAAAAAGTGCCATGGGGGGGATGCCACACTGTAGCCCCTGATAAGGGGGAAGATAATGGGACATAGGAGAACAAATGAGATTGGGGGCTCCCCTTTTCCTCTCTTCCCCTGAAGGGGCCACAGGACACACCAAACAGAGTGAAATCAGGTATAAAGATGTGGAAGAAATCAAACTTCACATTGTGGTTGAATCATAACTGACAGAGCCAGCTTTTCCTTATTTAAGATATACTGTGATCACAGGGAGAATTCCATACAGCAAGGGGAATCACCCACTTGTCTGTTTCAAAGGATTTCTCAGACTCTCTAAGGTTACAAGCGTATTTATACTAAAGACAGAGAAAGAGATAAAAAATGCACCTTGGAGAAACAAAACAATAGTAAATTACACAGAAACTTAGAAAGTTTACTTAAACAATTAGCTATGCATAGGGCTATCCCAAGGCATGCAGGAATGTGCAGAGCAAGATATCAAGATAGCCCAAGGAATGCAGGAATGCGGCTTCCTTATCTCAGAACATTTGAATTAAGCAGTATCAGCACTTCTGGTCTTTGTCTGTTTTTCTAGTCAAGTAAGTCAATTACTTCTACATTCCCTAATTTTTCTACCTTACACTTACTGACTCCTACTGCAATACGAGATCCATTACAGGTCCAACAGAACTTTTCAGGGGTGGCATAAGCTAATTGTACATATTCAGACCGGTTGCAACTTACATTCTGTCGGGTTTTGTTCCCATGAAAATTTGAATAGTAAGGAGCTAACATCTGAGTTGCATTCAAGGGTACCGGTATCATGGGTATTCCTCCAGTAGAATAGATAGGGACATGACTACATATCCAACAATGAGAGACATTTAAATCTATTCCAATTTGATTAACTAAAGACAAGAACACATTTTCATGAAGTGATCTTCTTTGTCGGTGCAGAAGGGTAGTTTGGTTTACAGAGTTTCTTATAACTGATGAGTCAAGTTCATATAAGATGGCCCAAAAAGAAATGCTGAGAACTATCCAAATCACGACTAACCAATACATACTCCACCTCGGGAACCAGGAACTAGGTAGAAGCCTTTTTCCTGTCCCGAAGGGCATAGTGGTGTCGTTGGGGCACATCCTCTTCACTCTGTAGTGGCAAATCCTCTTCGCCAGTAGGAGCTTGGTTCACTACTGGTCTTGAGCTCTCCTGCTGGCAGGCGCTAGGCTCACTACCAGTCTGTGGAGGCTGATTACAAGATTGATATGGAGGAGACTCTAGGTCTAATGGGGCTGATGTTTTCTTACTGTGTGAAGCATGGATCCATGTCTGGAGTAGTTGACACTTTATTGGTGGTCAGGAGTACCTGGAATGGGCCTTTCCAGTGAGGTTCCAGCGATGACTTTCATTGATGGACTTTTACATGGACCCAGTCTCCAGGCAGGATAGACTGGCACGGCTCACCTGGTTCTTTGGGGAGAGCTGCCTGTACCTGTGAATGAAAAGCCTTAATACACTTCATTAGTGCTTTACAATAGTCTAGAATGGTATCATCAAGTGAATGTATATCGCAAAAGTGGGAAGCAACAGGTGGCGAGGCAGGGAGCCTCATGGGTCTTCCCATTAGAATTTCATGTGGGCTAAGCCCAGTCTTTCGGTTGGCAGTAGATCTCATACTCATAAGGGCTATGGGAAGTGCATCTGGCCATTTTAGGTGAGTCTCAGCACAAATTTTGGCCAGTTTATTTTTCAGAATGCCATTTTGGCGTTCTACTAGACCCAAGGCCTGAGGATGGTATGGGCAATGAAAGTTCTGTTGGATCTGCAGGACTTTGCAGACTTCTTTCATTATCTGTCCAGTAAAATGAGTTCCTCTATCAGAGTTTAGGGATAAAGAAATACCAAACCTTGGAATAAAGTCTCTGAGCAACTTTTTGCTTACAGTTATCGTGTCAGCTTTTGCACATGGGTAGGCTTCTACCCATCCAGAAAACATACATACAGTAACAAGAACATATTCATAAGAACAACATTTCTACATTTGAATAAAATCTAATTGTAAATGTACAAATGTGGGGGATGTGCTGCCTTCTTTGTTTTTACAGGCTTTAAGGAGGTAGATGCCAAGAGCAAATCATCAACATATTGCACAAGCACAGAATTTTCTTTAAATATTATGTCATCTAGATCTTTTTTCAAAATTTGAGAAAAGAGAGAAGGGGATTCAGTATAACCCTAGGGCAATCGTGTCCAGGTATACTGAAGTCCTTGATAGGTAAATGCAAAGAGAAACTGGCTATCAGGGTGTATAGGGGTAGAAAAAATGCAGAAGACAAGTTAACAAGCATTAGGAAGATAGTAGCTGGATTTGGTACAACAGGAAAAGTTGGTAAAACTGCAGAATTTACCATACGAAGGTCTTGTACAAAGCAATAGGTATTCTTTCCAGGTTTTTACAGGAAGAATAGGCGTATTACAAGGGCTGTTAGTTGGGACAATGATACCTTGCTTTAAAAGGGCAGTTATAACAGAGCGTATCCCTTCTTCAGCTTCTGGACGTAAAGGGTATTGAGCAACTTTGGGTAAAGGCTTAGCTGGGTTTAATCTATTTTTTACAGGCTGGACAGTATGGATTTGTCCTACTACATTAGTAAGTTGGGACCAGAGAAATGGAGTGACAGCTTTTATGATTTCTTCTTGCAACACAGAAAGATCAGGGAACTCAGGTTCAGGAGGTGAGCTAGCTAAAGCAGCCAAGTACTGCTATCTTGTTATCACAAGGGACATCTAAATAAACACCATTGGGAGAACAATAGATAGTACAGCCGAGTTTACAAAGCAAATCTCTGCCTAACAAATTAACAGGAGAACAAGGACTAAGGAGAAAGGCATGTTGATCAGAAACAGGACCAAGAGAAACATGTAATGGTTGGGAAACAGGATGAGGAACTATTTGGTTTGAAATTCCCACAGCGTTTACAACAGCAGAGGAGAGGGGAGTTGTGGAAAATTCTTCAGCTTGAAGAGTAGAGCAGCTTGCACCGGTGTCTAGTAAACATTTTGTAGAGATGCCATTTATCACTCAGGAAACAAAGGGATCATCTTGATTAAGTGGGAGAAGCGGGGCTGTGATGATGTTACTATTTCTCGGGCTGGCCTAACAGGAGGCTCCCTGATTTGGGACAGAGAATTGAGTGAGAGGAGGTGGTGGAGGTTTAAACGTCATCCCCGGCTGGCCAGGGCGGTGAGGACATTGAGCCTTCCAGTGTCCTGGTTGGCCACAATAATGACAACTGCCATTATTTTGGGACTGAAATCCTCCTCGTCCTATCCCACGACCACGTCCCCTGCCTCTGAACTGTCCTCGATGGAAACTTTGGCTTCTGCCCCTGCCTAAAGTCTGTAATTATAATGACATTAACTTAGTTTCCATGGATTCCTTTTTCTTTTCCTGGCAGGTTGTACAATGATTTGCAATGGTGACTAGTTCTGCAAGTGGCTTAGTCTGCCAGCCTACAGCAACTGTGCACAACTGTTCCTGGACTTTAGAAAGAAGTCTGTGGACAAAAGTGGAAGCAACTGCTTCTGGGGCAGTTTCAGCTGCATTTTCAATACCAGAATGTCTTTCAAATACTAGTTTCAAGCGGTCCATGTAGTCTGCTGGGGATTCTCCTTTATTTTGTTTACAGTTATGTATTTTTGGCCCAGTCAGTTTTCCTGGGGCAAATTTTAAGCACAGCCTCAAGGAGGCGTCTTCGGGCATCTGCTAAGTGATCTCCAATTCCAGGGTCTTGAGTAGGCCAAGTAGCCTGTGCGATGAGGCAGTTGTGGACCTCAGAGGGCAGAACACTGCTGATTAATTGGTTTAAATCTGCCCATGTTGGATCATAACAATGGATTACAGTTTCCAATTCATCTTTAAATTTCTGAGGCTCCTCTCTGATGTTGGGAAATTGTTTAACAAGGTTTAGGAGATCTCCTGGGATCCAGGGGACAGGGACAGTGATTGTAGTTTCCCCATTTGGACCTTGCCCTGGAAGTTGGCGTAAAGGCATAAGTTGAGCCGCCTTAGATTTTAAAGAAGGGGCTGGACCATACTGGGTACCAGACCTTAAACAAGAGGAGGGGGTTGAGATTTCAGGAAACAGATGCAATGTCTTTGCTGGGCGTGGGCATGCCCCGGGGGCAGGTGACGGTTGTTGAGTGATAGTTTCTCAGTGAGGTGGGCTAATCCTGCCAGAAGAGTCTATTTGGTTACTTTGGACTTCTTCAGGTTCAGATTGTGCCTGGAACTGATATGGGGGTGGCACATTAAGAAAATCAGTTATATCTTCTGCAGATTCGTTCTCAGTTATTTGTGGATAAAGTTGTTTTGGTGCTGATGGTACTATTGATGGGAGGCCCCCTTTTGGTGCACCTCTCTGCTTTAATTCTTTTATCTGCAATTTTAGTTTCTCTTGGGAGTCTTTAGGACTCCTAACTTGAGATTTTTTTTTCTATTTTATTTATTTATTTTATTTTATTCTGACATCTTTTGGAAGCTTCTTTATAGTAATTTAAAAAAATGTTTCCCACTGAGTCTATGGTATATTACTACCTCTTAATTCAAGGTCTCTGTGGAGATGAACAATTTTACTTAAATCAAATGTTCCCTCCAGGGGAAACTGTCGGCTAAAATCATCTCTGGTATACCAGTTCCATTTGTCTAGAAACTTACAACTTTTATGGCCATAGTGTGTGTACATGTACAATGCTGGAGTCCCTTTTGGCAGAGCCGGTATGTCTTTTAGACTTTCCGCTCCCCATATCTTTAAACTCAATTCACACAGGTCTTTCATACAGGAATGGCTTATTCAGGGTGTCTGGTCAGGTTGTGAGATTTGCTAGTGGCACAGAGATGCTGTGGCTAATGTCCAAAGACAAGACTCCATTGCAATAACAGCACACAATGCAGTTACTCATGGTTAGAAACGGCTCATTTATGAGGGTGGGGAAAGGGTAGACCTGTCCACTGGGTCACGGGGTTCCAGTTGGGCCCCCTTGCATTCAAAACTGCCCTTCCGGACAGCCTTGGGGCGGCTGAACCCAACCTTAGTCTCAGACCTGGTCAGTGGCTCATTTTTCTCAATTCATACTCTCAATTCACACAAGAGAATTTCTGCATTGAGGCACGAGGTTCAAGAGCATTTCTTTAGTCTCAGCTTTGGTCAACGCTCTCTCTCCATAAGCAGGTGGGAAGCAGAGTTTTGTACTGATCTGGTTGTTAGGAAGCTCTGTTCCTGAATTTGGAAGTACTGCCAACCCCAAGGGTTTGGAAATGTCAGGTTCTACAAATCATGACACTCGTTTAACTGGAAAGGCATGTCATTTGACAAAAGAAGTTTTTTTCCCCCCTCCTTATGAACAGAGCCTGTTTTAGAAAAAAATGCAAGTGACTGAAATGAAATATAGGTACAAGTTTATCAGTACTGAAATTAACACTAGGTACTTTGGAATAATTCTGAGAACCAAGTGTAGCAAATTCATTACATTGGTTCTGCACTCTAGGATAAAAGACAGATACTCAGCTGGATGCTTGAGTATCTTGAATGATGACAGCATGGAGGGCAGTCTCAGTGGCTGCTGTCCCAATGGTGGGGTTGACTGAGGGAGTATTCAAAAGAGACTATAAAAGTAAAAATGCATTAAGGTTGCATTATTCAATTTTAGAATTAACATAATCACCAAGAAGAAATAATTGGGATTGTTCTAATATTATGAGAGCTTGTTTTATTCTTAATTCACATCTCCATGTAATGTGTACAATCCATTCCATTAGACACATGAAATTCTACCATGTAGTTATGTATCTTCTACTGTCTATAATTCCACATTTATCTGTACATTGCGGTTGGCATAATGCATGCCATATGTTTATAAAAATGATTTAACCTATTCCTCACCTAAGCCTCACTAAAATATTTTGAAAATTAGAAACAGGCTATAAGAAATGAGAACTTTCAAGGCTTATAGTTTAAATCCTCTCTGCAGAAAAAATATTTTCAAATCCACATGAGATGCCATTGTTTTTATTAAGACACTAGTTTATGCTAATATGCCAATATTCAGGTTTTTTATTCTGCTTAATTCAACTTCTCTAAACAAAGGAATATGGATCAGTACTGAAAAAATATTTCTGTGTTCAAATAAGTTGAGTATTCTATATTCAAATATCCAAATGCTGAGTTCTGAAGTGTTTATATTGATTGTGTTTTTGCATCTTGAAACACAATCTAATGCTTCTGCTGCACAGATGGCTAATCAGTATACTATTCATATGGAACATGTTTGACTTGCATTTACATTTTTGAGTAGACACACTAGTTCTGTCTCTCTGTCTATCCATTTCCCTGCCTATCTACCTACCTGCCCACCAACTCATCCCAAATATGAGATAATATTATCTAAAGAAAGGGGAAAATGTTCCTTTACCTTGCAAGGGTGAAGAAAAGCTTGTTTGGGTGATGTGGTCCCTTCCATCATCATTCTGAAGATCAAAGTAGTGGTTCTGCAGTCAGACTTTTACCCTAATGCATTTCAGATGCATCATTTGTCCCACTCTCAGAAAGATGCTGTGATTTTGTCCATACTTTTGTTCATATGTACACTATAGGCATTACATTATTTCAGTCTCTTCCTGGTATCATTATTTATCCTGTCTTTGAGAAAGTAATATAATACTCCAGACATTTCTGGTAAAGGGCATATCAAACTATTGCTGTGCAGACAAAGTTGCACTATAAGTAGAACAAAGTAAACAACCTCCAAAAAGCAAAAAAAAAGGCAGCTTGAAATATCTGGATTAAATGAAGAAAAAAGAAAAGGAAAACAAAAACAAAAACAACCCCCTCTGTTCTCATTAGGATTGTCATAGTGACACAGATTATGAAATAATATAACACCTCAGCAATGTTACCAAAAACAGGTCTTCAGTGCTGAGATTCCCCATTGACTATGTTAAGAAAATCAGGCTTTCTCACACAGCAGAGGGGAAGAATTAATAGTGGAAAGAAATTAATACATTTTAACAAGAAAACATGTTACATTTAGCTAAATCAGAGACTGATCGTTTGGGATGTTCTTTCCAAAGCAGTGAATTAAAGAATAACATTGGACATGGACAACTGTACATGTGAATCACTTTACATCCTGAATGAACTGAAATTGTTTTGTATGACACAGGCCCTTCCCAACTTATATGCTTCTTATTGTGCTGGAGGGGATGCTATTGAGATGCTCCACAGATAGGGAGCTAGAAAGCAGGTATGGCAGCATGCTTCTAGGCCTCTTGACCGCTGTCCTCCAAAGGAGTCCAGAAACAGCTGACTGACAACATCAGAGCCTTCACAGTCTTTGACCATACCTTACTTCTAGTTAGTAGTTCCTGCCCCAAAAAGGGAGGAAAAGGGGCTTAAGCTAAGACACAGCAACTGGTGGGAGTGAACACTGCTGGAGGCCTGGGGTGATGGGCAGCGGTAGAAGAACTTCAGTTTGAGTTGGATCACCTACATGGAGATCTACACTAAGATAATCCCATCACTTGAGAACCAAGTCCCTAGCATAAGGATGCCAAATATGCCCCCAAATAAAGATGCCAATGACATCCCAATAGATTTTCATCTGTCACCAAAAGGGAGGGGAAGTCCGTGACCAGATCAGCCATGCAGGAGGTGAGCTGTGCCATTCAGAATGTCCTGGTACTGTGATTTCTCCAGGGGATCATACCTGTTATTGCCCAGATGAGCCTTCTGATCTGAAGTAGAGCTGTCAATAGCACCCACCCTCCCATCCTGTGCCCAGAGAACAGTAGCTCAGAGTACATCAGCTTCAAGCATTCATTCTCCATCCTGCTGCAGGGCCTGTGGACCACTAAAGGCAATTCGCCGGGGGAACCAAATGGTGTTCAGGCAGGGTTCATTACACTAAGGCCTTTGGGTGTACGACACTGATGTTCTAAATGTGGAGTGCTTGCATGTGCCGGTACCAGCATAAAACTTGAAGGAGTGAATATTTCCCCACCTGAAATGTCTGTTTTTTCAATACCCAATATATATGATTCTCCCCTGGCTCATGAAACATTACAGCAGACACCTGTAACAACTCCCCTATAATATGAGTAGCTGCTCTGTGAGCAGAAATTGCATGTTGGGCACCTCAAGGCATAGTAAGGAGCACTGAAGGATGCTTCTGGATGATCATGAGCACACACCCCATGTTTGAGACATGGACCAAAAGCTTCTTGAAGGTTTGGGCAGCACAGGCTCCACAGCTAGAACCACAGCTCAGAGACCCAAATGGAGAGCATCACAGCCTTCAGGACATTGTTGTAATCTGGTGATGTGTTGCAGGGTGGCATGACAGCAGAACTGTCTTAAGCCCAAATAAATGTTTACTTATTTCTTTTGTTTTTTTGTAAATGATGAATAGTCTTTATTAAACACTATAGACTAGTAATGGCTATTTGCAATCTTCTTAGAACAAGCAGCATGTGTTCAGAAGAGTGCACATGTGTGTTTTGCAGCGCGTCAAACCTGTTTGAATCATCACAAGCTGCATGTGGTACACATGCAACCATTTGCTGTGCTGCAAATTTGCAGTGTGACTCTAACATTTGACACCGGGATCTCACAGTGTGTGCATGTGTGTGTGTGCGTGTGCATGTGTGTATACACACACACACGCACACACACACACACACAGAGTCAAAAGAAGTGGCATGGTGCACACTCCAGGAGCATATGCTGGCAGACACAGAGGCTCCATACTCTAGGGAGATGCTCTGGCTGCTGGCCAGAGTGTCCCTCCTTCTCTGGTTGTCCTCTGGCTCTTTCAGCAAAGTGGGAGCTAGGCAGAGTGGGAGAAGGGAAGTTTCCCTGAAGTGGGGCAATCTACCCCACAACAAATTGCATATGCGTGGGTGTGCACAGCATCAAGAAGTAGCCATTGCTACTTTCACTGTCTCAAGTGCTTGGCCCTGCATGTACTTGAAGGAGTTAATATTTCCCCACATGCAACACCTGCTTCTTGGGTAGCTGATGTATACGCTCCTCCCCTAGCTAATGAAGCTGTGTGGCAGGCACCTGGAGCAATTCATTTATAATGTGAACAGCTGCTTTGTGAGCAAAAGTTTCAGGTTGGGCACCTTAAATATTAGTGGGGAACAGTGAACCATTGTTCCTGGATGATCATAGGCACTCACAACATCTGAGATACAAGAATCAAGACCTTCCATGAGACTGGGCTGCAAGGGCTCGCCAGCTAATACCACAATCAAGAACCCCAATTCATGAGTATCACAGCCTTCAGGGCATTCTTGTCAGGGGAAATCTAATGTACCCTGGTGCTGTGCTGCAGTGTGGGATGAAGGCACACTTGTCTTAAGCTCAAAAATACGTTGAGTGAAATACAAAGCCTTAACAAAGGCTTTTGTCTCGCCTCCTCTAGTTATCCTCTGGCTCCTTCAGCAAAGCAGGAGCTAGGCAGAGTGGGAGAAGGGAAATTTCCCTGAAGTGGGGCAATCTACCCCACAACAAATTGCATATGCATGGGTGTGCACAGCGGCAAGAAGTGCCATTGCTACTTTTGCTGCTGCAAGTGCATGGCCCTGCATGTGGGGCCATGCCTGCAAAGTGCTTTGCAGATGATGGGTATGGTATGAGGGAAATGTAGCTTGACAGGAGAAGAGGTAAAGGTGAGGTAGCATGCTTTAAGAAAGTGTGTACCCTACCCTGCAATTGCAGGCTATGAGGTGCTTGAGGAAGGGAAGGAGGTCTTTGGAGCTAAAAAGTTGGGCCAGTTTGCTGTTTCATTAAATGGAGTGTTGAAGGGGATCGCCACTCTCCCTTGAAGGGAAATTCGGAAGAACCTGTCGAGCCGAGGAGAGCTGCTCCTGACCCAACCTCCCTAAGTCCTCAGGCAATGATATTGTCCTATGCTGGAGACAGAAGTCAGAAGCATCAGAGCATGATTGAACTGTGGGACAGTTGGTCGGTCTGGAAAAAGACAGTGGGGAGGGGACCGTGACTGAGTAAGAAGCCATGCGGCATGTCCTGGGTGTGGGTGAGACGACAGGGCAAAGATCTGGGTATGGGAAAGGAGGAGGCTGTGGCTGGAGAGCAGTAGCAGGAGGAGCTATCAGACTACTTGTTGCTGTGGAGAAGTTTCATGGTGCTGGGGTGAGAAGCCATGCCCTGGGGCATGGATATTTGTGCTACTGCTGTGTTGGCTTCTCCTTGTGGTGCAAAGGACCATGCAGTTAAGCTGCAGCATGGCCTGGATTCTCTCCATCTACCTCTTGGGGGTGGCAGTAAGGAACCATTCTGTTTTCGAAGCTGTTGGCCTGATGATACCAGCCATGGACACAGTAATGGAGAGCGTCCACATTCTGAGGTGTCCTCAACAGTCCTTAGTGCCGGAAAGACAGATCAGTGACTGGCTTGGGAGATTCCCCTTCCCCAACAATTTGGCACTTGTCTTGTGGTGCTCCATCTTAAAGCACCTGTCTGCCGCAACAGTTCTTCTTTCTGAGTAAAGGGCCAGGTCTTCAGGTGTTTTCTCTTTCCTATTCCTCCTCCTCATATACACAAAGCTCTGAGCTTTTTCTGGACCATTAAGAACATCTGTGGCAGCAGGTGTTGTTCCTAAAATGATAAAAAATAGAGAATCAACTCTTATTAATGGTTTATGAGGTGAGCTAACTTCAGATAAAAGCACTGCATTCCCTCTTAGAAGCTGCTTCACATTCTATAGACTCTCAGGATGTAATTTATTCCAACCCCTGATGCTTTATCTCTGGGACCTCTGTCTCTCCGTTGACAATAATGATATGACATGCCCATCAGCACAGATGCCTGGAGTTTTAGCACCTTCTCAAAGACAGGATATGTAATGATTCCAAGGAGAGCCAGATATCTTGAAATGCCTATTAGGTTCAAATGGACAATAGAACAGCAGCATCTTTCTGAGAACAGGTATGTCTCTCACTTGGGAGAAATGATGCATCTGAAATGCATCAAGATAGAAGACTGATTACAGAAGCAATTTTTTGGTCTCTAGAATGAAGACAAAAGACACCACATCAGAGATTCAAGTTTTTCTTCATCTTTGTAAGGTAAAGCAATATTTCTCTCTGTATTTCTTGAAATAATATGCTATCAGATTTAGGGTGGGTCAGTGAGGAGGTAGGTAAATAGACAGATAGAGAAATAGAACTAATTTGTCCACTCATGAATGGAAATGCTATAATCAAACATGTTCCATGGAAATAATTTTCTGAATAGCTCTTTATGCTACAGCAGCATTAGATTTTGGTTCAGTATACCAAAATATAAACAATATTAAAATTAATGTAGGCATTTTTATACACATTACTCTAACATTCTTGAAAAGATCACTTTTTTTTTCACTCTGACCCATATTCCAAGACTCAGAGAAGATGAAAAAACAAAATAGATAACCTGAATATTTCAGTATAATATAGATTAGTACATTCAGAAAAACAAAGGAATGTTACGAAAGGCATTATATGAAAGTAGTTATCCTTCAAATTCTTTTTTCTTAAAGCCTGTTTCTTAATTTCAAAATATTTACTTGTGTTTAGATGAAATAGGTTAAATAATTCTTATAAAGGTATGACATTTATTAAGCATAGAGGAATTTCAAGATAAATATGTAATCCCAGGTAGTTAAAAGAAATACAAATACATGTTAGCCTTTTAAGTTGGAGAAGAGGTCCTAACATATTTTGTAGCTGAGGATCATAAGCAGTATGAGTTTCTAGAAGGGTAGGGACATTGATGAAATTTTCTGCAAAAATTTTGGACAACTTTCACTTTTGGCTCTGCTTATCCACTCAGTATTGAGTTGGCAGATGCACAGTGAGGACCCAGTGTTACAGGTCTGGAAGCTCTGCAAAGGTCTGTTGATATTCACTGTTCATTTGTCTTCATGATCATTAGCCATAAGGTCCACAAGACAGTGCAGTGACGTCGTTGTAGACCATTTAGCATTAGCCAGTAAATGACCTTTGATTGGTTTTACTGAAATTTCTTTATGTTTATGTAAATAGCAGGTATAGGCTGGGGAGAAATTGTGGAGCTTCTACATCATACCTGGTAAACTGTTACCCTGAGAGACTGTTTGGAGGACCCCTGCGGTGGACACCATGAGCCTGGCCTGAAACAGGCCCTGCCTTGCACCCCACATCTAGACTGAAGATGGACTGAGCATTGTCCATCTATTGGCAGGGGAAAAAAGGTTGGACACAACTGCTCTTGGCGATGGGCACCTGGGTCTCAAAACCTCCAGTTTTCCATAGGAGTGTCCTAGCTATTGAACTTTGGGGGGAAAATATGTTTTCACTTCTGAGGCTGTTTGGGGTGTTAACAAATTTGTAATAGGGGTGGATGGTTAAAAAAACTTCAGTGAACCCTTGAGTGATTCAAACCAATGTGTGAAGTTTATTGATTAATAGCAAGATTAATAGCTAAGGAAATCTAAATCTTTTACTTCTTTATAAATCAAAGGAAGTTTTAATTGAACATTATTAGCATGTAAATGCTGTTTGAGCCCTCTTAGAACAGGCACATTGCTATGCAGGTAATGGGTAGGGTATAAGGGAAAAGTGATGTATGCAGAAGGAAAGGGAAAGGTGGGGAGGTGTGCTCCCAGAATGTGTCAACATTACTTTTATCATGACAGACTATGGGGTCCTGGAGGATGGGGAGGAGGTCCTTGGGTTTACAGTGGTGGGCCAGTATGTTGTCTGGTTGAGCAGAAGGTTAAAGGAACTGCAGCTCCACCCTGTACTACTTTCCTGTGATGGGAAATGCCCAAGAGCCTGTCAAACCAAGGAAAGCTGCTCCTGATGCAACCTTCCCGATTCCCTGTAGAATGATATTGTCCTGTGCCAGAGATGTGGCTCAGATGTAACAGAGCATGATTCATCTGTGGGGAAGTTGGTCATGCTGATGGAAAAGGCCAGGAGAGAGGGGAATGTGACTGAGTAATAAGCCACGTGGCCTGCTTTTCGTGTGGCTTAGACAGCAGGGCGAGGATTTGGGTATGAGAGGGGAGGCTGTGGTTGGTGAGCAGGAGCAGGAAGAGCTGTCTGACTGCTTGTTGCTTTAGGGAGGCATCCTGGGACTGGGATGAGAAGCCATGCCCTGGGGAAGGAAAGCTGTAGCCTTCTCCTTGTTGAAAGGGCCATGTGGAGAAGCGGGAGCATGGCCTGGACGTTTTCATGTAATGTGTACATGGCTGGTATCACTGTGCCAAAAGCTTCAGATGTGGCCTCAAGATTCCTCAGTGTCTAGAAGACAAATCAGTGCCTGGCCTAGGAGATTTCCCCTCCCCACCACTTTGGCACACCTGTTTTGGTGGTGCTCCATCTTAAAGCACAACTGTGCTGCAACAGCTATTCTTTCTAAGTCTGGGACCAAGTGTTTAGGCAATAACTAGTTGTTATTTCTTATCCTTACACACCTTCTGCAACAGCTGTTCTTACTGATCCAGAAAATGCTTGGAAAGATGACAAATAGTGATGGAACTGGTGTTAATTGTAAAATCATAGAAAAATTGGATTGGAAGGGATTTCTGAAGGTCATCTAGTCCACCCCTTTGCTCAAAGCAGGACCATCCCCATCTAGATCATCCCAAGCATGGCTTTGTTGAGCTGGGTCTTAAAAACCTCCAAGGATGGATACTCCATAACTTCTCTGGGTACGCTGTTCCAGTATTACTAGCCACCTTCTGAGAGAGGTTTTTTTCCTAATATCTAACTTAAACCTCCCTTGCTGCAACTTGAGACCATTGCATCTTGTTCTATTACCTGTTAATGGTTGATGAGAACTGCTAAGTCCAGAAACAAGTATTGTATTCTTTCTTAGGAGCTCCTTAAAATTTTTTGCAGGCTCTCAAGATGGGGAATACACCAACTGCTGCTGTTCTTGCTCTGGGGCCTCGGTCTCTTTGCTTCTCCCTAGAGCGCTGGATGGAGCTACTGCACACTGTTGGAATAAAATGTCAACCTACTGCCTTCCATTCCCTTCTGGCCTGTGGACCTCCCCCCCAAGAAACCATGGTGAAATCGCTCAAAAGACTTTTTTTCCCTGAACTTTTCTCTAACTCTTGCCCCAACAAGGGCTGCCTGGACATACTTGTTTCAGAACCAGGCTCACCACTTCTACATGAGAACACAGGCTGCTGTCATTGAAGCTCCTCAGTGGTGCTCCCCCAACTCACATACAGACACATAAATTTGAATGCTGCCCTTCCGATACAGCAGACACACTTTCTCTGAGATCTCTGAAGGTGGGCAAAGAAGCAGTTAATAATGTTTACAGTCTTTATTTCCTGCCCATGTACTTTGTATTATTCTGGGAAGAAGGGGAGGGGTTTACCTGGCAGAGGAGTTGGAAGTCATCTGCCGTATTTCAGGGGTGTGAGCTGTTGCTGTGATATCCTTCAGTCATGAGAGGGAAGGTGCAGCCTGGTGGGGTGAGGGACATTGGGGAGGATGATTGGCAGGGGTGGAGCAAGTGGGCATAATGATGGGTTTGCTTAACTTCTGTGGCTCAAAACAGTCTCATGCCATATGCATCTGCATGTTGAGAAGTATGGGGTGCCTGTGGGGCAGAGGAGCCTACAGGCTAGGCAAGAGGAAACTGCTGTGTGCAGGTGCATGGCACATTCTCTGTACAGATTTTCATGTGCTTGGCTGTATATAGCAGTATGTCCAAACTTGTGGGAGAAGGGCAAAGTTCCAGAGGACTGGAACAGGGCTGACATAATACTCTCCTTAGAAAAGGCAGTAAGCATAGTAGCAACTGCAAGGACTCCCTCCACATATACACTGAAGCCACAATGGATATCACAAGAGTTATGTCAGGATTAATTTAATAGATTTCATAGACATTAGGGCTGGAAGGGACCTTGGAAAGTATTTGTGTCCAGCCTCCTGCCCCAGGGGTAGGAAGTCAGCAGGGGTCATAGGATCCCAGCAATATAAACATCCAAATTTCTTTTGAAGGTGTTCAATGTAAGTGCTTGAACCACTTTCCGCGGTAGTCTATTCCAGACCTTTGGTGCTCGGACAGTAAAGAAATTCTTCCTTATGTCCAGCCTCAAACTGTCACAAGCTCCTCCATGACCATTCGATCCTGTCATCCCCTGAGGAACTCTGGTGAACAGATGTTCCCCCAGATCCTGGTGAGCACCCTTTATAAACTTATAGGCAGCCACCAGATCACCCCTGAGCCTGCGCTTTTGCAGGCTGAAGAGTCTCATAACTCCCAGCCTCTTATCATAAGGTCTATTTTCCTGACCTATGATCATGCATGTGGCTCTCTTCTGGACTCTCTCAAGCTTCTCCACATCCTTTTTGAATTGTGGAGCCCAAAACTGGATGCAGTACTCCAGCTGCGGTCTCCCCAAGGCCAAGTCCAACAGGAGAATGATGTCCTGGGATTTGCTTGAGAAGCATCTATGGATGCAAGCCAGAATTTTGCATCCTTTACTAGCTGCAGCATCCCATTGATGGCTCATGTTCATCTTGTGGTCAGTCATGATCCACAAATCCCCTTTGTCCATAGTGCTAGCCAGTGTAGCACTACCGAGCCTATAAGCATGCTGCAGGTTTTTCTTCCCAAGGTGGAGAACCTTGCATTTTTCAGTGTTAAAGACCATCAAATTCTCATCTGCCCATTTGCTGAGCCTGTCAATGTCAGCCTGGATCACCATCCTGTCCTCAGGTGTGGATGCTTTACTCCAAAGTTTGGTGTCATCGGCGAACTAGGCTAGTACGCTTCTGACACCAATGTCCACATCATTAATGAAGATGTTGAATAGTACAGGCCTGAGGACAGAGCCTTAAGTGACCCCACTGGTCACAGCGCACCACGACAATTGAATTCCATCAGCCACCACCCTCTGGGTCCTACTGCGGAGCCAATTCCCCAGCCAGCAGACCGTGGTGAGGCTGAGGCGACAGGTGTCCGGTTCTGCTAAGATGTGATCATGGGATACCAGATCAAAGGCTTTTTTAGATATATGAAATCTCTCCCTTCTCCCTTGTCCAGGTGATAGGTCACCTGGTTGTAAAAGGAAATGAGATTGGTCAAGCAAGACCTACCTGCAACAAACCCGTGCTGGCTATCCCTCAGAATGTTGCCATTGGCCAGTCTGTTAAGGGTGGCCTCTTTGATAATCTTTTCTAAGACCTTCCCCATGATAGAGGTCAGGCTGATGGGCCTGTAGTTTGCCAGATCCACATTCCTCCTTTTCTTGAAGTTAGGCACCACATTGGCCTTCTTCCAATCATTGGATATTTCACCAGAGCGCCAGGAATTCTCAAAGATCCATGCCAGGGACTAAGCTATGATGCTTGCCAGCTCCTGGAGTACCCTGGGGTATAAACTGTCAGGGCTGGCTGATTTGAAGGTGTCCAGCCTCTCAAGGTGTTCCTTCACAAGATCAGCATTGCTAGAGGGTAAGGAATCTCCATCACCCAGGTGCTCCTGTCCCGTAATGGACAGGGGCATCCCCTGGGACTGGTGAAAAACCAATGCAAAGTACCCATTTAACAAGTTGGCTTTTTCTTGGGCATCAGTTGTTAGTTGTCCCTTCTGGTTTAGTAGGGGTCCAATGTTACCCTTGGTTTACCTCTGGCTCCCCACATATCTGAAAAAGGACTTTTGATTGTCCTTGATACTTGTAGCTGGTTGGAGTTGAGTTGCAGCCTTGGCTTTTCTGGTTCACTCCCTGCACGTCCAGACCAGTGCAGAATATTCTTGTTGGAGGTGGATCCAGTCCTTCATCCTTTGTAGGTCTTTCTTTTTAGATGCAGGAGGTCTGCTAGTTCTCTGCAGAGCCAGGGGGGCTGCTGTGCCCTTTTGCTGCCTTTCCTTCGAGATGGGATAGACTTTGCTTGTGCATCCAGGATCGCTCCCTTAAGGAGCAGCCACTCATCCTGAACTCCCCTCCCCTTTGGGTCATGGTCCTTAGGCCTCATTGACAAGCCTCCTGAGCTTGTCAAAGTCAGTTTTCCTGAAACTGAGGACTTCTGTATTGCTGACTTGCCAGGTTTATGGTGGATGGTGAAGGTGATCAGGTCGTGGTCACTGTCACCCAGCTTCCCTTTGATCATTAGGTCACTGATTAGGTTGTCCACCATTGCTAGTACCAGGTCAAGCAGTGCTTTACCTCTTGTCAGCCTGTAAACTTCTTGCATCAGATAGAGCTCTTCCATGCATGTGAGAGAGCTTTGCAACCATTTGGATTTGGCCGAGTGCTCTTCCCATGAGATGTCTGGGTAGTTGAAGTCTCCCATGACATGCATTGTGAGTGCGTGGCCTCAGCCAATTCCCTGGTGAACTCCTGGTCAAGCTCTTGATCCTGGGTAGGAGGTCTGTAGTAGGCTTCCAACATTGTGTCTTCTGTGCCGTGTTCCCCACGGATTTTGACCCAGAGGGTCTGCAGTCATTCACCCATGGCACCAATGTCTGCTTGCAGGGATGTGTAGCTTTCCTTGACATAGAGAACTACACCCCCGACCAGCTGTCCACTTGATTTCTCCTGTACATGTTATACGTGTGGCCCGGTCATAGGTGGAGTCCCACCAGGTCTCTGTTATCCCTATGACATCATAATTATTTGTGTTAAGCAGGAGGACATATTCCTCCTGTTTATTCCCCAAGCTCCTGGTGTTTGTGTACAGGCAGGCAAGTGTCCCCTTGGGGGCCCTTTCCTTGCCTACAGATCGTTCCAGGGTTGGGGTATTGGTGGGCTTCCTTAAGTGCCTTGGCCTGCTGGCTTTGCAAGCATTGCTCAGTGGGCCAGCAGTGGCGATAGTCCCCCCATCCCCCAGCGGGCTTACCTGAAAGCCCGGTGGAGCACGTCAGCCAGTCTGGCTGAGAAGAGCCTCCTCCCCAGTGGAGAGAGGTGGAGGCCATCCCTTCCCAGCAGCTCGCTGCCTCTCTCTCCAAAGAGCGGGGTGAGGTCATCGAAGCTGAAGCCTTTCCGATGACACCAGCGCTGCAGTCTTTGGTTCACTACCTCAATACTCCTCTCGCTTTTCAGCTCGTAGCCCGAGACTGGGAGGATTGAGGAAAACACAACCTGCACCCCCAACCCCTTTAGCCCTGTTCCCAAATTCCTGTAGCACTTCATTACCTGGTTGGGATTGCTCTGAGCCATGTCATTCGTGCCCACATGGATAAGAAGCATGGGGGAGTGGTCAGTGGGCTGGAGGAACTTAGGGATCTTCTCCACATTGTCTTGGATATGGGCTCCTGGGAAGCAGCAGTCTTTCTGGGCTAAGGGGTTGGGGTGGCAGATTGCCCTCTCAGTCTTCCTCAGGATGGAGTCTCCCACAACAAACACTTTGCGTTTTGTCTTAGGGAGCACGGGAGTGGTAGCGACAGCTGTGCCTGTGTTGCCTACAGGAACTGGCGGCATGGCAGGCTCAGCTGGGGCTGCAAGAGGTTCATACCCGTCTCAAAGCTCCAGAGGGGTGGGGACCTTGGTGTGGCAGGCCTTGGGGCCCTTGACCATCTTGGTCCAACCCCTTGACTGGACAGAATGGGAGGTCCCCGAGTCCCCCCTTTTCCTGGAAGGTGACCGAGGATGAAAGGCAGACAGTTCGGTAATGGCCTGAACAAGTGTCTGACCAGTGCATTTGATTTCCAGCATCTCTGAGAGAGTGATCCTGAGGCCTGTAGGTCCCTACCTACTACCCCCTGCACTGTCCCTACATTAAATTCAGTGTCCTCCTTCATGGCCTTGTGTCCCCTCTCACTCCTCTAACAGAGGTGTGGGGTGATGCAGATGAGTTGTGGGACTCAAAGCCTCAAGCAGAGTGGAATAGAAGCTGTATGGGGCTGGATCATGGCTGATCTATGCCCATTTCCCTGACATACACCCCATGCAGCTATCAGGGATGGTTTATACCCCCTACCACTATGTGGTTACATCCTGCTCTGGCCATACCACCTTATTTGCCAGACAGGGAAATTGGGACCTGTGGCAGGATGGTCCCTAGGGGTGCTGTGACCTCTCCTAGTGCCCTTGCCCTCTGTGCCAAGTCTGGGTCCTGAACGCACCCTCTTTATCTCACCCGCCACGTCTTTGATCTTATTATTATCAATGGGAGGCTGCCTTCTTGCCCCCTTGGCATGGGGCCGGTCTTGCTATACCACGATTCTATGGCTACTCCCTGTGCCGGCCGTCGCCGGCCTGTCTCTGTGACCGTCCTAAGCAGCCCGCTCTCTCTCTTTGGGATTCCTAGTAGACTCGCCCTTCTCTCCGGGGCTTTCCATTGTGCTTGCCCCCTTCCAGGCTTCCCCTTCATAGGCAGTGCCCCACTGGGCCTGCCCAATGTCCAATATACACGTCCTCTCCCAGGGCCTGCTCTAAGATACTCGCGCCTCACGTGCTCTCCGCCCCCACCGGGGCCCTTGCTTGCGCTCGTCGTGCTCTCCGCCCCCACCGGGGCCCTTGATCGCACTTGTCGTGCTCCCCTGCCCGCACTGGGGCCTTCTATGCCTGACTTGGGCTTCCCAAGGTTGGGGCTCAGGTGGCTTTAGCCTCACTTGGCCCTGCAGACCCGCTTTCTTGGGCCTATGCCCCACTGGGGCTCTTCCCAATTGGGGTTCCCAATTGGGGCTCGTCCCGATATCGCCCCTGCTGGGCTGGGGTCGGGACACCCCACTACGCGGCACCCTCTGTGGTGCTAGGAACTCCCCCTCTACCGGGGAGCTCCCTTGAGGCCTCCTCCACCCCTACAGCCTCGCCCGGTCCTCCGGTGGAATAATCACAAGAACCCGAAACAAAAACTCAAAGCCCCTCGGCTACAGCATATATCTTAAGCCAACCTGGCTAACCTTCTCTCATCCCTGTCAGGGTCCTCTCCACCCTGTATCTGCACGCTGGTGCACAACACTACCCTGCTTGCTCTAGCAGAGCTCTTGCTCCTTAGGCTGCCAGAGGGGAACTGGCTCTGGCCTCAGCCTTCTCTGTTTATGAAGGCCAGGCCCTGCCCCCTGGCAGTTAGCTGACCCAATTAGTTGCTTTGGCAACACACAGCTGTGCTGCCCTATTGAGTGGCAGCTAAGCCTATATCACCATATTAGTAACAGGCTCCTTAGTGCCCTGCTACGCACCATTATCTAGTAGCAGGCACCCTGGTGCCCTGCTACAGGACCAGACCATTCTCCCTTCCCACCATGATTCAGGACTGGGCCACCTCCCCTTGCCCTGAGGGGTCCAAGCAGGCCCTGATGCCCTCATATGGCTGCATCAGGTACTCCCTCACCCCCACAAGTGCTGGATCAGCCCCATGCTCCAAATATGGGCTATGGATGCACTAAGCAATGTTCATCCAGCCCCAGGGGGAAAATGTTGGGTACCACTGTTCTAGATGACAGGCACCTGGGTTGCAGGACCTGTAGCTTCCCACAAGAGCACCCTAGCTATTCAGCCCTGGGGGCAAAATATGTGTTTTCACTTCTCAGGCTACGTTTGTTAGCCACGGGTTTTGGCTGACTCAATTTTAGGGGTCTGAAGACTTCTACATATCTATAAGGAATGTGTGGTACGTGCTTTGGCAGCTGGTGGGCATGCTCAGTCTGTATGTACACTTAGTGGTGCATAACCATCTACATGCACAGGGAAATGCATTCAAGGACAGGATTTTCTGTGCAGAAAGTGTTAAATTGCCCTGTACATAGTCAAAAAATGGACGCAGAGAGAACTAGAAAACAAGCACAGTGTCACTCCAATGATCTTGTGATAAATTCCAGAGAAAGTTTGTGACCAAACCAAGAATTCTGTTGTCTCCTATTCCTGACTCAATACAAAACAGTCCTGGCTTTCTAATCACAGGGTTTGGAGATTGCCTCTGGAAGCTGGGACTTTTGAAGGCCCCTACATTATTTTGACATGAAATGTCCAGTAGGATCTGAGATTAATACTCCTAGAGGTGTGATAGGATCTAAGTACAAATTTATTAGTCAAGGCTAGAAAAAGCAAACAAATAGCACACAGCAGATTCATCTTGCCTGCCAAAGACAAATTCCCAATTTATAATGGATATGTAGGCTTTCCCACCATTACCACTTTTCTTACGAGGATCTCAACACAACATTAGAAAATTCAGCTTCCTACATTCCTGTGTTTGTTTAGCAGTATAAATCTCATGTCCAGGCAGGAAAAACAAGCTGTTCTGTTAAATATCTTGTTTGTTCACTAGAGTGCAGTATAAACCTACGCAGGGCTGGCTGTGACTTAAGTGAAACACATATTTACAAACGAATGATTTGGAAGTGAGTTACAGATGGAATAAAGTTTGTGGAGACTCTGTTCAAGGCACTTTTGCCCGTTCTTTTAGACATACTAAGCTGTTTGAGGGATAGGATAAAAGTGTGTGAACAATTAGTCAAAGAGATTAGGCTTTTACCACATCAGCTTGATAACACACTCACAGTGAGCAACCTAAAGGGAAAGTTAGACTTTAGATTTGGGCCTAAGTGTAGGAAGCCTTTGGTTGAAGACAATCTGTGTATACTGGCTTGAAGCACAGAGAAGTTATCCTGCAAAATCCATTCACTATTTTTATCTGGAACAATTTTTAAGTGAACGCCGTGGGATCAGGACAATCTGTTCAATAGAACAGGGTGTGAAATTTAATAAATCTCTCAAAAGTTTCTCTTCCTTTTAGAATTCACCAGAAAACCCTTGGGCCAGGATCTATTCATTTTATGCAGCTCTGATTCCTGTTATTTCCATTCTGCTTGTCTACAGACAGTTCATACAACAAAATTCATTAACTTTTCTTATCTGGAACAATTTCAACATTCACACTGAGGTGCCAGGGTCATCCCTTCATTATAAAAGGGTGTGAAATGTATTGAATCTCTCTAAACTTTCTCTTTCTTTTAGAATATCCCAAATCCCCTGGGCCAGGACCCATTCATTTTCCAGAGCTCTGATTCCTGTTATTTCCATTTTGCCTCAACCTGTTAATAGAGTTTAAGAATGTTTGCATTCCTTTCCAATTCATAGACACACAGACAACTTTCCTTACAGCCTGCTTGACTTCCTTGTTTCTCAGGCTGTAAATGAGAGGGTTGGCCAATGGAGTCAGCACAGTGTAGAAAAGAGAGAATGTTTTGTTCAGGGCTCTAAGGGTGTTGGTTCTTGGGAACATGTACACTAAAATTAGGGTCCCATAGAAAATGGTCAGCACAGTAATATGAGAGGAACAGGTGGAAAAGGCCTTTTGTCTCCCAGTAGTGGAAGGGATTCTCAGTATGGTAGTGATAATACAGACATAGGACATGAGAGTCAAAAGGAATGGGGGTAAAACAAATATACAGTCAAGACTGAGAACTGCAAGTTCAATCTCATAGGTGTCGCTGCAGGAGAGTTTAATTATTGGAACATAGTCACAAAAGAAATGATCAACTTGACTGGGTCCACAGAAGGTTAATTGTAACAAGAAGAAATATACAATGGAGGCAACTATAAATCCACTGATCCATGAGCCAGCTGCAAGGCTGAAACAAAATTTGTCACTCATAAGGGCTGCATAATGCAATGGTTTACATATGGCTAAGTACCGATCATAAGACATCACAGATAAGAGACAGCATTCTGTAACTAACAACATACCAAAGAAAAAAAATTGGATGAAGCAGCCAGAGAATGAAATGGTTCTGTCACCAGTGAGGAGGCTGGCCAGCATCCTGGGCAGGACAGTGCATGTATAGCAGGTTTCCAAGCAGGACAAGTTCCCCAGGAAGAAGTACATGGGAGTGTGCAGATGCTGAACAGCAATAATTAGCGCAAGTATGAGGATGTTCCCAGCTATGGTTGCAATGTAGAGCAGGAGAAACAGCAGGAAGAGAAGTACTTGCAGCTCTGGAAATATTTCAAATCCCAGGAGGATAAATTCAGTGATAGAAGTTTGATTTCCTATTTCCGCATCTGCCATGGCAGAAGAGCAATTCCATACAGCTCTGCAAAATAATCTGAATCAAACAGACACTTTGAATATCATGGAATCAGTCCATCTCCTGAATTTTTAAGAGATTAACTTTCCCTGAAAATGATCTATCTAGGTTGGTGTTTCAAAGTTCAAGCTAGGAGGTGAACAGGCCATCATATTCCTTTCTATAACGGCTTCATGGAAGCCATTGCCCCACCCATTGCATTGCGAGAAAAGAAAGGGTAAACTTTTCTTTTGCAGACATGTAAGAACTGTTTTACAGTATGTCTGAATACTGCTTCATGTACCCCTCCTAGTTTCATCAGGTCAAACAATGAGGATTTTGGTCTGGGAATATTCATCTTAGAGTGTAGCACAATATATGGCATGTAATTTTTCCCATTTTCTTCTATCCCCAATTATATTACCGATTTTCTAACTCAAAGTTATGAAGTATATGTTTTAATTTTAAACAGGTGATAAGATTAATGCCAGTCATAGTGTTCCTCTTATTTCTAGATTTGTGCTGCTATAGAAGCTGAAAGTTAATAAAAGAGTTATAGTTTTTAGTTTAAATTTCTTAAACTCTAGATTAAAATTCTGACCAGCCCTTACATGATACAGTAAAAATTGGTAATGACATAAATTTGGTTTGCCAACCTAGAGCACTGCAATCTTTCTGAGACAAAATTGGTACATGATGAACACTAAAGAAAAGATTGTGAGTCAGAATAAAATCACACTGTCTCTCCAGAAGCAGATGGAAGGCAGACTTTTGTGGTGGTCTGGGTACGATGCTCTGTTACTTCATTGGGAAGTACTGCCCACCCCAAGGGCTTGGAAAGCATTTGTCAGGTTCCTCAGATCATGACATTGGTTTAACTGGAAAGACATGTCATTAGACAAAAGAAGTAACTTTTCCCCTCCCTACAAGCTGAGCTTGTTTTAGAAAAAAGGCATCTAACCAAAATGCAAGATAGGTACATGTGTGCGTCCCTACTGAAATTCACACTTGGTACTATGGGACTATGCTGAGAACTGAGCATAGAAAATCCAGTACATTGGTCCTGTGCTGTAATGTAATAGATGGAGACACAACTGGATGCTTGAGCATCCTGAATGACAGCTGCAAACAGGGCAGTAGCAGTGGCTTCTGCTTTAATAGTAGTGTGGCTTCCAGTTACCCCAAACAGATCATTTTCCATGCATGGTAAAGGGCTGTCATGGGTGGCATTGGAAACTTTTTGCACTCCTGCCCTGGCTCACGAAGCACTATGGCAGATACCTCTTAGACCAGTTTTGGATCCATCTCTCAAGAGAGCAGTATTTGTCCCAAAAGTACAAAAATCACACAGTAAACTGATACAGGGGTGTAGGTTGTAGCCATGTTGGTCTAAGGCCATAGGCAGACAAGGTTCTTTGTGTGAATCTGAGATCTTTTATTAGACCAGCTTAAATAGTTGGAAAACAATTATTAAGCCAAGGAAGTTTCAGCGGTCGGTGTGCACTCTTCCTGGATGGAATGAAAAGTAAAGAAGCCAGAGGCTGGTCTGGTCTGTGTACAAGTCATGCAGTCAGTGAAAATGTAGTTAATGGGTGAGGGACAGGCTGGGGGGGAGGGGTGGGGGAGAGAGAGAAGGGGATGAATAGTGGAGAGATGCCTGACATCTGACTCCCTAGGTATGTTATAATGTGTCATAAAACCAAATGCCCTTATGGAAAATACGTAGGAGAGACCAAACAATAACTGCGCACCAGAATGAACGCACACGGGTAATCTATCAAAGACAGAAATACCCATTACCTGTGGGGGCACATTTCTCACAAGAAAACCACTCTCTCACCAATCTCTCAGTCCTGATCCGGAAAGGAAACTTAGAAAACACTTCCCAGAGACGAGCCTATGAACTCCACTTCATCAGCCTCCTGGACACTAAAAATCATGGACTAAATATAGACATTGGATTTATGACACATTATAACCCTGACAGCGGATTCCCTAGGTATCTCTCCTATTCATCCTCCTTCTTTTTCTCCCCTCTGCCCCCCACCTGTCTCTCACCCTTTGACTCCTCAATCTACATTTTCACTGACTTCCTGTCTTGTATGCAGACCAGCCCAGCCTCTGGCTTCTTTACTTTTCACTCCATCCAGGAAGAGCACATACCAACTGCTGAAACTTCCTTAGCCTGACAAAGGGTTTTTGAACCCAAAAGCTTCCTTAATAATTGTTTTCCAACTATTTAAGTTGGTCTAATAAAAGATCTCAGATTCATGAAAAGAACCTTGTCTGATGATAAACTGATGGCATTGACCTCTAGGCTGTTGTCAAGGATCAAATTAAAGTAATGAAAGGGTATTGGGTGAACTTGAAACACAATTATTCGCATGAGCCAAGAAATTTTCAGTGCCATCTATGACAGGGCTAAATATCAGGTCAGGGTAATTCCCAGGGCAATGAAAAGTGAATTCTTGTTACGGTTACACAGTGCACCACTGCAGACCATGCAGAACTATAGATTTGTGGCCAAAGAGGAAAGATGGTCTTAAAGATCATTTTGATTCTTTTAAAATCAGGATTTAACATATCCCTAGAAAGCTGAAGCAGAAATGGTCTTTCATGGAACGTACCCTCCAAGCCCTTGGGAAAGAAACCAGGAGGAATTTATTGGTGAGTTATCTCCTAAAGGAAGAGGCTACAAATATTTGCTGGTGACCGTAATTATTTTTTCATCCTGGGTTAAGGCGTTTCCCATAAAACAGCTGTGGAAACAATTTAGTAACTAACGTGTGTGCTCAGCAGGTTGGGATTATGGAAGGTTACAGATACAAACAGAAGTGGAGTGAAAGAGGTCTGAGCGCTAGGACTAGATCAGCAACTGTTATAATATGGAGACACCTAACCTAGAAATTTTACCAACAGTAGCAAAGTCTGTCACAGGAGCACATTACTGGAGTTAATGCTGTAGGAACCCATGGGGTGCGAGTGTTCCTTTAGTTTTCCTGTACATTTGTGCAAGGGAAAAACTTAACAATTTTTTCCCCATATATAACTTGTGCCTGGTTACCCAGCATCCTCTTGGGAATCAGTAATGAGCTCTTTACTTGGTCCCTGAGCCCCAGTTGCCCTGACTGAACAATGCCTACAGCATGTGGAATCCTGATCCTTTCCTGTGAAGTGTCTGCTGCCCAACCCTGCATGGTGTCATCTGCAAATTTATTTAGTGCATATGGCTGCAATGACAAGGAAAACTTTTACCTAGTTTCTTGCAGATGGATTCATAAGAGTCTGTAGAATTTTACAAGTATTAAAACTCTAGCCAAAGCCCATTCAAATGAACACAAATTTTTCCGTTGACTGCACTGTATGTTATATCATGACATGCACATACTTGTATTTAGTCTCACGTCAAATATAAATGTGGGAGGGAGGACATTTAGGAGTAGCATTCCTGCATTTGTGCAGGCAGTTTGATCAAACAACTTTTGAGGTCATTACGAATCTTATGATTTTATCACATGTCCATTTAAATTAAGTGGAAATGTTTATGAGAGCCATTTTCTGTTAGAGAGTGATCAGACACAGCCTTTTGGCCAGTTTTTTTCAAAGTTCAGTCTCTAAAAATCATTTGTACTATTATTATCAATCCAGTATATCTGACAGATCTAAATCTTGACCAACTGAAGTTGCATTAAGGAGAAAGAATTAAATCTTGGAATCCATATTATGCAAACCAAATATGATTTTTATTCTGACTGCCTTTTTTCTTAACTCATATTTTAACCTAATAAGAGAGATTTATTCCTTTAAACACTCAAAATGCTGTCATGTAATTATACTTATTTACTGTTTGGTATTACATATCCTGACATTCCTCTATGCTTAATAAATGTCAAACTTATATAGGAATTATTTTATCTATATCACATTTTACATAATTGAAATATTTTGAAACTAAGAAATAGGCCCAAAGAAAATAGAAACTGAAGGATGAATATTTCCTATAGACAATGAATGCCTTTTCTTTTTGGAATGTACCATTCTATATTAAGGTTGAAGTATTCAGGTTATTTATTTTGTTTATTCATTACTGAGTCTTGCAATATAGGTTAGAGGTGAAAAAAATTCTGTTCAGATAAGTTAAATAGCATTCATAAAAATGTCCAAATGCATATGGTGAATTTTAATATTGATCATATTTTGGGAAATTGAAACATAACCTAATGCTGCTATAGGACAAAGGTCAGTTCAGAATATTATTTATATGGAACAGGTTTGATTATAGCATTTCTATTCATAAGTGGACAAATTAGTTCTATCTTTCTATCTATTCATCCCTTTACCTACCTCCCCGCTGATGCACCCTTAAAACTGATATCATATTATTTGAAGAAAAAAAGTGAAAATATTAGCTTACATTCAAAGGGTGTAGAAAAGCTTGAATCTCTGATGTGGTGCCTTCTATCTTCATTCAGGAGACCTAACTATTGCTTCTGTAGTCAACCTTCTTTCCTGATGCATTTTACATTCATTATTTCACCGATTTGAGAGATGCGCATATTCTAAGAGAGAAGCTGTGGTTCCTCACCCACACTTTTGTCCACTTGTGGGTTATAGGCATAACACAATATCAGTTTCTCCCTGAAGTCATTATTTATTCTGTCTTTGAGAAGATGATAATACTCCAGACACTTCTGCTGATGGGCATGTCGTATCATTATTGTGCAGGCAAAGCCATAATATGAACAGAACCAAGTAAACAATCCCTCCCCCTCCTCCCAAAAAAGACAGAGAGAGAGAGAGAGAGAGAGAGAGAGAGAGAGAGAGAGAGATGGGAGCTTGAAATATCATGATGAAATGAATAGCAAAGAAAATGAAAAACAAAACAACCCCCCCTCCACTCTCCTTAGGATTGGCATAGTGTCACTGATTATGAAGCAATTATCACCTCTACAAGTTACTAGAATTATGGACCTAGTCTAACATCTGTTGAGGGATGAAATCTCCCATGGGCTACATTTCCAATTTCAAGATGCTCACAAAGGAGAGGGGAAGAACTAACATGGGCAAGGAAAAAATAAATTCTGACATGCAAAAATGTTTCACTGAGTCAAATCTAAAACACATTCGCTGCTTTGTCAAAGAACATCCCAAATAATTGGAGAATAAAGTTGGAGAGGAACAACTATTCATGTCAATTGTACTAGATCCTGTGTTTATCTGTTGTGCTTTTGTATGACCCAGGCCATTCCTAACTGAAGTGCTTTATTTGTGGCAGAGGGAATGCTATTGAGGTGCTACATAAATAGGGGATGGAGAACTGGTTTCCAAGCATGCTTCTAGGCCTCTTGACCAAAAAGGCTTCCAGGAATATCTAAGTGACAATATGAGAGTATTTTGAGTATATGACCCCACCTGGCTTCTGCTTAGCAGTTCCTGTCCTGCAAAATGGCAGGAACAGGGTTTTAAAATAAGTAACAGCAACTTGTGGGAGCAGATAGTCTTAGAGGCCTGGGGCGATGGGCAGTGGTAGGAAAACTTCAGTTGAGTAGGGCCACCGACATGAAGATCTGCATGGGACTAGAAGCATGCCCCCAACGTAAGGGTACCAGTGATGCCCTGATAGACTCTCATCTGTCACCAAAGGGTAGAGAAGTCCATGACCAGATTAGGTAACTTGGAGGTGATCTATGCCATCAGCCAGTGCTGGCACTGTTTCCTCCAGAGGACCATGCCTGGTATTATCCAGATGAACTTACTGATCTGAAGTGGAGCAGTGACTGGCATGCACCCTCCCATCCTATGCCCAGATAACTGTAGCTCAGAAGACATCAGCTTCAAGTATTAATTCTCCATCTTGTTGCATATCATCATGGGGCCCTGGACACCATTTCCCCAAGGAACCATACAGTGTTTAGGCAAGGTTCATTACACTAAGGTCCTTGGGTACACCAAATGGTGCTCTGGTTAATGTGGAGTGTGTTTGCATGTGCCGGTACCAGCACGGAACTGGAAGGAGTTAATATTTCCTTACCTGCAACAACTGCTTCTTGGGTAGCTGATGTACATGCTCCTCCCCTGGCTCATGAAGCTGTATGGCAGACACCTGGAGCAATTCATTTATAATGTGAACAGCTGCTTTGTGAGCAAAAGTTTCAGGTTGGGCACCTTAAGTATTAGTGGGGAACAGTGAACCATTGTTCCTGGAAGATCATGGGCACTCACAACATCTGAGATACAAGAAGCAAGACCTTCCATGAGACTGGGCTGCAAGGGCTCGCCAGCTAATACCACAATCAAGAACCCCAATTCATGAGTATCACAGCCTTCAGGGCATTCTTTTCGGGGGAAATCTAATGTACCCTGGTGCTGTGCTGCAATGTGGGATGAAGGCACACTTGTCTTCAGCTCAAATATATGTTGAGTGAAATACTTTTGCTCGTTTTAAATAAAAAGATAGTTTAACAAAGGCTTTTTACAGTCCTGTTAGAACAAACAGTGTTAAGCAGATGGTGGGTAAGGCATGAGGGAAAAACAACTCAGGCAGGAGGAGAGGCAAAGTGGGTAGGTGTGCTCTCAGAAAGTGTGCATCCTACCCTGGCAATTGTGGAATAAAGTGATGAATTGTCAATCACTCTATGAAACTGCAAGTGTTAAGGCTTATGAATTGTAAGTGATCTAGTGTAGGGGATGACAAGGCAGCCCAGTTAGGCTGACTCCCCGCCCCCAAATGGGGATGGGAACTCAGCCCAGACAGGCTGAGTTCCTTTCTCCAGCCCCATGGTCCAGCAAAATGGTTGACATAGTGTCAAAACAACCTCACTGTTTCGACTCAAAATTACATTCAGTACAAAACACCGTTCCATCCAGATCTCAAAACTCAAGTTGGAATGAAACAGTGCCGTTTCACACAGCCCTACCCTCTATGCCCCTCTGGCCCCTGGACCTGCCTCCTGAGGAGCCTTGGTGCAGTTTCTACAAAGTATTTATTTTCTGGACTTTTGCTTTCCTTCTGCCCCCACAAGGACTGCTTGGACACATTTGTACCACAACCAGGATTGCCACTATCATATGAGATCACAGGATCCCCTCACTTCCCCCTCACCCCAGAAAAACACACCTTCGTGCTGCCCTCTTTAAATTACAGCCTAAGCACTTTCCCTGTGACATCTGAAGGTGAAGGAGAAGCACTCAGTTGCAGAATGGACTGGCTATGGGTTACAAAACTCTGCCATGCCCTGATTCATTGCTGCTTCCCTTTTTTAGAGGGTCTCAGTTGTCAGTGGAACTGGCCAGGAAAGGATGGAGTTAAGGATCCTTAACCAGTGGTCTTTCTTTCAGATAGCTTGCTATTTTTGCTTTGAATAGCATTTATGGAAAAGGAAACACTGCAGGAAACCTTGATTTGAGGTCAGATGGGAGACGGGATGGGTGAAGTCCTTTACTGACTCTCAAGTGAGTGCTGCTGTTAGCGCTACACATCACTTCATTCCCTTCATCTACATTTTTATATTCCTCTGTGTTCGGATTCTTGATTCCCTGCCTCATGCTACTTGGAATTGTTATGGGCAGGGAAGAGGGGGTTGACAGTGATTTGCCTTATATCAGGGATGTAAGCTTTTGTTGTGATAGCCTTCAGTCATGGGAGAGATGGGAGAGAAGGTGGTGGGGTAAGGGTGGCAGGGAAGGGGTTGCACTTCCATAACTCAGAACAGAGTCATGCCATGTTCATCTGCATGTTGACAAGTGTGGGGTGCTCTTGGAGTAAAAGTGGACATGGACTAAAGACAAGGGAAACATTAGGGGCAGGGGCACAGACTCAAGGCAGGTTTCTTGTGCTTGGTTGTATTTACATGAATAGCGACTAATAACCTCTACAGCTAGGGACAGACATTCAAAAAGCCAGAGCCTGAATTGATTAAACTTTTGCAGCTTAGTCTAACTTGCCTGGGTTGAACCGGTTTGTAACAATACAGGCATTCAGGCATGTGCCTGCAGCTGCTCAGGCCAGGAGCAAGGGGGCATTAGAGCATGTCCTCAGCTACAGGGGAGCTGTGCTGGGCCGGGGAGCAGCGGGCATGGCCAGTCATAGTTTCATAGATGTAGGGTCAGAAGGGACCTAAGTAGATCATCAAGTCCAACCCCCTGCCCTTGGCAGGAATGAATACTGGGCTCATATGACTCCTGGTAGGTTTGAGCTCATATGACCCCGGCTAGGTAATTGTCAAGCCTCCTCTTAAAGACCCCGAAGGTAGAAGCCAGCACCACTTCCCTTGGAAGTTGGTTCCAGATCCTAGCCACCCTGACCATGAAGTAGTGCCTTCTAATGTCCAGCCTGAACCTACTCTCAAACAACCTGTGGCCATTATTCCTTGTTACTCCGGGAGGTGCTCGGGGAAACAGGTTCTCACCCATTCCCTGCTGGTCCCCCCTAGTAAGTTTATAGATGGCCATCAGGTCCCCTCTCAGCCTTTTCTTGTGAATGCTGAACAGGTTCAGGTCCCATAGCCTCTCCTCATAGGGTCTGCCCTGCTGCCCCCGGATCATGTGAGTGGCCCTCCTCTGGACCCTCTCAATACTGGCCACATCCCTCCTAAACTGCGGCACCCAGAACTGGATGAGGTATTCCAACTGTGGCCTGACCAATGTCGCATAGAGGGGGAGGATCATCTCCTTGGACCTGCTCGTGATGCATCTGTGGATGCATGATAAGGCGTGGTTAGTTTTACTGACTGTGTCCTCACATTGACGGCCCATGTTCGTTTTGGAATTGATAATGACTCCAAGATCTCTTTCTGCCACTGCTTATGAGAAGGGAGTTCCCCAGCCTATAGGTATGCTGCTGGTTCTTATTGCCCAAGCGCAGTACCCTGCACTTGTCAGTATTTAATCCCATCCTATTCTCATTTACCCACCCCTTTAACCTGTCCAGGTCCAGTTGTATCCTGTCTCTCCCTTCTAGTGTGCTCACCTCACCCAAATCTTGGTGTCGTCAGCGAACTTGAACAAGGTGCTTTTCACCCCTCGTCTAAGTTGGTGATAAAAAAATTGAACAGTATGGGCCCAAGGACCGAGCCCTGGGGGACTCCACTGCCCACATCCCTCCAGGTTGAAATCGACCCACCATAACTCTCTGGGTGAGGCCTGTCAGCCAATTTGCGACCCATCTGATTGTGTAGGCATTAATATCACAGTTGCCTAGCTTTTTAATGAAAATGGGGTGGGAGACAGTGTCAAAGGCCTTCCTGAAGTCCGGAAAGACCACATCCACTGTGACACCTCCATCCAGTGATTTTGTCACCTGATCGTAGAAGGCAATCAGGTTGGTATGAGAGGACCTGCCCCTAATGAACCCATGCTGGTTGTCCCTGAGCATCATCCCCCCTGCTGGTCCTTCACAGATGTGCCCCTGGATGATTTTTTTAAAGAGCTTCCCCAGGATCAAAGTAAGACTAATGGGCCTATAGTTGCCTGGGTCCTCCATCCTCCCTTTTTTGAAAATGGGGACCACATTGGCCTTCTTCCAGTCTTCTGGCACCTGACCAGAGTACCATGAGTGCTCGTAAAGCCATGCTAGGAGGCCTGTGTTGACCCCTGCCAATTCCATTAGCACCCTGGGGTGAAGATCATCTGGACCTGCTGATCTGAACATGTCCAGCCCCTCCAGAAGTTCCATAACTCAGTCCTCCCTAACCCTAGGCCTGGTGGAGTCTCTCCTGAATCTGTCCTGGATCCCAGTGGGGGAGATGTCTCGGTCCCTGAACAAAAAAATGGAGGCAAAGGATTTGTTAAAAAGGTCTGCCTTTTCCTCTTGTGCAACCACCAGATTGCCAAGCGTATCCTGTAGGGGCCCCATGTTTCCTGATGCCTTCTTCATATACCCTATTAAAAAAGGACTTTTTGTTGTCCTCAATCCTTGATGCAAGCCCTAGTTCTGTATCTGCCTTAGCTTTCCTAACAGTTCCCCTACAGATCCGAGTGATGGAGGTATACTCCTCTTTGGTGATAGCTCCTCCCTTCCATTGGACGTACACCTCCTTTTTGGCTTTCAGGTGTTCCTAAAATGCTTCTGGTGAGCCGGGGGGATTTTGAGCACTCTTGCCCCTTTTGTTTCTCATTGGGACTGTCAAACCCCTTGGGCTTGGAGGATTGTCTCCTTGAGTAATGACCACTCATCCTGGACACCCAGTTCCCCTACCCTCCAGGACCTCAGTGCCCTTTCAACCAATTTCCTCAACCCATTGAAGTTGGCCCTCTTGAAGTCAAGAGCTAGTGCCTTGCTGCAGGCCCTTGGCACCCTGTGCTGGATGGTGAATTCCAGTAGGTGATGATCACTATTGTCCTGGTGGTCAAGAACCTGGAATCCCCTCACCAGGTCATCGCCTGTGGCCAGGACCATGTCCAGCAGGGCATTTCCCCTGGTGAAACTATGCACCTCCTGGGCTAGGTGGAACCTTCGTGAGTGGTCAGACCTGGCTGACTGCTCCTTCCAGCAAGATGCCCAGGTAATTTAGATCACCCATGATGACTACATCCCTTGACTTAACTGTCTCCACAAGCTGACCAGAGATTTTGCAGTCCAGCTCTTCCCCTTCATAGAGTCATAGAAGTCGGGTCAGAAGGGACCTTGTAGATCTTCAAGTCCGACCCCCTGCCTAAGCAGGAGAAAAACTGGGCTCAGATGATTCCAGCCGTAGGCATTAAGCCTCTTCTTAAAGACTCCCAGGGTAGGAGCCAGCACCACTTCCCTTGGAAGTTCGTTCCAGATCCTAGCTGCCCTGTGAAGTAGTTCTTATGGATGTCTAATCTAAACCTATTCTTCAACTACTTGTGGCCGTTATTCCTTGTTATCCCAGGGGGCACTAGGGGAAACAAGGTCTCTCCCAAACCCTTCTGGTCCCCAGTAGTGAGTTTATAGATGGTCACCAGGTCCCCCCTCAGCCTTCTCTTGTGAAGGCTCAGCAGGTGCAGGTCTTGCAGTCTGTCATTGTAGGTTCTGCCCTGTTGTCCCCGGATCATGCGGGTGGCCCTCCTCTGGACCCTCTCAATGTTGTCCACATCCCTCCTGAAGTGGGGCGCACAGAACTGGACACAGTACTCCAGCTGTGGCCTGACCAGTGTCATGTAGAGGTGGAGGACCACCTCCTTGGTCCTACTTGAAATGCACCTGTGGATGCATGACAAGGTGCAGTTAGCCCTTCCAACCGTGACCTTGCATTGTCGGCCCATGTTCATCTTGGAGTCAATAATGACTCCAAGATCCCTTTGTGCCTCCGTGCTCTCAAGAAGGGAGTTTCCCATCTTATAAGTGTACTGTTGGTTACTACCACCCAAGTGCAGCACCCTGCACTTGTCAGTATTGAAATGAATCCTGTTTTTGTTAGCCCACCCCTGTAACCTATCCAGGTCTTGCTGCAGTCTTTCCCTCCCTACTTGTGTGCTCACCTCACCCCAAATTTTGGTATCATCAGCAAATTTAAACAGGTTGCTTTTCACCCCATCGTCCAAATTGCTGATAAAGAAATTGAACAGCGCGGGCCCAAGGACTGAGCCCTGGGGGACTCTGCTGCCCACTTCCCTCCAGGTCGAATATGACCCATCCACCACCACCCTCTGAGTACGACCCTTGAGCCAATCTGCAATCCATCTGACTGTGTAGGCATCAATGCCACAGTCGCCGATCTTCTAATGCAGATGGGGTGGGAGACAGTGTCAAAGGCCTTGCTGAAGTCCAGAAAGACTACATCCATGGTGACACCTGCATCCAGTGCTGTTGTGACCTGATCATAAAAGGCAATCAGGTTGGTCTAACATGACCTTCCCCTAATGAAACCATGCTGGTTGCCCTTGAGCATCATCCCTGAAGCTGGCCCATTGCAGATGTGCTCAAAGAGTTTCCTTGGGATTGAGGTAAGACTGATGGGCCTATAGTTGCCTGGATCCTCCCTCCTCCCTTTTTTAAAGATGGGGATCACGTTGGCTATCTTCCAATCATCTGGCACCTGGCCCAAGCACATGAGCGCTCGTAAAGCCATGCCAAGGGCCCTGCAATAACTCCTGCTAGCTCCTTTAACACCCTGGGGTGGAGAGCATCTGGACCCTTTGATGTGAACACGTCCAGCCCCTGCAGAAGGTCTCTAACTTGGTCCTCCCCAACCTGAGGTCTGGAGGCGTTCCCCTCGAGTCCGTCTTGTGTCATAGTGGGGAAGTTCTGGTCTCTGCACAAGAAAACAGAGGTGAAGAGTTGGTTAAAGAGGTCTGCTTTCTCCTCTGGCACAACCACCAGATTGCCCAGAAAGCATTTCCTGGTGCTTTCTTCATCCTCCCTATATATTTGAAAAATGACTTTTTATTATCTTTGATCTTGGACGCTAGTCCTAGCTCTATGTTCACCTTAGCTTTCCTGACAGCCCCCCTACAGGCCTGAACAGAGGAGGTATACTCCTCTTTGGTGATAGCACCCCTCTTCCATCTGTTGTACACTGCCTTTTGGAAATCACATATTCCCGGACGCCTTTCATGAGCCAGGGGAGCTTTCGGGCACTCTTGGGCCCCTTGCTTCTTCTTGGGATGGTCACTTCTTGGGCCCTGAGTATCATCTCCTTCAGGAACGACCACTCATCTTGGGCACTGAGTTCCCCTGCCCTCGAGAACCCCAGCACCTCTCCCACTGATCTCCTCAACTTGTTGAAGTTGGCCCTCTTGAAGTCAAGGGCTAGTGCCTTGCTGCAGGCCCTTGACACCCTGCACTGGATGGTGAATTCCAGCAAGCGATGATCGCTATCACCCAGATGGTCAAGAATCTGGTGGCCCCTTACCAGGTTGTTGTCTGTGGCCAGGACCAGGTCCAACAGGGCATTTCCACTGGTGGGACTGTGCACCTCCTGAATTAAGTGGAGGTCCTGTATCTCAGCCAGGAACCTCCTGGAACGGTCTGACCTGGCTGACTGTTCCTCCCAGCAGATGTCTGGGTAATTTAAATCACCCATGACAACTACATCACTTGCCTTAAGTGCCTCTGTAAGCTGGCCTGAAAATTCCTGGTCCAGCTCCTCCCCTTGGCTGGGGGGTCTGTAGTAGACCCCCACCATTAAATCCCTCTCCCCATGGCCCCCTTGTATCTTGAACCAGAGCACTTCAGCTTGCCCCTCCTCTGACCCCATTCTGCTGGTAGAGGATGTGTATTGCTTCTTGACATAGAGTGCCACACCCCCACCTTTCCTTCCTTCTCTATCCCGCCTGTAAAGTCTATAGCCTCTAATGCTAACTGCCCAGACGTGGGATGAATCCCACCACATTTCTGTAAGTCCTATTATATCTGGGTTTGAACTGGCTATTCTGAGGGTGAGTTCCTCCTGTTTGTTCCCCAAACTACGAGCATTGGTATATAGGCATTTAAGGCCTTGCATAGCAGCGTGTGCCACCCCCCTGATTTGGAAGACTGTCTGGACCCCTGTTTCTTACCTGGGCACTCCTTGTATTTGTCACCCATCTTGCTCGGGTGGTGTCTCCTTGTCTTCCTGCAGCCCCCTCCCCCCGCAAGGCTAGTTTAAAGCTTGCTGTATGAGATCAGCCAACCTGGAAGAGAAGACATGCTTGCCTTTAGGAGAGAGGTGAAGCCCATCCCACCCCAGCAAGTCCCTTGCCCAAAAGCATGGGTCATTATCTAGGAACCCAAGGCCTGCCTGGTGGCAGCAACTGCGTAAGTGCCGGTTGACCTCACCAATGCAGGCCTCAGAAGCACTGACCCTCACTAACCTCATCACCAGAAGCAAACTTCCTACAGCCCAAAACACACTGAATGGATCCAAGAAATGACAAGAAATGCAAAACCTGCCAACATATCTCCGGTACCTCCACAATTAGTACATCCCACAACAGAACCATCACCTCTTCTGGATCTTACAGCTGCACCTCCAGAAACATTATATATCTCATCCAGTGTACCAAATGCCCAAGGGAAAATACATAGGAGACACCACATAACAACTGCACACCAGAAGGAATGCACACCGGAAATCTATTACAGACAAGAATACCCAACTACCTGCGGGGGCACATTTCTCACAAGAAAGTCACTCTGTCTCCAATCACCCAATTGTGCATTGGATCCCACCAAGTTTCAGTGAGCCCCACCATGTCTGGGTTTGTGTCAGCTAGCAGGAGGGCAAGTTCCTCTTGCTTGTTCCCCATATTATGAGTGTTAGTGTAGAGACATTTAAGGCCTTCTGAGGGTGTATGCACGGCTCCCCCTAATCCCATGACTATCCTGTCTCTTACCTGGGTACTTCTTGTGCTCATCACCTGTCTTGGCTGGACTGTTCTTGTGGGTATCTCTTGGTTTGGTATTCCATGGCTCCCTCTGTCCTCATTTTCTCCTTCCCCTGATGAGCCTAGTTTAAAGCCCATTGGAGGAGATCAGCTAACCTGAAGAACACATGCTTACCTTTGCAGGAGAAGTGAAGCCCATCCCACCCGAGCATGTCTCTTGTTCTGAAGTATGGGCTGTTGTCTAAAAAGCAGAAGCCCACCTCGAGACACCGTTTCCAAAGTCGCAAGTTGACCTCCCTGGTGTTCATGGAGGTGGTGCAGGTGGAGACACTGCTCCCACCTCCTTGCTGCCACTAGCAGCAGAAACATCATGGCTGCTAGGGAAGAGGGTGTGTCTAAGTTTGGGGAAAGGGGGAAACTTACAGTTCTCCCTCTGACCCCCTCTTTCTCTCGCCAGAAGACCTAGCACCTCCCATTCCAGCATGCTTCATGTTTGGTGTGCTGGAAAATGTGTGTCTGTATATGTGTAGTGCTTTCTGGCACAGTAATGAGACACTGCCAGGCAAATCAGACATTTTGTTTTGTTTGGGGTGAGAAAAAATAACAAGAATAAATAACAGGATTTTAGGGGAAGAAATATTTGAAAGGGATTAACAATAGGGATGGTAGGTAAGTGGGAAAGGATTGGCTAATGGCTGGCTACAACTTGGTGGCAACAGACTTCCTACTGCTGCCAGCCTAGACCCTTCAGATGCTGTGCTCTGCTGCCCATGCTGCAAGAGACATATCTCACAAAAGGCAGAGAGCAATTCACAAACAGCCTTATATGTTTTTTCTCTGTCCCTCCCCCAGAGTGCTGGGATTGGAAGGAACCTCTGGGACAGATTGCAGACACTAATCAGCTACAGAGGTCAATATCAGAACAGTCCTTCCTTCCCTCTTCCCCCTCCCTCTTCTGAGTTTCTGTTTCCCCACAAACCCACCTCTGAAACATTCCCAAACATTCTGGATGGCTTTGTTTCATTTCAGAGATGTTTTGGAGCCTTCCATTTCATATCAATTTCGGTGTTTTGGGTGCCAAAATGCGCTGAAACACCTCCAAAACAAAGCAGCTGCTGAAGTTTCGCAAAGCCCTAATGCTCACTCTGTGTATATACTTCATGGTGCAATATCATCCACATGCAGAGGGCTATACATCCTATAACTGGAGGCTCTGGGCAAAAAGTGCTAAAAATGCCCTGTACATGGCCAAACAATGAAGACAAAGAGAACTAAGAAACACATGAAGGTCACTCCAGTGATATCATGAGAAAGTCCAGAGAAATCTTGTGATGGAGCTAGAAAGAATAGCAGGAATTCTGTTATCTCATACTCCTGCCTGAATGTGCTCCAGCAGACTCTAGCTTCATTTGCATCAGCAGCCCGATTTGGATGGGAAAAATGGCACCAAAAAATGCACTGAAAAATGGCGCTGAGACTTTTTAAAATTAAAACTCATCAAATGAGCTTTAGTTTAAAATGCCCTGCTGCCATTTTTCAGTTCAGGGGATGCTGATGCTTGGGCACTTTTAATTAACATGGCTCACTAATTAAAACACCCCCCATGCCTCCTGGAGCATGTGTAAAAATGTCCACAATGTCCAACATGGTCCTATAGTTGGGTTAAAATATAACTACACATTTATTAGTCAATAGGGGTGTGCGAAACCCTATTCAATTTGGATTCAGATTCAGCTGGAATCAGGGACAGTGATTTGAGTAGTTCATTTGGATAACTGTCCACGATTCGATTCAGTCAAATCTGAATGTGAAGATTTGATGCTGATTCAGAGAATCAGTGGTTCGGCCATAGGTACAACTTTAAAAGTTTTTTTCTACATACCTTGAGGTACCAGGTATGGTTTGAGAACTCTGCAGTGGTGGGGTGGATGGAGTGTCCCACAGGAGCACCCCCCCGCCACATGCTCGGCGGTGAACCTGGGTCCACTAGTGAGTGTGCAATGGGGCCCCCCTGCAAGACCCTGGCTTGGCAGTCGGCCATTGGCAGACCCTGGGTGCCCCCCCAGACCCAGCAGGCACCAGTTGCTGATCTGGGAGGGCTCTGGAGGGTCCCGCACACACACTCCCTGGCAGACTGGGAAGTGGACTGGAAGTGCTTCTGGTCCACTTCTAGGTCTGCTGCCAAGTGTGCTGGGACCCCCGACGCTCCTGTGGGATGCTCCATCCATCTCACCATCTCAGCATTCACAAGCTGCACCTGCTACCTTGAGGTATGTAGAAAAAACATTTAAAATTGTGTTTGTGTCTGAAAGGTTGAATCTTTCTGAATCTCTCTGAATTGACTTGGAGGGTGCTCATTCAATTCAGAGAGATTAAAGGGTCTCCTGATTCAATTCAGATTTGGAGATTTGGCTACCGAATTGGGCTGAATCTCCCCCATGTCAAATCAGCAACTGAAGCATCACACAGCCCTATTAGTAAAGGCTACAAAAAAAGCAAGGAAATAACATAGAAGAGATTCACCATGCCTGTCAATGACCTCTTCCCAATTTATAATTGATAGTCAATCATTTCCATTATACCAATTTTATTTATGAGGCTATCTACACAATATTAGATAAGTCAGCTTCCTAAAGATTTTTTTCAGCAATATAATTCCTGTGTTTAGGCAGGGAAGACAAGGTACAATCACAACAAAAATTATAGAAGACTAGTATGTTATTCTGGAACAGCAGTGCATCAGTTACAAGTTCCTGATTGTCACTGTTTATACACAAAGACTCCGTTCTGGTAATTCTGTCATTCATTCACCAAAGCACACCATAAAGTGACACAGGTTCATTTGTGAAGTAAGCGAAACACATATTTGCAATCAAACTATTTGTCAGTGAGATAGAGATGGAGTCAGATTCTTGTAAACTGTTCAAGTCCATTCTGGACATTCTTGATGAACAACACTGTTTGAGAGTTAGGATACAAGCATGTGAACAATGAAGAAAAGAGATTAGGCTTTTGTCAAATCAGCCACCCGTTGATAACTGCCCATGCACAGGCTTATTGGGCAAGTCTACATGAGATGTCTACTGTGTAGTACATTAAATTAGCCACACACACAGTAAATGTGTTGGCATAGACACACGTGTGTCTGTTAGGCTGGAGTAAACTAATATAATCAACAGCAGGATAGTACTCATAAATACAAGTACTCTATCTTGTCGCAGTAAAAAACTCCGTAGCAGCTCATGTGTAGGTGCTGCCCTGGCTGGCTGGGACACAGGGATGCTTCAGTGCGCAGGATGCTCATTGCCTAGCCTTTTACTGAAGCACCCTCCTGCCTTGGGTTGGTGAAAATGTGTGTATGCTGGCATGAAGGACAGAGTTCATATGACAAAATCCATTCAATGTTATCTGGAACAATTTCAAAATGAACACTGGTGTCATGACAATCCATTCATTAGAACAAGGCGTGAAATGTATTGAATCTCTCTGAAATGTTCCTTTCTTCTAGAATGCCCCAAAACCCCTGGGTCAGGACCCATTCATTTTCTACAGCATTGATTCCTGTTACTCCCATTTTGCTTTAAGTTGCTAATAGAGTTCAGGAAAGGTTGTTTTCCTTGCCAATTCGTAGACCCACAGACAACTTTCCTTACAGCCTCCTTTACTTCTTTGTTTCTGAGGCTGTAAATGAGAGGGTTGACCAATGGAGTCAGCACAGTATAGGAGAGAGAGAATATTTTGTTCAGGTCTCTAAGGTTGTTGGTTCTTGGGAGCATATACACAGTTGCTAGGGTCCCATAGAACATTGTCACTACAGTAATATGAGAGGAACAGGTGGAAAAGGCCTTTTGTCTCCCAGTAGTGGAAGGGATTTTCATTATGGTGGTGATAATGCAGACATAGGATATAAGAGTCAAAAGGAAAGGGGGCAAAACAAATATACAGGTAAGACTGTAGTCTAGAAGTTCAATCTCATAGGTGTCACTGCAGGAGAGTTTAATCACTTCAAGAAAGTCACAAAAGAAGTGGTCAAGTTGATTGGGTCCACAGAAGGTTAATCGTAACAAGAACAGATATACAGTGGAGACAACTATAAATCCAATGATCCATGAACCAGTTGCAAGTTTGAAACTAAATCTGTCAGTCATAAGAGCTGCATAATGCAATGGTTTACATATGGCTAAGTACCGGTCATAAGACATTACAGATAAGAGACAGCATTCTGTAACTATACAGATACCAAAGAAAAACAATTGGATGAAGCAGCCAGAGAATGAAATGGTTCTGTTTCCAGTGAGGAAGCTGGCCAGCATCCTGGGCAGGAGGGTGCAGGTATAGCAGGTCTCCAAGCAGGACAAGTTCCCCAGGAAGAAGTACATGGGGGTGTGTAGATGTCCAACAGCTATGATGAGTGCAATGATAAGGATATTCCCAGCCACAGTTGCAATGTAGAGTATGAGAAAGAGGAGGAAGAGAGGTATTTGCAACTCTGGGACAATTTCAAATCCCAGGAGGATAAATTCAGAGATAGAAGTATGATTTCTTACTTCTGCATCTGCCATGGCAGCAGAGAAATTCCATACAACTCTGCAAAATAATCTAAAGAAAACAGAAAATTCTGAATGCCAAGAAATAGTCCATCTCCTGAGTTTTCAAGAGACTAATATTGCCTGAAAATGACCTATCCAAAGTACGATTTCCAAAGTTCCACCCAGGAAGTGAATACTTCAGCATATTCATTTCTAGATCATCTTCAATGAAGCCACTTTCCCACCTACGCCATTATAAGAAAAGTAAGGGGACAATTCTTTTTGATAGACATTAAAAAACAGTTTTACAGGATGCCCAAACACTGTATCATGTAGCCTTCACCCTCACCTCCTAACACTATAAGGCTGAATTATGATTCTTCTAATCCGGCAAGCTTCAGTGTATAAATTAGGAAATCTATGTTTTACAACTGACACCTGGTTGTGATCCAGAAGTTGGTTTTGAACTAGAAGCTGGTTCTAAGGAAAGTAATCAAAGGTTTATAGGGTTTTTAGTTTATACATTAGAAACCTGTTCAACATCTTCATTAACAACTTGGACAAGGGGGTGAAAAGCACCCTGTTCAAATTCATGGATGACACTAAGATGGTGGGAGAGGTGGGCATGATAGAAGGGAGGGACAGGCTACAACTAGATCTGGACAGGTTACAGGGGTGGGCAGATGAGACTAGGATGGGATTCAACACTGACAAGTGCAAGGTGCTGCACCTGGGGAGGAAGAACCAGCAGCATACCTACAGACTGGGGAACTCCCTTCTCATCAGTGCAGAGGCAGAAAAGGATCTTAGAGTCATCATTGATGCCAAGATGAACATGGGCCGGGAGTGTGGGGATGCAGTCAGGAAGGCCCAACCGCACCTTGTCATGCATCCACAGATGGATCTCGAGCAGGTCCAAAGAGGTGATCCCCCCCCTCTATGCGGCACTGGTCAGGCCTCAGCTGGAGTACTGTGCCCAGTTCTGGGCACCACACTTCAAGAGGGATGTGGACAACATGGAGAGGGTTCGGAGGAGGGCCACTCGCATCATCAGGGGCAGGCCCTACAAGGAGAGGCTATGGGACCTGAACCTGTTTAGCCTCCACAAGAGAAAGCTGAGAGGGGATCTGGTGGCTGTCTATAAACTTACCAGGGGGGATTAGCTGGGAATGGCAGAGTCCCTGTTCCCCTGGGCACTACCAGGAGTAACTAGGAATAACAGCCACAAGTTGATTAAGAGTAGATTCAGGCTAGATATTAGGAGGCGCTACTTCACAGTCAGGGCAGCTGGGATCTGGAACCAACTTCCAAGAGAAGTGGTGCTGGCTCCTACCCTGAGGTCTTCAAAAGGAGGCTAGATAATCACCTAGCCGGGGTCGTTTGAACCCAGTACTCTTTCCTGCCCATGGCAGGGGTTCGGACTTAATGATCTTCTCAGGTCCCTTCTGACCCTACCAACTATGAAACTGCAGGGATCAATTCTGATCAATACCTACATTATAAAATGAAAATGTATCATCCATTCCTATCATAGCTAATCATATGAACATATGTCTCCTAGTGTCCTGGAATCTTTCTTTCACTCAAAAATTTGTGCACCATGAAGAGGAATGAATAGGTTCTGAGTCAGAATAAAACTCCACTCCCTGTCCATATTTAGATGGATGGCATGTTTTTCTTCTGTTCTGAATGTTAGGATGCTCTGTTACTACACTAGAAAATACTGCCCATATCAAGTGTTGGGGAAACTTTTGTAAGGCTTCAAAAATCATGACTTCTATTTAATTGAAAGGGCATATTCTGTCACTAAGAAAATAACTTCTTTTCTTCTCCACAAACACACATTATTTAAAAAAAATGTAAGTGACTGAAATGCAAAATATGTACACGTGTGTCACTACTGATACTCACCCCAGATACTTAGGAACAGTGCTGAGAACAGAGTGTAGAGGATTCATTACACTGGTTCTGTATGCTAGGGTAAAACAGAGATGCACCTGGAAGCCTGAGCATCCTGAATTGCAAAATTACACAAGGCAGTACCAGTGGCTGCTGCTTCAGTGAGGGATTGACTGAGGATGGGGTCCACAGCTCAGGAGAGCGGTAATTGCCTGAAAAGAACAAAAACACAGGATACACTGATGGCATTGATCTGTAAGATGTTACCAAGTCCCCAGAAAAGTATATAAAGGTTACTGGGCTACCATAAAACACACCTATTTGGCTGAACCAAAAAGTTTGCATTGCAAGCCATGACAGCCTTTTAGCATGCATGGATAATGTTCTGGCCTGAGCAAGTCCCAGAGCAATGGGAAGAAAATTCCTGTCATGGCTACACAGCTCACCACTGTAGAGCACCTAAAGCTGAAGGAAAGAAGGAAGGGTCATTCAATTAGATTTGTGGCCAAGGTGCAAGACGATCTTATAGGTCATTTTGATTCTTTTTAAGTCAGGTTCCTAGATAATCCTGGAAATCTGAAGCTGAAATGCTTTTTCATGAGGCCGATACTCTGTGCCCATGGAAAAGAGAACAGGCTGACTTGGTTGGTGAGTGACCACTTACATGAAGAGGCAACACATATTTGCTAATGGTTGATTCTTTCTCCTCCCAGGTCAAAGCCTCTTACACAAAACAGCTCTGAGAACAACTCAGTAACTAACATGTGTCCTCAGTAGATGGGGATTACTGAATGTTACAGCCTGAGACATGGGTGGTAATGTCACTGGTGAAAGGGACCTGTGCACTAGGAATTGATCAGCAATTTCTGTAATGGTAAAGACACCTAATCTAGAAGTATTACCAGCTGTACCGTAGTGTGTCACAAAAGTGCATTAGTGGAGTTAATGCTACAGAAAGCACCTGGGATGAGAATGTTCCTTCAGGTGTCCTGTGCATCTCTGCAAGGGAGAGCCATTTAAATTTTGCCCCATATAAGAATGTGCCCGGTTTCCCAGCATCCTTTTAGGAATCAGTAAGACACTCTTTATCTGGTTACCTGGCCTCTGTTTGCCTGCTAGAACAATGCCTACAACATGTGGAATCCTGATCCTGTCCTGTGAAGTGTCTGTTGCCCAACCCTGCTTGGTGTCATCTGCAGATGTATTTAGTGTATATGGCTCAAGTAACTTGGAAAACTCTTAGTGAGTTCCTTGAAGTGGGATTCAAAAGAGACTAAGAATTTTACAAGTATTAAAGCTCTAATCAAAGGCTATTGAAATGATCAGCAATTTCTCTATTGGCTCCAATATATGTTATATCAAGACCTGTATCTTTGGTGTGAAAGTAAATACAAATGTGTGTGAGATAGCGGGAGGGAGGACATGTAGGAGTAGCATTCCTGCATTTTGCAGGCAGTTGGATCAAACAACTTTTGAGGTTCCTCCCAATCCTGTGAGCATATCACATGCCCATCTTGATTAAGTGGAAATTTTATGAAGGCCATTTTCTGTTAGAGACTGATGGAATGGAGAAGCTTTCATCCAGCTCTTTTCAAAGTTCAGCCTCTAAAAATCATTTGTACTATTATCATCAATCCTGTAAATCTGACAGATCTCAGACTAAAGGGACTGAGGATGCACTAAGGAGACATAATTCAATATTGGAATCCACATCATGTCCAACAAGAGATCATTAGGATTATTCTAATGTTATCATGAGAGCTTGATTTATTCTGAATTGGGTTTTTTTCTTAACTTACATTTTAATCTAACGTGAAATATTTATTCTTTGACACATTTAAAATGCTATCATATAATTATATTTCTTTTTCTGTCTGAGATTACATTTTTGACACACCTATATTCTTAAAAAACTGTCATACCTTTGTAAGAGTTATTTATCCTGTATCACATTTTACATGATTAAAATGTTCTGAGTCTAAGAAACTGGTTTAAGAAAATAGAAATTGAAGAATGAATATTTTCATGCAGATAGAATACATCTGTGGGTTTTGTATGCGCTTGTCTATATAGATATTTAAATAATTTATTTAATTTAGTGATCTTCTCTGAGTCCTGAGGTATGGGTTAAAATTGAAAAAAAAATTTAAAAGATAAAGACATTATATAATATGTCCAAATGTCCAAATGCCTATGATATATTTTAATATTGATTATATTTTGGTATAACAAAAAATAATCTAAAGATGCTGTAGCACAAAGAGCTATTCAGAATATTATTTTTATGGAACAGGTTTGATTATAGGATTTACATTCATGGGTGGTCAAATTAGTTGTATTTCTCTAGCTATCCATCTGTTTACATACCTATCCAGTGACCCATCCTGAATCTGGTATTATATTATTTGAAGAAAAGAAGAGAAAAATGGTTCTTTACCTTACAAAAGTGAAGAAAAGCTGGATTATTTAATGTGATCCCTTCCCTCTTCATTCTGGGAATCAAAGAATTGCTTCTGTAGTCAATCTACTCTCATTTCAGATGCATCATTTCTCCCAGCTGAGAGACCTACATATTCCCAGAAAGAAGCTGTTGTTCTTCACCCAGGCTTTTGTTCTTTTGTATGTTAGAGGCATTACATCATGTCAGGCTCTCCCTGGAATCACTATTTATCCTTCCCTTGACAAAGTGATAATACTCCAGACACTTCTGTAGGTGGGAATGTCAAATAATTATTGTACAGGCTAAGCCACGATTTGTACGAAGTACACACCCTCAAACAAACCCAACAAACAAACAAAAACACTGAAAAAAAAGAGACTTGCTCAGGAAGGACAGTGGGAGAACTAACAAAGGCAAGGCATGAATACATTTTAACATACAAACATGCTTAATTTAATTAAATCTGAGACTAATTCACTGTTTTGGAAAGAACATTCCAAATAATCAGAAAATACTGCTGGGTGTGTACAACTGTACATGTGAATCTCTGTATGGTACAAAACACTTCATTTTAAAGGAGGATCTAAAGTCTCATCCCAAATGAAGAACTTTGTCTTGTGCTGGAGGTAATGCTACTGAGGTGCTCCACAGACAGGGGTCTAGAAAGAAGGTATCCAAGCTGACTTCGAGGCCTCTTGACCACTATCCTCCAGAGGCTCACAGGAACAGCTGAGTGGCAACATCACAGCAGGCACTTAGAACACGTTTTGGTCTGCTTGATTGTATTGAAGTCAGCAGATCCTAACAAACTCCATCTCTGGATGCTGAAAAGTTGGAGAGGAAGGATTTCAGAGTCCTTGGCAATCATATTTCCAAAGTTGTGGGGGGCAGACAAGGTTCCAGATGTCTAGAAAAGGGCTGACATAGTGCCCGCCTTAGAAAAGGCAACAATCCAGAAATGACTTCAAGGGCTCTCTCCACACACAGGCTATTGCTAGTATGGATAACACAAGTGCTATGTCATGATGTAGGGCAAACAGCTTATTAATGGCCTGGATAAATGTCTGGCCTGTGCATACCATTTCGTATGAGAGAGTGCTCCTGAGGTCTGCAGGTCCCTACCTGTTACCCCCTGTACTGGGCCTACATTTTGTGCAATGTCCTCCTCCAAAGACACAAGGCCATGCACACTGCTGCCAGAGATGTCGGGTGATGCAGATGAGTTGTTGGTCTCAGGGTCTGAAGCAAAGTGGAGTAGGAGCAATATTAATTTCCTATGTCCAATTGCACACCAAGATTTGAAAGAGCAGTTGGTTCTTCTTTGTGTCCTGGTGGAAACAAGGTTTCTCCTGATGGCTGAAGTGATGATAAGTCTTTAGTCCACTAGGAGTGAGGTCAGCAAAAACGCAGCTGCCTAGTGAAGTTCCTAACTGTGTGTATGACCAGACCCAGCCAGATCTTAGTGGTTTCACTTATTCTGCTGTGACCATGGATGTAACTGGATGAAGACATGGTTGTGTTTGCACAGTTCTGTAGTTGGCTGCCCAGGGATCTGCCAAAGGAAAAGATGGGTGTGTATTAAAGGGAAGCTGTGATTCAATAGAACTTTGTACGTTTCTTCTGCTGGTTGAAATGACTAGAAGCCATTAGTCTGCTAGGAATGATGTCAGCCAAAGCAGCTGTCACAGGGAAGCTTTTTGATTGTGTGTATGACCACATCCAGTTAGATCTTTGCGGTTCCACTTATTCTGCTCTGACTGTGGGGTCCAATTACATGAAGGCATGGCTGTGTTTGCACAGTTCTGCAGCTAGCAGGCATACTCAGTCTGCACATATACATTGTAGTGCAATGTCATCCACATACACAGCCTATGCAAGATGAGTATTCCCTAGCAAAAAGTGTTAAAAATGCCCTGTATGTGGCTAACAAATGGACACACCATGGCAACAACTTCAGAGTATGTCTTAATGTTCCTCAGATGATTCCAATCCCTGATGCTCCTGTTCTGGGGCCTTAGTCTATTTGCTGCCTCTCCCAAGAGCACTGGATGCAACGACTGCACAGTTGGAATAAAAGGGCCGCCTGCTTGCCTTCCATCCCTCTTCTGGCTTCTGGACCTTCCTCTGGAGAAACCTTGGTGCATTCTCTGAAAAGACTTTCTTTTTTGAATTTTACCCTTCTTCCTGCCCCCATAATGACTGCTTTGACATATACCTGGGGACCCTTTTCTGCTCTTATTATCCTCCTTTGTATTCTTTCTTGCCTCCGATGACACTTCATCTCTGGGCATTGTTGATTGGTCTGATTGTGGCCATCCATCAAACTGTCTATGGTCTGTCCTATTAGCATATTCCTTTTTTTTTCACTAAACCACCACATGAACATATCTTAATTTGGTTATATACAGGAACTCCTAATTTGGTCAGTTTACCAAAACTGGAAATCACAATGACTGTGCAGTTTCATACTGTCCTGGTGCCAATGCTACAGAGCGCCTTATCTCTGTTATGGAACAGTGTTCATGTCTTCAGTTTCCCAGCCTGTGTTTCTGCTGGCTTTAGGCATAGTAGGCCTTGAAGGAAACTTTGTCACAAACAGGCTTTTAGAAATCAGTTAACTCTTACCATTTTTCAGGACCAGTTTCTAATGCAATGTCTACTTTTCCTACAAGCCAATTCCCAAAAGCAAACCTCTAACTATCATTTTCTAGCTATCATTCCCTGTCCCTCAGCATGTCAAAATATTGTGGGCGACATGTTGAAATTGCAGCCTGGACATGTTCCCATCATTACCATGTGGCCACCTCTCCCCTGCTGCCATATTCAAAAGCTCCATGAGGATGGATTGGGGATGGGTCATATTCCCTCCCCACTTACATGTGTGGTTCAGGCCTGGGTTATGCCCCCTCTCACACAATATGGTGAAATCGGGGCCAGGCCATGCATCCTTCACACAATCTGTCTGGATAGGGTAGGCCCCCTCCCCTTCTCTTACAGCATTCAGTAAGTCCTTGGTTGCTCCCTGACGCCCTAGTATGTCCGCATCAGGCCTGGCCTTCCCCTCCCCCTCCACCCCCAAGTGCTGAATCAACCTAATAAGTCCAGATCTGGACTGGTGATGGACTGAGCACCTTTCATCCATCCTGTGGAAGAAAAGGTTGGTTCCACTTTAGATGAAGGGAACCTGGGTTCCAGGACCTCCAGCTTCCCATAGGAGTAACCTAGCTATTGAGCTTTGGAGGCAAAACACATGTGTATGCTCCTGAGGCTAAGTTTGTATTTGGTAGTCATTGTTTTTGGCCAACTCTATTTCCAGGAGTCTTAAGACTGCTATACATTTGCAAGGAGTGTGTGTTATATGCTTTGGCAGGTAGTGAGCATGCTCAGTCTGTGCATATACTTCATAGGGCAATTTTACCTATGTCCACAGGGCTCTACATCCAAGAACTGGACTGTCTAGGCAAAAAGTGCCAACAATGCCCTGTACATGGCCAAAACATGGACACAAAAAGAACTAATAAACACCAGAATGTCACTCCAATTATCTTGTGAGAAAGTCAAAAGAAATCTTGTGACTGAGCTAAGAAGAATATGTAGAATTCTGTCATCCCCTAGTTCTACCTGAACACGAAGCAGTCCATGCTTTCTAATCACAGTGTGTTGGTATTTGTCCTGAAAGCTGGGACTTCTGAAGGACACTAAATTAGTTAGACATAAAATATCCAACAAGATTTGAGATCAACACTCCTAGAGTTGGGTTAAAATAGAAGTTCAAATTTATTAGTTAAAGCTACAAAAAAGTAAGGAAATAACAGACAGGAGATTCAGCATGCCTGCCATTGATCTCTTTTCAATTTATAATGGATAGTCAGGCACTTTCATTATACCAGTTTTATTTATGGGACTCTCAACACAATATTCGACAACTCAACTTCCTAAATTGCCTGATTTGTTCTGCTGTATAATCCCCATGTTTACACAGGGAAAACAAGGTACAGCCAGACAAAAGTTATATATTATTCCTGGCAAAGCAGTTACATGAATTGGAATGTCCTAGCTGTCACTGTTTATTCCCAAATACTCCATTATAGTAATTCTGTCGTTCATTCACAAGGGCACAGTGTAAACTGGCACAGGTTCAGATTTGAATGACGTGAAACATATTTACAAATGAACTATTAGTCAGTGAGATAGAGATAGATTAAGGTTATTCTAGACTCTGTTCAAGTGAGTTTTGGATATTTTTCTGGACAAGCTAAACTATTTGAGGGCTAGGATACAAATGTGTGAAAAATGAGTCAGAGGTGAGGTTTTTACTATATCAGCCACTCCTTGATATCTGCTCATGCACACGACCACTCTGTGCAACTTAATGGGAGATCGACATCCCTGCCTAACTGTAGGAAGCCTCCAGTTGAATAAAATGGATTGTTTACTGGATTAAAGCACACAGAGTTCATATGGCAAAATCCATTCCATATTTTTTTGGGGAGCAATTTTAAAATGAGCATCTTGGTGTCAGGACAGTATATTAATTTGCACAGGGTACAAAATGTATCAAATTCTTCTAAAGTTTCTCTTTTTTCTCCAATTCCCCCAAATCCCTGTGCCAGGACCAATACATTTTCAACAGCTTGGATACCTGTTATGTCCAATTTTGTTTAACCTGCTAATAGAGTTCAGGAATGGTTGCATTCTTCTCCAATTCAGAAGCATGCAGACAACTTTCCTTACAACCTCCTTTACTTCCTTGTTTCTCAGACTGTAAATGAGGGGGTTGGCCAATGGAGTCAGCACAGTGTAGGAAAGAGAGAATATTTTGTTCAGTGCTGTTAGGGTATTGGATGTTGGGGACATATAGACTATAGTTATGGACCCATAAAATATGATCACCACAATAATATGAGAGGAACAGGCGGAAAAGGCCTTTTGTCTCCCAGTAGTGGAAGGGATTCTCATTATGGTGTTGATAATCCAAACATAGGACATGAGAGTCAAAAGGAATGGAGGCAAGAGGATTATACATTCAAAACTGAAAACTTCAATTTCAATCTCATAGGTGTCACTGCAGGAGAGTTTAATGACTGGGACATAGTCACAAAAGAAATGGTCAACTTGATTGGGTCCAAAGAAGGTTAGTTGTAAGAGGAAGAGATACGCAATGGTGACAACTATAAATCTACTGATCCATGAACAGCTGCAAGGGTAAAACAAAATCAGTCATAAGGGCTGAATAATGCAAAGGTTTAAATATGGCTAAGTATCTATAATAAGACATCATGGATAAGAGACAACAGTCTGTAACTAACAACATAACAAAGAAAAAGAATTGGATGACGCATCCAGAGAATGAAGTGGTTCTGTCTCCAGTGAGGAGGCTGGCCAGCATCCTGGGCAGGATGGTGCAGGTATAGCAGGTCTCCAAGCAGGACAAGTTCCCCAGGAAGAAGTACATGGGGGTGTGCAGATGCTCAACAGCTATGATAAGCACAATGATGAGGACATTCCCAGCCATGGTTGCAATGTAGAATATGAGAACGAGGATGAAGAGAAGGATTTGCGACTCTGGAAGAATTTGAATTCCCGGGAGGATAAATTCGGTGACAGAACTTTGATTTCTTACCTCTGCACAGAGAAATTCAATACAGCCCTGAAAAATAATCTGAAACAAACAGACACTTTTGAAAGCCATGGAATCAGTCCATCTCTTAAGTTTTCAAATGACTAATTTTTCCTGAAAATTACTTATTCAGGTAGGTGGTTCAATGTTTCAACTAAGAAGTGAACAGCACAGTATATTCATTTTTAGGCCCCCTTCATTTAAGTTATTGCCCTACCTATGCCATTACGAGAAAAGAAAAGGCAAAGTTCTTTGATAGTGTCATGGGTTATAGGGTTTAAATCCTTTCTTGCTTGTTGACTTACTCCCTTGTGACTTCAGAGTGAGACCCCAAAATGGAATCACCAGCCCATCCTGTCAATTGTTCCCATTCTCCTGCCACATCTTGTTGTTTTTACTGGGAGACAGTCCATGCTGGTTTTTCATGGGATCTTTCTATTGTTGTATATGAATCTTATAGGGTTAAAGCAAGGCTTTGTAATGCTAAAAGTGAGGCCATTTCTTTGTCCTTTCACCTCCATTTCATAAAAGCGGACACAGCACTTACGAGACGGCATGGAGAGAAAAGGGGAGCTGTGTGACGGTTACTGTGTGTGAGTTACTGGTAAGATACGAAACTAGCTGAATCCAGTCAACAGGGGAGTCTTGTCAACAGGAGAACCTTGAAAGTCGGACATGATTTGTTTTTTTTAGATAAAGAAACATCTTCAGACAAAATATAGGGGGCATGTAATTCACAAGAGTTAAACTTCTGTGTTCACGCCCACAGTGCCACTTGTTTGGACAGAATAGTGATTTAGTTAATAAATGATTGAGTATTTTTATGAGCATGACCTAATCATGAACTAACGCTTATGCACTTAGAAAGTATAAAAAAGTATTATAAGTAGCAGAGGGAGTCCCTCTCCGGAGGCACCTTGCTTGAGGGAATAAAGATTCTGTATCTGACTTTGAATACTTGCTCTGCATGATCATTGCCCCAGCCTAGAGTGAACTGCACGTGGCTTTAAGAGTGTAATTCATAACACTATGCTGATTTCTTCATAGCGTTTCAACCTCCTCTATACCCCACTATCTCCACATCACTGGCCTGAATGGGCATCATTGTTAGGAGGCTCTCCCTTTATGGATGATCTCTTCTTATCCATTCCTCTCATGGGCAGAGGAGAGTTGCTCCCATTTCTTCTTAAGTTGCCCAAGATCTTGGCCCCATGTCCTCATGAGTGCGCTCATCACAGTGCGGCCTTAACAATGTTCATTAAACATTAACTGAAAAACTCAACAGAAAGTTCTACCATTCAACCTTTCCTGAGATAAGCTCTGAGTTAATGTATTCTTATCCCATGCTGCGGTGTAGGGTTTTGCCTGTTAGGGGGAATCATTCCCCTTAGCCAGTCTGCCTCCCCTCTCTGGTCATCCACTGGACTCCTCCAGGTCTCATGCCATCCATCCTTGTGTTGCCTCCCAGCTCCTGTCCTCACTCAGTCCCAAGAGGTAACTCTGAGTCCCAGTGTTGCCAATTCTGGTCTGGCCTTGAACTCTTCCACTGTTCTCCACTGGAAAGCTCTGTCCCTTTTTGTGGTTCAGTATTTACCAAGGCACACAGTGGTTTCAGCTTCTAGAGCAAGTCACACGTGTCTTCCCAGCCCCATCTCTGCCCCTGCCCCTCCCCTTACCCCTCTCCCTGCCCATGCCCTTCTCTAGGGGGTCTGTTCACTGCCAGCTGTAGCTCTTCCCAGCGGTGTGCTGGCCCTGTCCTTTCACCCCTTTCTCCTGGGGTGTGTCTCCAGCTTTGCCCTCCTGTGAGCTGCTCCACTCTGCTTCCCAGCTCCCCACCTTCTCTCAAGGCTTCTTGCTGCTTCTCCCCCTATCCTCCTCCCTTGCCCTTCCTGTTGCTTGTTCTCTGGCCATGCCCCCCTTTCCCCCTGACCCAGGGGGTCAGGCAGCTACAAAACTACTGTGTTGGGGCCTGTCATGCTAGTGCCTTTCCATCTGCTGGGGGAGGAGACAGAAGGGAAACCCCCATTTGTTGTCTCTTCCCCTCTCACACATCCCCCACCTCAAGACACCATTAGGCACTCTTGACTGATTACCTGGGTCCATGGAGGCAGATGAGGGTGTGAGCAGGGAAGATGCCAAACCAGGTGTGGGAATATCTCTTGAATGGCAACAAGATAAGTAGTCAGCCTCTGTGTTAATCTTGCCTGTATGTATTCTATATTAAATTGAAAGGGTTGTAATGACCAGGCCCAATGGATGAGGAGGGTATTATTTGGTCGGGAGGATTTGAGCCATTTTAAAGGGGCGTGGTTGGTGATGACCATGAAAGCTTGACCTAGCAAGTAGCCATGGAGATACTGAATGCTAGGACTGTGTGAAACGGAAGCATTTCATTTCGACCAACATTTAAACATTTTCACAGAACAGCAGTTCATTTAAACTTTTGTTTCGAGTTGAAACAGCTGTTCCATTTTGTTCCGTTGAAACGTTTTGATGTTTTGACCCTGTTTCAATGTTTTGCCCATAAGATATAATGGGGAAGGTTGAAACAGGATATAACTTTATCATTTAAAGCCAGATTTGGATTAAACTTGCAGGGCTGGTAGCCACTTCTGAGGGCATGATGTATACCAAGCTTTAAGATGATAGGTGTAGGGAGTTTAGAGAAAATGAACCCCAAAATCTTGACAGAAAACTCATGTCATGTGTATGTGTTAAGCTACAGTGGGGTCAAAACTACAAGGATGGTAGGCCCTGGTTAGGCCAAAAAGCCTCCCAGATTTCAAGGTGATAGGTGCAGGGGTTTGGGGGGAACTGCACCTCAAGCTGCTGACAGGCAAAACTCGCAATATAGATGACCCTGTGTGTGTTAAGGCACAGTGGGCTGAAAAATGCAGGGGTGGTAGCTCCTGCTGAGGCCACAAAGCCTGCCAAATTTCAAGGAGATAAGTTCAGGGGTTTGGGGGAAACTGCACCTCAAGCTGTGGACAAGCAAAACTTGTGACATGGGTGCTTGTGCAACTGTGTTTATTTTGGGGCACTGGGGAGGAAGGGATGACTACTGCAGGCCTGGCTGCTAAGCTGCTGTTTTACCAGTTACCAATTAATCATGATTCACTCAGGGACCAGCTCAATACACAGTACCTAGCTACTACATAATGACTCAACGAGCATGAGTTAACACCTACAAAACCATGACTAAGGAAAGGAAATAATCAATATTAGACAATCAACTGCCCCAAGACAAACACAGTTGCACAAGCACCCATGTCATTTGTTTTGCCTGTCAGCAGCTAGAGGTGCAGGACCCCAGAACCCCCTTGCACCTATCTCCTTAAAAGCTGGCAAGCTTCATGGCTGCAGCAGGGGCTAGCAGGCCTGCAGCTTTCACCCCATTGCACCTTAACACACACAGTGTCACCCATGTTACAAATTTTGCTTGTCTTCAGCTTGACGTGCAGTTTCCCTCAAACCCCTTCACTTATCTCCTTGAAACTTGGCAGGTGTCGTGGCCCCCACAGGGGCTAGCACGCCTGCAGTTTTCACCCTGCTGTGGCTTAACACATACACATGACATGAGTTTTGCTTTTAGGATTTTGGGGTGCAGTTTCTCTGAACTCCCTGCACGTATCTTCTTGAAACTTGGCATACTTTATGATCTTAGAAGAGGCTACCATTTCTGCAAGTTTTGTCCAAATCTGGCCAGAAATTACAAAGTTATAGGCTGTTTCAACCTTCCCCATTATAGCCTATGGGCGAAATGTCGAAACAGCGTTGAAACGGCGAAACATTTTGAGTTGCCTTGTTTTGTTTTGAGGCTGTTTCGACAATATCTGTTTCATTTTGATTTTGCTCTTTTGACCTTGAAACAGGTCAAAACAGTGTCAAAACAAAACTGGTGGCAAAATTTTGCACGGCACTGCTGGATACCCCAATTTGGCACTAAACATTTGCATTCAATTGTGGCATACCTTCGTTCCTGGGGTGTGAGTTTTTTGGTCACATATGCCACTGGTTGCTCCATGCCCCCAACTGTTTGAGAAAGCATGGTTCTTAGATCTTGGCCTGAAGCACCGACCTGAAGGACAAAGGGCCGTGAAAAGTCTGGGGTATGTAACAACACGTCTTCACACAGGGCCTGTTTGGCTTGTTTAAAAGCCATCACTTGCTTTTCCCTCAATTTGATGAGGCCATTACCCTTTCCTCTGAGTAGATTTTTGAGGGGAACAGTGAGTCCTGCCAAGTGGGTGATGAAATGCCTATAATAACTAGAAAGGCCTAGCCCTCTTTTTTTTTTTTTTTATTCAGGAACTTCATAATTCTGGAGCCACTTTTTCTGCCAATGGCTTGATTCTGCCTTGGCCTATTAGGAACCCTAGATATTTGGTTTCTGCTTGGCCTCATGCACATTTCTGTCTGTTGCAGCTCTTGTAGGACTGCTCGCACTGCTTTAAGGTTTTGTGTACACCCAAGTGTTTGTTTACACCACAATATCATTGATGTAGGCTGCTGCATACTGCTGGTGTGGGGCTAACACCCGATTCATTAATCTCTGAAAGGTTGTTGCTTCCCCACTGAGGCTGAATGGCATCCTAGGGAACTCATGAAGTCCCCACGGGGTTCCAAAAGCTGTTTTTGCCTGGTCTTTTTGGCATAAAGGAATTTGCCAATACCCCTTAGCTAAGTAAAATGTTGAAGTATACCTGGCTTGTCCTATTCTCTCTAGCAAATCTCCTACTTGGGGCATAGGGAAGGCATCACATTATGTGATCGCATTTAGTTTTTGAAAATTGATACAGAGCCTCAAAGTTCCATTGGCTTTTGGGACCATTACTATCGAGCTTCACCAAGGGCCTCTAGATTACCGAATAATACCTTGTTCTAATATTTTCTTGATTTCTTTTTTTACTAGTGGGTACTGATGATAGGGTATCCTCCACCATCTCTCGCTAACTATAGCCCCTTCTAAAGATGAAATTCGCAATGCAAATGTTTATGGAAAGAAGAAAATGGGTAAATCTCGCATGGCTTATATTTGGCTGCACTGTAACATAAATAATGAAGTCTATATTTTAATAAGGACAGCTGACAACATTAATCGCATTCATAGTCTTCTTTGTGTTTCCAAGAGTTGTGCTGTAAAAGTTGGTTCTAAGAATGGCAGTAAAAGGTTTATACAGTTTTCAGTTGAGAGTGTAAGGATTCAAATTTTTATCTGGAGTTTCTGAAATATAAAATGAAAATGTATCCATTTCTATCATTGCTAATCATTTGAGCTTATTCAGGTCTTTTAGTGTCCAGGAATCTTTCTGATTCAAGAATCAGTACATCATGAAGAATAATGAATAGATTCTGAGTCAGAATATAATCCCACTCTCTTCCCATAGGCAGATGGACAGCACTATTTTCTTCTGTTCTGAGTATTTGGATGCTCTGCTACTACATTAGAAAAAACATCCCATCACAGATACTGGGAAAACATTTGTCAAGCTCCAAAAATCATGACTTTGGTTGAATTGAAAGGGCCTTTTCTGTAACAAAAGAAATAACTTTCTTTCCTCCCTATAAACATGTTATTTTAAAGAAATGTAAGCGGCTGAGATGCAAAATATGTACGTGTGCTTCATTTCTGAAGTTCACTCCAGGTACTTAGAACAATGCTGAGAATTGAATGTAGAACATTCATTTAATAGATTTCATAGATTTCATAGACATTAGGGCTGGAAGGGACCTCGGGAGATCATCGAATCCAGCCCCCTGCCCAAAGGGCAGGAAGTCAGCTGGGGTCATAGGATCCCAGCAAGATAAGCATCCAATTTACTCTTGAAGGTACTTAACACTAGCGTGAAAGACAGAGATGCTATGGGACCCTTGAGTGTCCTGACTGGCAATGTCACACAGGACCGTATCCATGGCATTAATGGGGTGGGGTGGGGTCGGGGGGACTGACAATGGGGTCATCTGTGACAGTTCACCCCCTGGTTCCATCCCACAGGATACAGGTAATTATGCCAAAAGTACAAAATCACATGATACACTGATGGCATTGACCTGTAGGGTCTTACCAAGTACCAAGCTAAAGTAAAAACAAAACAAAACAAAAAAACGCCAACATTTACTGGGGTATTTTGAAACACAACTATTTGATTGGGCCAAAAAGTTTTCTGTGCAACCCACAACAGCCCTCTTGCATGCATGGATAACAATCTAGTCAGGGTAATTCCCAGGGCAATGAGAAATTCATTCTAGCTGTGAGTAAACAGCCCACCACTGTAGAGCACCCAAAGCTGAAGGAAAGACAAAAGGGTTGGCAGATTAGATTTGTGGCCAAAGGAGAAGGGCATTTCTAATGATAATTTTGTTTCTTTTTAAGTTGGGGCTTAACATAACAATAGAAATGTGAAGCAGAAATGGCCTTTCATGAGGCAAACCCTTTGGGTCTGTGGCAAAAAAACAGGAAGACTCCACTGGTGAGCTACATGTACATCAAGAGGCCACAAAAATTTGCTAGTGGTTGATTCTTTCTCCTTCTGGATTGAAGCCTTTCCCGCAAAACAACTCAGTAACTAACATGTGTTCTCAGTAGGTGGGGATTACTGATGTTTAGAGACTCAGACAATTTAATTGGAAATGCAGTGAAAGAGGTCAGAGTTCTAGGAACTGATCATCAATATATTTCACATAAAGACACCTAAGCTAGAAATATTACAAATAGAACCATAATCTGTCACAGAAGTTCATTAGTGGAGTTTATGCTCAAGGAACTACCTGTGATATGAGAGTTCATTTAGTTCTCCTGTGCAAGGGAGAGACACTTCACAATTTTACCATATAAAATGGTACTTGATTGCCCAGCATCCTCTTGAGAATCAGTAACAAACTTTTTACTTGTTCACCTGACCTCAGTTGCCCTGTCTGAACAATGCCTACAACATTTGGAATCCTGATTCTTTCCTGTGAAGTGTCTGCTCCCCAGCCCTGTTTGGTATCATTTGCAGATTTATTTAGTGTATATGGCTGAAGTCGCAGGGAAAACTCTTAGTGAGTTGCTTGTAGAGGGATTCAAAAGAGACCCTATAAATTTACAAGTATTAAACCTGTAATCAAAGCCCATTCTAATGATCAGAAATCTTTCCACTGGCCCCAATGTATGTTATATCAAGACCTGTGCCTTTAGTGTGAAAGTAAATAAAATATGTGAGAGACAGAGAGAGGGAGGGAGGACATTTGGGAGTGGCATTGCTGCATTTGTGCAGGCAGTTGTACCAAACAACTTTTGAGGTCCTTTTCAACCCTATGTTTTTTGTCAGTTGTCCAATTTTATTAAGTGGATATTGTAAAGAGGCCATTTTCCTTTAGAAACTGATCAAACAAGCTTTTTTGGCCAGGTCTTTTCAAAATTCAGCCTATCAAAATAATTTGTACTATTATTTTCAGTCCTGTAAATCTGACATGTCTAAAACTTAAATGATTGGTGATGCCCTAAGGAGACATACTTCAATATTGGAATCCACATCATACCCAACAAGAGATTATTTAGGATTATTCTAATGCCTCCATGAGAGCCTGAGTTGCTTTGAGTTGCTGTTTTCTTAACTTAAATTATAACTTAATGTGTCAAATGTATTTCTTTATACACTAAAAATGTTATCATGTAATTATATTTCTTTTACTGCCTGGCATTACATATATATCTTTACATTCCATTATGCTTAATAAATGCTATTTAACCTTATATTTCATCTAAGCATGAATAAAATATTCTGACATTAAGAAACAGGCTTTAAGAAAATAGCATTTGAAGGGTGAATACTTTCATATAATGCTTTTCATAAAATACCTTTGTTTTTCTGAAAGTACTAAATATATTAGTATAAAAATATTCAGGGTCTGATTTAAAATATGCAGCACAAAAGAGCTATTCAGAATATTTCTGTATGGAACAGGTTTCAGTATAGCATTTCCATTCATGAATGGATAAATTAGTTCTGTTTCTCTATCTATCCTTCTTTATACCTGTGGCAGGAAGTCACCTTTGTTTCTCCTCAAAATCTCTGCTCTGTGACAATTTGATTAGGATGGGCCCAGCAGAGGAGATACACCTATACCCTGTCTCTTTAGGTAACCTGAACTGGCTACATTCCTGAGGGAGGGGGGAAACCTGCTCCCTCTGCCTATGGGACTGGTATCACCTACCTGGGTGAGGGGCTTCTACCTGGTGGGCTAGAGTCTGCCCGGCAACTAGTGATGTATTTCAAATTGGTTGGCCAACAGCCAACAGGTGCTGGCCTCCATTGGACCAGGGGAATGAGGTCACAGTGTCTATATAAGTTAAGACTGCCCAGGAGGAGCGGGCAGCAGCCATGTGCGGGACTCAGACTTAGAAAGGAGTTTTACCATCTGAAACTGGCTCTCTCCCCTCTAACTCATGAGCGAGGAATGGCCTGCCCCCAGAGAGGATCTCCAGCAGCCTCGGGATGATGCATGTGAGTAAGCTACTCAAGATCTGGTTAGATATATAGCTGGCAGTAACTCAGATGCATGATCAAAAGGCTACCTCAGCCAGACTGTTTTGCTCTATGGGATTTTTATGATATTACTCTATCTTGTACCCTATTTTCACCCTACCCCTGTAATCAATAAAGTTCTCCTTTGAGACCTGTGTAGGAGACTTCTTGAGGGGTGGGTTTAAATTATGCCTAAGAGGCCCCTTAGGTCTGCAGACTAAGAGGGACTTTCCTTTTTGGCCCCTGACCTGGGGACTATTAGGCCTGTGTTTCCCCGAGGACACAGGGCTGAGAGAGTCCCTTCTTGGGGTGGTGGCAGCACACGTTACCCCTGGACTCTGCAGTGGAGTTCGAGAGCAGGTCTGCCAGGGCTTAGGCACCCCTGGAGAGACACATGGAGTCTGGAAGGTGGAGGGGCTCAGTGACGTGGGTGGCTCAACGCAGAAGCGCCCCCTACTGGCCCCCCACAATACCTACCTCCTCACCAACACATCCTAAATCTGATATGGTATTATTTGCGGACATACAGAGAGAAATGTTGCTTTACTTTACAAAGGTTGGGAAAAGCTTGAATCTGTTGTGGTCCCTTCCATTTTCATTCTGGAAACCAAAAAATTGCTTCTGCAGTCAATCTTCTATCCCGATGTATTTCAGATACATTTCTCCCAGTTGAAAGAACTACCTGTTCTCAGAAAGATGTTGCCATTCTACACCCATTTAATTGTCCATTGTACCTAATTAGCATTACAAATATCTGGCCCTCCTTGGAATTATTATTTATCCTGTCTTTGAGAACGTGGTAATACTCCAGACATTCGTGCTGATGGGCATGTCATATCATTATTGTTCAGGCAAAGCCATAATAATAATAGAACCAAGTAAACAACTGCAAAAAAGGTGGAGGGGGGAGAAGGGGGAGAGAGATGGTAGCTTGAAATATTGGGATGAAATGAATGACAAAGAAAAGGAATGAGGAAAACCATGTACTCTCATTAGGGCTTCTATATTGTCATTGATTATGATGCAATTGTCACCTCAACAATTACCCAAATTCCAGACCCAGTCTACCATCTCCTGAGGGCTGAAATCCCCCATGGACTATTTTTACAATCTCAGACTTGCTCACAAAGCAGAGAGGAAGAACAAAGACAGGGAAGAATTGAATACCTTTTAACATTCAGACATGCTTCATTTAGTTAAATCAGAGACAAATTCACTGCTTTGGCAAAGAACATTCCAAATAATCAACAATAAAGTTGGGTATGGACAACTGTTCATGTCAATTGTTGTACATTCTGCACTAATTTTACATGCTTTATTATGTCACAGGCCCTTCCCAACTGAAGCACTTTGTTTTTTTCTGGAGGGGATGCCACTAAGGTGTTCCACACATAGGGAACTAGAGTGCAGGTAGCCCAGCATCAGTGCCTTCTGTGTATGTGACCCCACCTGGCTTCTGCTTAGTGATTCCTGCCCTGGAAGGAATCGTACAGTTTTAAGCTAAGGATCGTACAGTTTTAAGTTAAGCCAGCACATGCTGGCAGTAGGTCTTGGAGGCCTGAGGTGATGCACAGTGGTGCCAGAACTTCAGTTACAGTGGGGACACCTACATGGAGATCTGTCCTGAGCTAGTCCCATCACTTTAGAACCATGCCCCCAACATAAGTTTGCTGATAACTTCCCAATAGACTGTCATCTGTCACCAAAGTATTAGAAAGTCCATAACCAGATCAGCTGTGTGGGAGGTGAGCTGTGCCATTCAAAACTTGCTGGCACTGCATTTCTTCCAAGGGATCATACCTGGGATTCTTCAGATGAGCTTTCTGATCTGAAATGTAGCCATGACTGGCACCCACCCTCCCATCCTGTGCCCAGATAATTGTAGCTCAGAGTACATCAGCTTCAAGCATTCATTCTCCAGCTTGCATCAGGGCTTATCAGATGCCTGGTGACAGTGTCATGAACCTTGCCTGAACACATTGTGGTTTTCTGGGTGAATTAAGTTCTCTTACGAAGTTGGTGCTCTTGCTCATGTGGAAAGTGTTTGCCTCTGCTAGTACCAGCACAAAACTGGAAGTAGTAAATGTTTCCCCACATGCAACATCTGCCTCTTGAGTACCCAAAATATGTATTCCTCCTGTGGCTCATGAAGTTCTATGATAGACACCCGGAGTAATTCACCTATAATCTCAGTGCCACTCTGTGAGCAGAAATTTCATGTTGGGCATCTCAAGGTATAGTGGGGAGCACTGAAGGATGCTCCTGGGTGATCATGAGCACTTACAACATATGAGACCAGGACAAAGAACTTCCCAGAGGCTTGGCCTGTAAAGGCTCCCTCCAGCCAGCACAACCTAGACATCAAGGCTCTGGAGTATTGCGATCTTGTGAGGAACAACAGGTATAGGCAGAAATGACAATTTTTGCTTGATCTGGCCACAGAAAGCAGCCTACAGCTGTGACCAAACACAAGTGCATGGTTAAAAACAGCTTTAAAATGGCCAACCAGGTGATAATCTGACTCCTCATTGCATGAGGTATCAGATAAAGACATTTCAAAATATCCCAGGTTGCACCCCTCACCATTATGTACAGCGCTGGGTCTACGTAGCTCCGCATGCTGCTGGGCATCCATGCTTGCACCAGGCATGAGTGGCCTGAGCACTCTTGCCTGCTGCTGAAGCACCATGGGGCAAGTGTTAGGGGGTCCCCACCCACCCAATGTCCCTCACACCCCACAAACACCACACACCCACACCCTGCCTCCACAACTACCCATATAGATTCATAGATGCTAGGGTCAGAAGGGACATCAATAGATCATTGAGTCTGACCCCCTGCCCTGGGCAGGAAAGAGTGCTGGTGTCAGATGACCCCAGCCAGATGCCTATCCAGCCTTCTCTTGAAGACCCCCAAGGCAGGAGAGAGTACCACCTCCCTTGGAAGCCCATTCCAAATTTTGGCCACCCTTATCGTGAAGAAGTTTTTCCTGATGGCTAGCCTAAATCTGCTCTCTGTCAGTCTATGACCATTGCTTCTTGTTACCCCAAGAAGTGCCCTGGTGAACAGAGCATCTCCAATTCTTTGCTGTGCCCCTAAAATGAATTTGTAGGCAGCTACAGGATCACCTCTCAGCCTGATCTTGTGGAGGCTGAAGAGGTCTAGGTCCCTTAGTCTCTCCTCACAGGGCTTGACCTGTTAATCCTTAACCATATGAGTGGCCCTGCTCTGGACCCTCTCAAGGTTATCCACATCCTTCTTAAAGTATGGTGCTCAGAACTGGAGGCAGTACACCAACTGTGGTTGGACCAATGCCACATACAGGGGAAGTATCATCTCTTTGGCTCTATTTGTCATGCATCTGCTGATGCATGATAAAGTGTGGTTAGCTTTGCTGCTGATTTTATCACATTGATGGCTCTTGTTCATCTTGGAGTCCACTATGACTCCAAGATCCCTCTTTGCTTCTGTGTTGCTTGCAGAGAGTGTCATTCCCCAGCGAGTAGGTATGCTTGTTATTTTTGTGCCCTAGGTGCAGCACTCTGCACTTGTCCTTGTTGTACTGCATCCTACTGTGTACTGCCCACTTTTCTAACCTGTCCAGGTCTGCCTGCAATCATTCCCTACCCTCTGGAGTGTTCACTTCCCCCCACAATTTAGTATCATCCACAAACTCGGACAGAGTACACTTCATGCCCACATCTAAGTCACTGATGAAGATATTGAAGAGTACTGCAGGACCCCTGCAGGACCCCACTACCCACATGCATCCAGGTCGACACTGAAGGACCCCACTACCAACATGCATCCAGGTTGATACTGACCCATCTACTACCACTCTCTGGGTGAGACCCCCCCGGCCAATTTGCCCTCCATTGGATCATGTAGGCATCTAAGTTACAGCCCCTTAATTTATTTATGAGAATGGGATGAGATACTGTATTGAAGGCCTTCCTAAAATCTAAGAAAATAACATCCACCTCCACTCTTTCATCTAAGTGTTTTGTGACCTGGTCATAAAATTAAACCAGATTAGTCAGGCATGATCCGCCTATTACAAATCCATGCTGGTTGCCCTGCTGCATTATTTTTCTTGCTGTACTCACACAAATATGATCTGTAATAATTTTTTCAAAGACTTTTCCAAGGATGGAGGTGCGACTGACTGGCCTATAATTACTCAGATCCTCCTTCCTCCTCTTCTTGAAAATAGGAACCACATTGGACCTTTTCCAGTCCTCTAGGACCTGACCAGAGAACCATGAGCACTCAAACAGCCATACCAGTGATTCTGCTATGACACCGGCCAATTCCTTCAGTACCCTCAGATGAAGCTCATCCAGGCCTGCTGACTTAAACACATCCAGTCCATCCAAGTGAATCTGCACCAAGTCAACGTTGACAGTTGGTGTGCTGGTGTCCCTCTGATGCCCATCTAAGAACCCATTAGGAGACTTATCTTGACCCCTGTTCATGAACACTGAGGCAAAAAACTCATTGAAGAGCTCAGCCTAGTCCCTCCTGTCTGTCACTAATTGCTCCTGCTTGTTCAGTAGGGGTTCTGTGCTGCTCTGTGCCTTCCATTTACTCCCTACGTACCTAAAAAAAGACTTTTTGTTGTCTTTAATTTATGTTGCCAGGCTTAGCTCCATAGTTGCTTTGACCTTTCTAACTGCCTCCCTGCAAGTGTGGGCCAAGTAGGTATACTCCTCCTTGATAGCTTCACCCTGATTTGACCACTTATATGCCTCTTTTTTAGCCTGTAGGCTCCCCTGGATTTCTCTGTTTAGCCAAGGAAGTTTTTAGGCCTCTTTCCGCCCATTCCCTTGCACTGGGATTGTCTCCCTTTGTACCTGAAGAATAGCTTCCTTGAGGAATGACCACATTTCCTGGACTCCTGTCTCACCAATACTCCTATCCTGCAGTGCTTTGTTGACTAAACTAAGCACGCTGAAGTTATGCTTCCTAAAGTCAAGCACTTCCACCCTACTAGTTATCTTACCCATTCTACACTGTATTGTGAATTCTATTGATTGGTGGTCACTGTCTCCAAGGTGACCACAAATCTGCAGTTCCCCTACCAGGTCATCCCCCGTAGCCAGCACCAAGTCCAGTGGGGCATTCCCCCTAGGGGGACTATATACCTCCTACATTAGGTGAAGGTCCAATACGCAGGTTAAGAACTTATGTGAACGGTTGGATTTGGCTGACTGCTCCTGTCAGCAGATGTCAGAGTAGTTTAGGTCCCCCATGACAACCATGTCTTTAGACCATATAGCCAATGACAGCTGCCTCAAGAATTCCAAGTCTAGCTCTTCCTCTTGATGTGGTGATCTGTAGCAGACCCCACCACTAAGTCCCTTTCTCAATGACCTCCATGTATCCTAACTCACAATACCTCAACTTTCTCCTCCTCTGATCACATTTTGATTAGGTTAGATGCATAATGCTCCTTAACATAGACAGCAAACCCCTGCCCCCCTTTCCTCCCTACTCTGTCCTGTCTGTACAACCTATAGCCTTCAATGCATACTGCCCAGCCTGTTAGCCCCACTAAATCGAAGTTTTTGTCTGCAAGCAGGAGTGCGAGTTCTTCCTGCTTGTTCTCCATGCTCCTAGCATGATGAACAGAGGATAAGGATTTGGTTCTCATGGGTTAATATTGTTATGATCCACCAATAAGATCAGAAGAACACCTGGATAAGTAAAGATCTGGAAACACTTCAGTATTTTAATACTGCCAAAGCCCCATGGCAAGGCTCTTCTCCCTCCCCACACCTCTTTCCCACCCCACATGGGTAGATAAGGGTGGGTCCTTGCCCAACTCCTTCTATGAAGCTGGATTGGGTCTGGGCCATGACCCCTCCCCCACATGACATTAGGATAAAATTAGGGCCAGGCCACACTCAAATCCCCACTATGTGTTTGAATCGGTCTGGCCACCTCCCCTCCCTCTTCAGGTCCTAATCAGAGATGGGATACAGTCTGATGCTCTCATATATCTGCATCAAGCCCCACCTGACACTCCATAAGTGCTGGATGAGCCTCACACCCCAGATCTGGACTGTGGATGGACTGACTGCTGTTCATTCATCCCTGGGGGAGGAAAGGTTGGGCACCACTGTTGTAGATGATGGACACCTGGGTTTTAGGACCTCCGGATTCTCATAGAAGTGTCCTAGCTATAAAGCTTTGGAGGGAAAAGACATATTTTCACTCCTGAGTCTAAGTAGAGTAGTCATGGCTTTTGGTTGACTCCATTTTTGGGATTCTTAAGGTTGCTACAGATCTACAAGGAATGTGTGTGTGCTTGCTACAGGAGCTAGCAGGCATGCTCAGTCTGTGCATCTACTAAGTGGTGCAATGCTATCCAATTGCACAGGGCTACAAATCCAAGAACAGGATTCCATGGGTAAAAAGTGCTACAAATGCCCTGTACATGGGCAAAAATGGACGCGGAGAGAACTAACAAACACCAGAATGTCACTTCAATGATGTTGTGATAAATCCTGGAGCGAGCTTGTGACTGAGCTTTGAAGAATACCCAGTATTGTGTGATTTCCCAGACCTGCTGTAACACAAAAAAATTCTTGCGTTCTAATCCCAGGGTGTCGGGATTCCCCCTGAAAACTGGGACTTTTGAAGTTCTCTAAATTAGTTAGATTTTAACCCACCTCTAAGACTGTTGATCTCAAATTGTATTAGACATTTCATGTCTAAGACAAATTTAATAGTCAAGGTTATAGAAAAGCAAGAAAATAACACACAGGAGATTCACCATGCCTGCAATGACCTCTTCCCAATTTATAAATGGTAGTTAGGCATGACCATCAATAGTACTTTCCATATGAGAATCTCCATGCTACATCAAATAATTGAGCTCCCTACATTCCCCTATTTGTTCAGCAGTATAATTCCCATGTTCAGATAGAAAAGACAAGGATCAGATAGGGCAAAATTTATACAAGTATGTTTTTCAAGGAACAACAGTTACAGTAGCTACAGGTTCCTGAATGTTACTGCTTATAGCCAAAGCCTCCATTCTGGTAATTCTATCATTTATTCCCCAGGGCAGGGTGTAAAGTGACACAGGTTCAGCTGTGAAGTAAGTGAAACACATGTTTACAATTAAATATTTGTCAGTGAGATAGAGATGGAATAAGGTTATTGTAAATGTTATTCAACTCCATTATGGGCATTCTTTCTGATAAATGAAACTGCTTGAGAGTTAGGATACAAACATGTGAACAATGAGGAAAAGAGATTAGGCTTTTGTCAAATCAGCCACTCCTTGATAACTGCCCATGGACAGGCTCACTGGGCATGTCTATATAATATGTTTATTCTGCAGTAGATTTAATTAGCTACACAGTAAATGGCTCAGCATCTAAACATGTGCCTCTGTTAGGCTGGAGTGAACTAATTTAATAGATTTCATAGACATTAGGGGCTGGAAGAGACCTTGTGAGATCATTGAGTCCAGCCCCCTTGCCATAGGCAGGAAGACATTTGGGATCAAGTGACCTCAGCAAGAAAAACATTCACATGATTTTTGAAAGTCCAGAGTGCTTGCAGAACTTCTGGGGGCAGTCTATTGCAGACACTGGATGCGCACTGTAAACAACTTTTTCCTTCTGTCTACTTAAAACTAGCCTTCCTGGAGTTTATGGCTGTTAGACCTTGTTATCCCTTGGGGAGCTCTGGTGAACAGCTGTTCTCCCAGGTCCTGATGTACCCCTCTTATATAATTGTAGGCTGCTACCAAGTCCCCCCCTGAGCCCTCTTTTTTCCAGACTGAAGAGTCCCAAGTCCCCCAGCCTCTCCTTGTACGGCCTGCCCTCCAGGCCTTGGACATATGAGTGGCTCTTCTCTGGACTCTCCCAAGGTTTTCCACGTCACTCCTGAAGTGGGGACCCAAAACTGGATGCAGTACTCCAGCTGCCATCTCACCAGGGCTGAGTAAAGCAGGAGGATGACATCCCTGGTTTTGCTTGAGATGTATCAGTGGATGCATGCCAGAGTTTGGTTTGCTTTGCCAGCTACAGTATTGCATCACATCGCATTTACTCAACAGCAGGATAGTACTAATAAATGTAAGTACACTATCCTGCAATGGAGTCAAAAACTATACAGAAGCCAATATGTAAGGATTAGCTGGAGGGCTTAGATGCATCTAAATCGGTGGGCCCGGATGACCTTTATCTGTGGGTGCTGAGGAAATTTGCTGGTGTCATTGCGGAGCCATTGGCACGGCTGTTCGAGGACTCCTGGTGATCAGGCCAAGTCCCTGAGGACTGGAAAAGGGCCAATATGGTTCTTATTTTCAAGAAGGGGATGAAGAAAGAGCCTGGCAACTACAGGCCAGTCAGCCTCACTTCTATCCTGGGCAAGGTCTTTGAAAAAATTATCAAGGGCCACATTTGTGAGACCCCTGCAGGGGAAGTGATGTTGAGGGGTAACCAACATGGGTTCATGCAAGGCTGATCCTGCCTGACTAACCTGGTCTCCTTCTATGACCAGGTAACAAAGAGCTTAGATGGGAAGGAAGAAGTCGACGTTGTCTTCTTGGACTTCCAGAAGGCCTTCAACACAGTGTCCCACAAATTCTGGTGGGCAAACTGAGGGACTGTGGCACTGAGGAATACACAGTCACATCGGTGGCAAACTGGCTCCAGGGGCACACTGAGAGAGTGGTGGTGGACGGGTCGATGTTGACCTGGGAGGGTGTGGGCAGTGGAGTCCCCCAGGGCTTGGTCCTTGGGCCAGTGCTGTTCAACATCTTCATTAGCAACCTGGACAAGGGTGTGGAGAGCACCCTGTTCAAGTTCGCTGATGACACCAAGCTGTGGGGTAAAGTGAATACACTGGCAGTCAGGGACCACATCCAGGCAGACCTGGATAGGTTAGAAAAGTGGGCGGATCTGAACAGGATACAGTTCAGCAAGGACAAGTGCAGGGTGCTGCACCTGGGGAGAGGGAACCAGCATTATGGTTATAGGTTAGGGGCTGCCCTTCCCGGAAGCACAGAGGCAGAGAGGGATCTTGAAGTCAGGATTGACTCCAGGATGAATATGAGTCATCAGTGCAATGAAGCAATAGGCAGAGCCAACCGCACCCTGTCATGCATCACCAGGGGCATCACTAACAGGTCCAGAGAGGTCTTGCTCCCCCTCTATGCGGCGCTGGTCAGGCCGCAGCTGGAGTCCTGTGTCCAGTTCTGGGTGCTGCCCTTCAAGAAGGATGTGGAGAACCTGGAGAGGGTCCAGAGGAGGCCACTCATATGGTTGGGGGCCTCTGTGGCCAGCCCTATGAGGAAAGGCTGAGGGACCTGAATTTCTTCAGTCTCCACAAGAGGAGACTGAGGGGGGATCTTGTGGCTGCCTACAACCTTATCAGGGGCCAGCACCAGGGACTTGGGGAAAGTCTGTTCACCAGGGCCCTGCTTGGAGTCACCAGGAACAGTGGCCACAAGCTGAGGCAGGATAGGTTTAGGTTAGATATTAGGAAGAACTACTTCATGGTAAGGGTGGCCAGAGCCTGGAATAGGCTTCACAGAGAGGTGATGCTCTCACCTTCCCTGGAGATCTTCGAGAGGAGACTGGACAGGCACCTGGCTGGGGTCTTATGACCCCTGCCACCCCCAGTGCTCCTTCCTGCCCATGGCAGGGGGTCGGACTAGATGATCTGTCTAGGTCCCTTCCCACTCACTGATTCTATGATTCTATGTAGATGCTGCCCTGGCTGAGACACAGTGGTCCTTCATTTCAGAGGTGCCTGCTGTTTGGCTCAGTACTGAAGCACTCTTCTGCCTCAGGTTAAAGAAAATGGATGTATACTGGGTTCAAGCTCAGAGAGTTCAGAAGAAAAAATCCATTCACCGTTATTATCTGGAAAAAATTTAAAATTCACACTGTGGTGTTTAGACAATCCATTCATTAGAACAGGGTGCAAAATGTATTGAATTTAGCTAAAATTTCTGTTTCTTCTAGAATGCCCCAAAACCTCTTGACCAGGACCAATTCATTTTCTGCTGCACTGATTCCTGTTATTTCAATTTGCTTTAAGCTGCTAATAGAGTTAAGGAATGGTTGCTTTCCTTTCCAATTCATAGACACACAGACAACTTTCCTTACAGCCTCCTTTACTTCCTTGTTTCTCAGGCTGTAAATGAGAGGGTTGGCCAATGGAGTCAGCACAATGTAGGAGAGAGAGAATACTTTTTTCAGGGCTGTAGCGTTGTTGGTTCTTGGGAGCATATACACAGTTGCTAGGATCCCATAGAACATTGTCACTACAGTAATATGAGAGGAACAGGTGGAAAAGGCCTTTTGTTTCTTGGTAGTGGAAGGGATTCTGCAGGGGCTACCATTCCAGGGCCCATATGCCCCACCCCAGCCCCCTGATCGCTGCCCCACCTGGCCCCATCCCCTGCTGGCTGCTGCAGCCCCCCAGCTGGCTGCCCCACCCTTCCGTTCCCCCAGACCCCCTAATGGCTGCCCTGCCCAGCCCCATCCCCCACTTGCATTGCCAGGCCCCCATGGCTGCCCTCTCAACCACAGGCACCGTCACTTAAAAAAAGTGGGGGGAACCTTTTGCAGTTCCTGCACATGCCTCTTACAGCATCTCAAATGGATTTGAGACACTACAAGAGTCACACACGGGCTCATCTGGATGCCCCCATGGGGTCTGTAGCCTGATGATTTGGGCACTCTCATGAGCTTTGGAAGAATAGAGGATAAGGATTTGGTTCCCATGAATAAATGCCATTCCACTCCACTAGCCACGGCAAATGCACTCCTAGTAAAGAGCTGTAAACACTTTAGTATTTTAATATGGCCACCCTTCCCCTGGTGTAATATTCTAAAGCTCCATGGGGATGGAGCAGGGCTGCCTAAAGAACCTTCCTCCTCCCCACACCCCTTTCCCACCCCACATGGCTACATCATAGCTGGGTTATGTTCCCTCCTCTCCTATTTGGCTGGATTGGGTCCGGGTCATGCCCCCTCCCCCACAAAATGGCAAAATCAGGGCCAGGCCACACTCAAATCTCTACTATGTGTCTGAGTCAGGACCAGTCCATCTCCCCTCCTCCTGAAGGTCTGTGTCAGGGTTTGGCTACAGCCTGATGCTCTCATATGTCTATATCAGACCCTACCTGCCCCTTACAAGTGCTGGATGAGTCTCACACACCAGATGATCTGGACTGTGGATGGACTGAGCACTGTCCATCCATCCACAGGGGGAAAAAGTTTGGGTAACATTGATCTCCATGATGGGCACCTGGATTCCAGGACCTGCAGCTTCCCAAAGAAGAACCATAGCGATTGAGCTTTGGGGCCAAAGACAGGTTTCACTTCTGAGGTTAAGTTTGGTTGCCATGGGTTTTGGCTGACTCCATTTTCAGGATTCTTAAGACTGCTACAACTCTAAAAGGAATGTACGTATGTGCTTTGGCAGCTGGTGGGCATGCTCAGTTTGTGTTTATACTAAGTGGTGCAATGTCATGCACATGCACAAGGTTACAAGGCCAAGAACAGGGTTCCCTGTGTAAAAAGTGCTACAATGCCTATGTACCTGGCTAAAAAATGGACACATAGGGCACGTCTATATGTCACCCTAAGGAGATGTTACTGTGCTGTGCTTTAGTACTTCTTTTTGGAATCACTACAGCATGGCACAGTAATCATCCATACTGCACCGTGTGCACAGTACATGGTTAGTTTTCATTGCTACTTTGCTGTAGTGGTGCACTAAAATGGGGGAATGTGCCACTACAGAGAAGTAGTAGGCACTCTTGTGTAGACTCATGTGATCGCTACATTCACCATAGCACATCAGAGACTGATGTCATGCATTGCTACGGTGACATAAGGCACCATGTAAACATGCCTAGAGAGAACTAGGAAGCACCAGAATGTCACTCCAATGATTTTGTTTTAAATCCCAGAGTTAGAAAGAATACATAGATCTGTGATTTCCCATTCCTGCCTTCACACAAAACAGTCCTTGTTTTCTAATCATGGCATGTTGGAACTCTTCCTGAAAGCTGGGACTTTTAAAGGCCTTTAAATTTGTTAGACATGAAAAGTCGAAGAGGACTTGAGAGAAACACTCTCAGAGGTGGGTTAAGAACTAAGTACAAATTTATTAGTCAAGGCTACAAAAAGAAAGCAAATAACACGGAGGATAATTACCATGGCTGCTAATGACCTCTTCCCAATTTATAATGGATAGTTAGGCAGTCCTATCTTTACCATGTTCCTTATGGGGATCTCAACACAACATCAGATCATTCAGATTCCTAAATTCACCTGTTTGTTTAGCAGTATAATTCCCATATTCAGGCAGGGAAGACAAGGTTTAGCCATGTCAAGGATCAAAGTCCTTGATCTCAGATGCCAATGGCAAACGATCAAAGTCCGCGACAGTACAGCAGGCCTAATAGTTAAAGTCTCACACCATTATCCTTCAGTAATAACAGTGTTACATGCTCACTCCCCTGTCTGTGCCTCATCCAAATCACTTGAGACCCCCACACAAGAGAACTAACCTTGAACAAATTGCAGCCTGGTACCATGACGTCAAAAAAAGATATTGGTGCCGTGGTAACCAGATAATAAGACTCCAAATTAGCTGACTCTATTAAAACTGTAAGATCAGAATAATGTGCCGTGTTCGCCCTCTTGTGACCAAACAGGCTCAGTACCACCTAAACAAAAAGAGGCCCCCCTCTTTCTTGAAGGATGGGCTGCCAGCATGAAACCTGAGCAAACAAAGAGGACACAATTGCCAGCCCGTTAATTATTCATGCCTGGCGTGTAGTAATTGGCCACCCTGTCAACTATAACTTTGAAAGAACTTCCGCCCAAAGTGGAGATCTCCGAGCATCCCCAGGAGACTCAGTTTGTAATTTGGCCAGTTACAAACATCTCCCCGCCCTCGCCCGTTTTGGGCGTATTCATCTCTGCTAGCTCGTTCGTCTCTCTTGTCAAGAGCTCTCGGGGTCTACGGACCACCGTAAATTTGTGTATACTGCTTGAAACCTGTATTCAGCAAGTCTGCAACCCACTGTAATTGCTGGGTAACAGAACATCTGCATGCTGTAACTAAGTAATCAACTCTTCTGCCTATGCTGCAACCATCAGTAGCGTAAGTAAAATAAACTTTCTGTGTAACCAATACGCTTTAAGTCACCTGACTCCTACTCGCCATTAACACCCACCTGTCTGATCACTGATCCCTTCCATGCCAAGCCGGTCGTGCCAACCCAGGCTCGCAGGTCAAAGGGTACACCGGTCATCGGGGCGCAACAAGCCAGAACAAAATATAAGACTAATATGTTATTCAATGACCAGCAATTACATCATTTACAAGTTCCTGATTTTCACTGTTTATTCCTAAATCCTCTGTTCTCATAATTCTGTCATTTGTTCACCAGAGCACAGTGTAAAGCAACACAGGCTCATCTGTGAAGAGAAACACATATTTACAAGGAAAATATTTGTCAGTGAGATAGAGATGGAGTAAAATTTTTGTAGACTCTGTTCAAGTCTGTTGTGGACATTCACCCGGATGAACTAAACTGTTTGAGGGTTAGGATATAAGCATGCAAACAATGAGTAAAAGAGGTTAGGATTTTACAAAATCAGCCCCTCCTTGATAACTGCCCATTCACAGGCTCACTGGGCATGTCTACATGGCATATTTACTCTGCAGTAGATGAAAATAGCCATGCAGTAAATATTTTAGGGTCTGCATGTGCCCCTATTAGGCTGGAGTAAACCAATTTACTCCACAGCAGGATGGTACATGTAAATACAAATACTCTATCACAGTCCTGGCTGAACACAAAACTGTCCTTGCTTTCTAATCATGGGTTGTTGGGACTCCCCCCTGAAAGCTGAGACTTTTGAAGGACCCTAAATTAGTTAGACATGAAAAGTCTGATAGGATTTGAGAGCAACACATCTAGGCCATGTTCACATGTGGTGTGGACATTTGGTTCCCTGGGAACAACTAATGCTGGTGCATCTTGTGCTGCCACTAGTTGTCTCTGGGGAATGCTCGTGCCATGCATGCTTTGGCACACAGCAAGTTAACTTGGATGGGGTAGGGTAGGCTGGGACTGGCACTGGACTGATCCCAGAATCCTTGCCTGGGGTTCTGGGGGCCTCCCAGGGCTGCAGCCATGGCAACTCTTGCATGTGAAGCATGGCTGGCAGCCACAGTGTGACTCTGGGAGGCCCAGCTCTACTTTTGAGTGGTACATGCTGCCCCTATGTGTGTTACTCAGCTTTTTTTTTCCAAGGGTCTTTTGACCCCTGGATATCCAGGGGTCCTAAAAACCCCTCTGTGCTGCTCCCTTGCAGCATGGAGAACAACTGCATGTACAGTATGTAGTGCTGCAGATATGTCTATGGCCCCACATACCGCATGTCTGCACTTGTCTGGAAACAGCCCTAGAGGTGGGTTAAGATCTAATTACAAATGTATTAATCAAGGCTACAAAAAGCAAGCAGATAACACAGAGGAGATTCACCATGACCTCTTCCTAATGCCCAATTAGGTATTTCCATCATTACCACTTTTCTTGTGAGGACCTCAATGCTACATAAAATAATTCAGCTTCCTACATTCCCTTTTTTGTTCAGCAGTATAGTTCCCATGTTCAAGTAGGGAAGACACGGTTCAGCAAAACTGTATATAAGACTAGAAAGTTATCCATGGAACAGCAGTTACATCAGTTAGCCATTTCAGTTGTCACTGTTTATACCCAAAGTCTCCCTTCTGGTAATGCTGGCATTCATTCACCAGGGCATAGTGTAAATTGACACAGGTTCATCTGTGAAGTAAGTGAAACATATATTTACAATCAAAGTATTTGTCAATGAGATAGACATGGAGTAAGATACTTTAAACTCTGTTCAAGTATGTTCCAAAATTCTCCTGGGAAAAAACAAAACCAAAACTGTTTGAGGGTTAGCATACAAGCATATGAACAATAAGTAAAAGAGGTTAGGTTTTTCAACCGCAGCCACTCCTCAATAACAGATCATGCACATGCTCACTGTGTGTGACCTGGGCCTAAGTGTAGGAAGCCTCCAGTTGAAGAAAATGGGTGTATGCTGGCTTGAAGCACAGAGAGTTCATTTGACAAAACCCATTTAGTATTCTTAGTGGGAACAATTTTAAAATGAACCCTGTGGTGTCAGGACAATCCTTTCATTAGAACAGGGTGTGAAATATATTGAATGGCTCTAAAGCTTCTCTTTCTTCCAGAATTTCCCAAAACACCTGGGCCACGACCCATTCATTTAATACAGCTCAGATTTCTGGTATTTTCATTTTGCTTTAACCTGCTAATGAAGTCTGAGAATACTTAATTTTTTTTCAGGTCTATAAAGACAGACAACTTTTCTTACAGCCTCTTTTACTTCCTTGTTTCTCAGGCTGTAAATGAGAGGGTTGGCCAATGGAGTCAGCACTGTGTAGAAAAGGGAGAATGTTTTGTTTAGTGCTCTAAGGGTGTTGGTTTGTGGGAACATATAGACTATAGTTATGGAGCCATAGTAAATTGTCACCACAATAATATGAGAGGAACAGGTGGAAAAGGCCTTTTGTCTCCCGGTACTGGAAGGGATTCTGAGTATGGTGGTGATAATGCAGACATAGGACATGAGAGTCAAAAGGAATGGCGGCAAAAGGAAAATAAAGCTAAGACTGAAAACTATAAGTTCTAGCTCATAGGTGTCACTGCAGGAGAGTTTAATCAGTGGTAAGTAATCACAAAAGAAATGGTCAACTTGATTGGGTCCACAGAAGGTTAATTGTAACAAGAAGAGATATATAATTGAGGCAACTATAAATCCACTGATCCATGAGCCAGCAGCAAGGCTGAAACAAACTCTGTCACTCATAAGGGCTGCATAATGCAGTGGTTTGCATATGGCTAAGTACCGGTCATAAGACATCACGGATAAAAGACAACATTCTGCAACTATCAAGAAACCAAAGAAAAAATATTGGATGAAGCAGCCAGAGAATGAAATGGTTCTGTCTCCAGTGAGGAAGCTAGCCAGCAACCTGGGCAGGAGGGTGCAGGTATAGCAGGTCTCCAAGCAGGACAAGTGTCCCAGGAAGAAGTACATGGGGATGTGCAGATTCTGAACAGCTATGATGAGTGCAATAATGAGGACGTTCCCAGCCATGGTTGCAATGTAGAGTATGAAAAACAACAGGAAGAGAAATATTTGTAACTCTGGAAGAATCTCAAAGCCCAGAAGGATAAATTCAGTGACCAAAGTATGGTTTCCTACTTCTGCATCTGCCATGACATCAGAGAGATTTCATACAGCTCTTCAAAAAATGTGAGAAAACAGACACCTTTGAATTGCAAGGAATCAGTCTATCTCCTGAGTTTTCAAGATACTAATTTTCCCTGAAAATGATGCATCTAGGTTAGCATTCCTGAGTTCCATCCAGGAGGTGAATAATCCTGCATATTCATTTCTGGAATGCTTTCATGGAAGCCATTGCCCCACCTGTGTCATTAAGAGAAAAATAAGGGAAAAATTCTGTGTAAGAACTGTTTTACAAAATCTGTAATATAATGGTGGTAGGGAAAAAAGGGCAAATTTTGCATGTTCTGTATTGAGCTACACACTCACTCAAAGTTACAAATTATATGTTTTAATTTTACACACCTGATAATATTAATATATCATTCATAGTCTTCCTGTTGTTTCTGGAATTGCCCTGCTATTAGAAGTTGGTTCTAAGAAGGTTAATCAAAGGTTTATAGTGTTTTAGGCTTAAATTTAATTAATCCCAGATAAAAATTCTAGTCAGTCTGTACACTATAAATTAAAAATGTATCAATTTATAGATTCATAGGGGTCAGAGGGACCTCAATAGATCATTGAGTCCAATCCCCTGCATAGGCAGGAAAGAATGCTGGGTTCAGATGACCCCAGCCAGATGCCCATCTAACCTCCTCTTAAAGACCCCCAGGGTAGGGGAGAGCACCACCTCCCTTGGGAGCCCATTCCAGATTTTGGTTATTCTAACTGTGAAGAAGTTCCTCCTAATGTCCTGTCTAAATCTGCTCTCTGCTAGCTTATGGCCATTATTTCTTGTGACACCCAGGGGTATCTTGATGAGTAGAGCCTCATCAATTCCCTTCTGCGCCCCCATGATGAATTTATAGACAGCCACAAAGTCGCCTCTCTACCTTCTCTTGCGGGTTGCGATTTCTATCATTGCTAATTGTATAAATATGGTTTGGCATCTTAAAGCACTGGAATCTTTCTGATTCCAGAATCAGTACATCATGAAGAATAATGAAGAGATTCTGAGTCAGAATAAAACTCCGCTGTCTCCATAAGCAGATGGAAAGCAGTATTTTGTCATGTTATAATTGTTGGGATGCTCTGTTGCTGCATTAGAGAGTACTGCTAAACATTCATGAAATTCATCAAATCACAAATCATAACATTGAATCAACTTGAATGACATGTCATTTGAGGAGTAAGTCACTTTTTTTCCTCCCTACAAACAGAGCTTGTTTCAGGAAAAATGCAAGTGACCAAAATATGTACATATGTGTTGCTAGTGAAATTCACACTAGGTACTTTGAAACATTCATTACACTGGTTCTGCACTCTAGTCTAAAGGACAGAGATGCAACAGGGCACTTGTGTGTCCTGAATGATAGTGTCACACACAGCAGTATCCCTGGCTGCTGTTCCAATGGCAGGGTTAACTGAAGGGGACCAACCAACCTATGCACTCCTGCCCTGGCTCTTGAAGTGGTATGGCAGACATCTCTTCGACCACTTCTGGATCCACCTATGAGGACAGTGGTATTTTCTAGGGCTGTGTGAAGCTTCGGTCCCTGACTCAATTCAGCGGAGATTCGACCTGATTTGGTGGCCAACTCTCCAAATCTGAATTGAATCAGGAGACCCTTTAATCTCTCCAAATCAGTTTGGAGGGTTCTGATTTGATTTGGAAAGATTTGGCAATTCGGCCACAGAAACAGCTTTAAATGTTTTTTCTACTCACTGCAAGGTACCAGACAGCTTGTGAATGCTGCGATGCTGGGATGGATGGAGCATCCCACAAGAGTGTGGGGAGGGGATGGGAGGTTCCCAGTGCACTCAGCAGCAGACCCAGAAGTGGACCAGAAACACTTCTGGTCCACTTCCGGGTGCCCTGCTGGGCAGTTCTTATCGCTCTCTGGCTTTGGACAAAGTGGAAAGGATGAACAGAGAAATTAAAAGTAAGTTGAGAATGAACTGTTACAGGCTTCTCAGAGAAGAACTTGTTTGATAGTCTCAGCATTATACAGGTTCTAGGAGCACCCCCTGAAGCCTGCCCAGGTGGAGAGTCTGGAATGACTGCGACCCTGACTCTTCGGACTCCGTGACTTGGTCTTCTGATCCCCATACTCTCCCAATGTAATAACCAATTAGGAAAATGAGGTATGCAGCATAATTGTAACACAAACACACCCAACTTTTAGCAAGTTGCTTGTAGCGGGATTCAGAAAAGATAAAATTAAAAATGTTAAGACTACATGATTCAATTTTAGCATCCATATCATTACCAAGAGAGAATAATTAGGATTACTGTAACATTATCACAAGAGCTTCTTTCATTCTGAATTGATTTTTCTTAACTCACATGATTATCTAACATGCAAAGCCATTCCCTTTTGCTATCATGTAATTATGCATCATCTAATGTCTATAATTACATGTGCATGTCTTCATTAATGCTGGTTTAATAAATGTCATATATTTAAAAGAATAATTTAAAATATATTTCACCTAAGCCAAACTAAAATATTCTGATAATTAGAAACTGCTTATAAGAACTGAGACATTTAAGGACTTTTAATTTAAATCCTGTCTGTAGATAAATATTTTCAAATCAACACAAAACACCATTGTTTTTAAAAAAATATATTTAGTCTACACATTTTAGTCTACACTAAAATGGCAGTTTCCAGGTTCTTGTTCTGTTTTGTTCAGCTTCTCTGAATAATGGAATATGGATCAGTATTAAAAAAAAGATTTGTGTATTCAAATAAGTTAATTAATGTATATTAAAATGGCCAAATTCTGATGTTCTAAAATGTGAATACTGGTTGTTTTTTGGCATATTAAAGCACAACCTTATGCTTCTGTTGCATAAATAGCTCATCAGTATACTATATATATGAAACTTATTTCATTATTGAATTTACATTTGTAAGTGGACAAAGCAGTTCTATCTCTTTATCTATCCATCTATTCATCTACCTAGACAACAATTCAACCCAAAGCAAAGATAAGAATGTTTAAAGAAAAAAAAAGAAAAATGTTTCTTTACCTTACAAGGATGCAGAACGGCTTGCATCTCTGATGTGGTCCCTTCCATTATTATTCTGGAGAGCAAAGTAGGGGTTTTTAAATCAATCTTCTATCCTGATGCATTTCAGATGCATCATTTCTCCCAGAAATGATGCATTTCTCCCATCATTTCACCATTTTCAGAAAGGTGCTGTGATTCTTTACTCATGCCTTTGTCCATATGTGTGCTAGAGACACAATGTCAGTCTTTCCCTGGAATCATTATTTCTCTTGCCTTTAAGAAGGTAATAATACTCTAGAGATTTCTGCTGATGGGCATGTCACATTATTACCATCCAGCCAAAGCACAATAGGATAGAATCAAGTAAACAACCTCCAAAAATAAAAGCTGCTTACACTATTAACATGGAAGGAATAAAAAATGGAACAAAACCCCAAAACAAACCCCTTTACACACTTTAGGACTGGCAGAATGTCACTCATTATTAAATAATTTATCCCCTCAAGAATGTAACTGAATTTCTGGCAGAATTCAACAGTTCTGCAGTGCTGAAATCTCTCTTACTATATGAAGAAAATAAGCCTTTCACATGAAGCAGAGAAGAAGAACTAATACTGGCAAGGACTGAATGCATTGTTACATGCAGACATGTTTCGTACAGGTAAATCTGAGACAAATTCACTGCTTTGGCAAAGAACGTCTAAAATCATCAAATAATAGTGTTGGACATGGACAAATATACATGTGAATCGTATGTTCCTGCACTAATTTGAAGTGTTGTGTAGGATACAGGCCCTTCCCAACTGATGCACTTCTTATTGTGTTAAAAGGGATGCTATTGAGATGCTCTACAGTTAGGGCACTAGAGAGCAGATGTCCCAGTATGCTTCTAGGCCTCTTGACCATTATTCTCTAGAGGCTTCCAGGAAGAGCTGACTGGCAACATCAGAGCCTTCTCAGTATTTGACCAGGTTTTGGCTTAGTGGTTCCTACCCTGGAGCAGCAGGAGCAGTGGCTTAAATTAAGGAAAAGCATGAATAGTGGGCATGAATAGTGCTGGAGGCCTGGGGTGAGTTGCAGGACTTTGGGTCTCAAGCAGAGTGGAGCATATGCAATATTAATTTCCTAGGTCCAATTAGACAGCAAGAGCTGAAAGAGGAGTTGGTTCTTCTTTGTGTCCTGGTGGAAGCAAGGTTTTTCCTGATTGCTGAAATGAGTAGAAGCTATTATTTTCCTAGGAATGAGGTCAGCAAAAGCAGCTGCCATAGGGAAGCTCCAAAATTATGCATATGACTTGACCTGGCCAGGACTTTGTGGTTCCATTTATTCTTCTGTGAAATCGGATAAAGGCATGGTTGTGTTTCCACAGTTCTGTAGTTGTCTGCCCTGGGGTCTGCCAATAGAAAAGTGGTGCTATTAAAGAGAAGCTGTGAGTGACGCAATCTCACTTTTTTTGGCTAATAGGACTTTGTGTCATAGGCTGTGTCCAAGAGAGAATGAGTCTATAGTCTGATGGTTTGAGCACTCCCATCAGCCTTAGATGAATAGAAGATAAAGATTTGATTTGACATCTTTGGCAGAACCACATCTGGATTAGTAAACAGCTGTAAACACTTTAGTATTTTAATACTGGCACCTCTTCTCAGCTGCCATATTCCAAAACCCCGTGGGGCTGGATTGAGGTTTCTCCATGCCCCCTTCCCCTGCCCACACCCCTTTTCCACCTGAGGCACATGAGAGCTGGCTTATGTCCCCTATTCCTGCCTACATGGCTAGATTGGGCCCAGGCGACACCCCCTCCCTACCACATGGCAAGGTTGGGGCCAGGCTGTTTTTCCTTCTCCACCATATGGCTGATGTGAGGCCAGGTCACCTCCCTTTCCCCTTCAGGGCCCAGTTAGTTCTGGGCCACTCCCTGATGCCTTCACTTAAATGCATCAGACCCTGCCTTGCATCCTACATGTGCTGGATCTGCACTACAGGCCAAATATGGACTGCAGATGGATTGAGCATTGTACATCCATCCTTAAGGGGAAGAAGGTTGGGCACCAGTGCTAGATGATGGGCACCTGGGTCCAAGGACTTCCAGCTTCCTGTAGCAGTGTCCTAGCTATTGGGCTTTGGAAGAAAGAGACATGTTTTCACTCCTGAGGCTATGTTTGGTAATTATAGATGTTAACAGATTTTTATAGAGGTGGATGGGTAAAAAACTGAAACAGACCCTTGGGTTATTCCAGACAGCATGCATAGTTTATTGCCAAGAAAGATTAATAGCTGAATAAAAGCAGAATCTTCCAGGATGACTATCAGGATGCAAAGCTGGCCAGGCTTATGGTCTCCACAGCAGGGGATCCTCCAAACAGTCTTGTAGGCAGAGAGTTTACGAGGTGCCACTTAGAAGTGCCCAAATCTCCACTGAGTCTTTACCTACTATTTATACAGGGCCAGTAAACATGATCTTAATATACTAAAAATGATCCTTTATTGGTTTAATTTCTTTGTTTCACTGAAACTTTCTGAACTGGATTAAATCAAATCTTTTGTGGATCAGAATAGTTTCAGTTAGTTAATGCTGATATCCTTGAGAAAGCAATAGGACCAAGAGGGAGACTTCCTTATTCCCCCTTTTATAGTGTTCCCAGATTTTACAGATGATAACCAAGAGTCTGCTGCTTACTATGAAATGTAAAAGTAGCTCCCTGCTTTCTTATGTCATAACAGTGTCTTTAAGCTCTCTGGCACAGTTCCCCTGCTACAGGCTTGTCAGTAGCTTCATAATCAGTTACAGGGCTCACTTACGTGATGACTATGCTAGTGTTGGACAAAAGAGCCAGCTTGCGGTCTTGGTCATTCAAATTTATTAAACGGGATGTAAAGAATTAACATTAGCCTAGTGATGATCAGCCCTAACCTACCACACACACACATGCGTGCGCGCGAGCGCTCACATGTACACACAGCTGCTGCAGCAGCAGTGAAGCACCAATGTCGATTATACCTATCTAAGCCACTGCGGGTCTACTGTCAAAGGCCAGTCGAAGCTTCTCTGAGGCAGTGTCTTCTTCAGAAGGGGGTCGCTGGCTCTGTCCTTCTGTTTCGGTAGATCGGGTGCTGAATGAGAGGGTGCCACCAGGTCCTACTCTTCACTGCCCTTTATACCTGCCTTGGCAGACTTCTGTGGTGTCCTGGTGATTGGGCTGCCCAATCTGGTGGGGACAAGTTACCCCATGCCCTGGGCTCATTGACAACCTAATCAGGTTGCCCGGTGCTGAGGTGGCATGTTGCTTCATGCCTTCTGGCATGCAGGTGTTCTGGGAATGATCCTGCAGCTGCTTTAGTTCTGTCATCATGATTACCAGCCCAGGAATTGGCTGCTTCAGGCTTGTTAACTGGTGGTCAGTTGTTAAACTAATCTTGTTCACGATGTTGCAGGAACACCCTTGATCTTATTAGCTGTCAGTTACCCGGGGCTTGCTTTGTCTACAGCAGCACTATTAACTCCCATTCATACTTCCGTTCACTGGGTGATCAGTAGGCCCCATTCGATTCAGATTTGGCCCAGATCAGGGCCAGTGATTCGATTTGTTGATTTGGATCACTGTCCCTGATTCGATTTAGTCAAATCTGAATCTGAAGACTTGACGCTGATTCAAAGAATCAGCTGTTGGGACACAGACACAGCTTTAAATGTTTTTTCTACATATCTCAAGGTACCAGCACGACTTGTGAATGTTGCGGTGCTGGTAGTACTTCTGGTCCACTTGTGGGTCTGCTGTTGAGTGTGCTGGGGAGCCCCCTGTGCTTCTGTGGGACAGTCCATGTGTCTCGGCATTGTGGTATTCATGAGCTGCCTGCTACCTAAAGATACATAGAAAAAACATTGAAAGCTGTATCTATGTCCAAATTTTGGTGGTGCTCCATCCTAAAGCACCTACCTGCTGCACCAGCTCCTCTGTCTGAGTACCATCAGTGACTGGTGCGACCTTAGTAAGGGGGTGCACGTGTCCCCACCAGCGACCAGTCAGTGACCGGGGGGAGTGTCCCTGCAACCAATCTCACTGACCGGGAAGTGACTGCAGCATTCCCAGAAGTGGCCATGGTGCTCCTGGAAATAGCCACAGAGCTTCATCTGGTGCTCCCACTCCCTGGCTGGTGCTCTAAGGGGGGGCACCAGTGCTGTCACCTGCCCCCTGCCCATCACCTAATCAGGGAGTGTGGCCTGTCAGGGGGTGCACCAGTGCTCTCAGGGGGTGCACGTGCACCCCTGTGCACCCCCTACGCGTCACCACTGCTGAGTACAGGTCCATGTCTTCAAGCATTTCCTCACTATTACTTCTCCTTATACATGCACATTTCTGTGCTTTTTCCTGCTAGTAAGAACAACTGTTGCAGCAGGTGTGGATCCTAGAATGACAATAAGTAGAGAGGGAACTGTTGTTAGTGGTTTATGAGAACTGCTAACTTTAGATAAAAGTACTGCATTTCCTCTTAGAAGCTGATGCACATTTTGCAGGCTCTCAAGATGTTACGTACTCTTATTCCTGGTGCTCTTGCTCTTGGACCTCTGTCTGTTTGTTGACTCTCCCTGGGGGGAACTGTAGGCAATTTTATCAAATAAAATGGCCATATTTTTGCCTTCCATTCCCTTGTACCCTGGACATGCTTCCTGAGGACTGGTGGTTGCAGTTGCTACAAAGTCTTTCTTTTCTGAACTTTGTCCTTTCTTCTTCCCACACTAGGACTGCTTGGATATATTTTTATTAGAACCAGGATTACTACTCTCACATGAGGCACAAGCTGCTCTTAAGGGAGCTCCTCAAGGCTACTCCCTGCTCCCTGACCCCAGAAAAACACACATTCATGCTTCCCTCCTTGAGTTACAGCCCAAGCCATTTCCATGGGACATCTGAAGGTGCAAAAAGAAGAATCAGAGGGCACGTCTATGCATGATGCTATGTCACTGTAGCACATTGCTACAGTGATATAGCACCATGCGACACCAAGGGCACTGCAGCAATGTGCTATAGTGATGTAGCATCTGTGGGGGTCTACACATGAACAGCAGCTACTTTGCTGTAGCAACATGCTTCTCTGTTATAGCGCTCCATTATGGTGAAGTAGCCACTAAAAATAACTGTGCAGTACAGGCTGTTACTGCACCATTATTTAGGTTTTGCTACAGGATCCAAAAAAACCCTTGTACAGGAAAGTAGCAGTGTGGGGAATGCCTGCATTGTGGTGTGTGGTGCTACAGATGAGTCTGCGGTGTCATATACCACATGTCCGTGCTCTTCTGGATGCATCCCAGAGTTGAAAGAGTAAGTGGTTCTTCTTTGTGTCCTGGTAGATGAAACATTTCTCCTGATGGCTGAAATGACTGTAAGCCATTGATGTCCTAGGAATGAGTTCAGCAAGAAGCAGCTTCCACAAACAAGCTCCCAGATTGTGCCTACAACCAGATCTGTCCAGCTGTTGGAGAATTATTCTGCTCTGAACATGGGGTGCAATTGGATGAAGGCATCATTGTGTTTCTAGAGTTGTGTGGTTGGCTGCCCAGTGGTGTGCCAAGCAAGAAGAGGGATGTGCAACTAAAGGGAAGATGTGAGTGGCACAATCTCACTTTTTTTTTTTTTTTTAGCTAACAGAAATTTGTAGCCTGACTGTTTGCCAAGATACACTGAGCCTATAGCCTGATGATTTAGGCACTCTTTTCAGCTTTGGAAGACTAGAGAATAAGCCTTTGGTTCTCATGGTTAAGTGCCATTATAGTCAGCCAAACAGGGCAGAACCACACTTCGATAAGTAAACATCTGTAAACACTTTAGTATTTTTAACACTGCCACCCCTCCACTGCTACCATATTTCAGAGCCCCATGGGGCTGTATCAGGGCTGGGCCACACCCCATCCTCTTCCCTGCACCCCTTTCCCACCCAACATGGCTGGATCAGAGCTGCGTCATGCTCTCTCTCCAAGTACGAGGCTGGATCAGACCTGGGGCAATCGCTCTCCCCAGCCATGCAGTAAACTTGCAGCCAGGTCATGTTTCCTTTTCCACCATGTGGCTGGATCAGGGCCAGGCTTCCACCCCTTCTCCTGCAGGGCCCAGTCAGAGCTGGGCTGCCTCCTGATGCCCTCATATGTTTGCATCAGGCCCTCCCTCAACCCTGCAAGTGCAGGATCAGCCCAAAGGCTGGATCTGGACTGCAGATGGACTGAGCATTGTACATGCATTCACAGGGGGAAAAAAGATTGGGTACTTGGGCTGTCCGAAATGGCACCGTTGCATTTCGATCTCTGTTTCAAAGTTTCAACGGAGTAGCGTTTCATTTCAAATTTCATTGTAATTTGAAACTGCTGTTCTGTTTCGTTGAAACAGTTTTTCTGTTTCAACGCTGTTTTGATGTTTCGCCCATAGGCTATAATGGGGAAGCTCAAAACAGCCTATAACTTTGTCATTTCTAGCCTGATTCAGGTGAAACTTGCAGAAATGGTAGCCCCTTCTGAGGGCATGAAGCTTGCCAGGGTTTGAGGAGATAGGTGCAGTGGTTCCAGGGACACTGCACCTCACATTCTTGAAAGCAAAAAACTCATGTCACGTGTACGTGTTAAGCCACAGCACAGTCAAAACTGCAGGCATGCTAGCCCCTGCTAAGGAAATGAAGCCTGCCAAGTTTCAAGGAGATCGGTGCAGGGGCTTGGGAGAAACCGCACCTCAAGCTGTGGACAAGCAAAACTCATGACATGGGTGACGCTGTGTGTGTGTAAAGGTGCAATAGGGTAAAAACTGTGGGCATGCTAGCCCCTCCTGAGGCCATGAATCCTGCCAGCTGTCAGAGGAGATTGGTGCAGGGGCTTCTGGGTTCTGGCAAAACTCATGACATGGGTGCTTGTGGGACTGTGTCTGTCCTGGGGCATGGGGGGTGAAAACTGGAGGCCTGCTAGGCCCCGCCATGGCCACGAAGCCTGGCAGCTGTCAAAGAGATAAGTGCAGGGGGAGTCTGGGGTCTGGGACCCTGCACCTCTAGCTGCTGACAGGCAAAACTCGTGACATGGGTGAGTGACAGTGTGTGTGTGTGTTAAGGTGTGCCCTCACTCAACTGACACCAAGGCAGAAAGCAGGGAAGTTCAAACAATGCTGCCTTTTATGCAGTTTTTCCATCCCTCCCCCAGAGCACTGAGATTGGAAAAGACCTCAGGAAAGGATGTCAGTCACTGGCCAGCTACACGGTCAATAATGAGAGCACTCCTTCCCCCGCTTCTCTCTCCTTACTTTAGTTTCTGTTTCCCTGAAGGCAAGCCCAGCTTGAGCTTCGAAACTCAAAATTTTTAGAAATATTGGAAAAGGTTTGACTTGCCTCATTTTGTTTCAAGGCTGTTTCGAAGCTCTCTGTTTCATTTTGATTTTACTGTTTCAAGCTTGAAACGAGTCAAAACAACATCGAAACAAAACTCCTGGTGAAATTTTCCACAGCCCTATTGGGCACCACTGTTGTAGATGATAGGCGTGCCCTAGCTATTGAATGTTGGGGCAAAGGGCATGTTTTCTGTCCTGAGTCTAAGTTTGAGTTTGGTAGTTACGGGGTTTGGCCAACTCCATTTTCAGGAGTCTTAAGAGTGCTACACATAAGCAAGGACTGTGTGTATGTGCTTTGGCAACTGGTGGGCATGCCCAGTCTGCGTGTATACAAAGTTGTTCAATGTCATTCACATAGACAGGACTAAGTATCCAAGAAATGGATTCCCTGGGCAAAAGTGCTAAAAATGCCTTGTACGTGGCCCGAAAATGAACACACAGGGAACTAGAAACACCAGAATGTCAGTCCAGTGATCTTGTGAGAAAGTGCAGAGAAAGATTGTGACTGAGTTAGGAAGAATATCAAAAATTGTGTGGTCTCCTACCTAACACAAAACAGTCCTTGCTCTCTAATCACAGGGTGTTGGGATTCCCCCTGAGAACTGGGACTTCTGAAGGGCTCCAAATTAGTGAAACATGAAATGCCCAACAAGATTTGAGATCAAGACTCTTAGAGCTGGGTTAAATCTAAGTACAAATTTATTAGTGAAGGCAACAAAAAGCAAGCAAATAACACACAGGAGACTCACCATGCCTGCCAATGACCTCCTCCAAAATTATGACTGATAGTTAGTCATTACCACTTTTCTTGTGAGGATCTCAATGCAACATCAGATAATTCAGCTTCCCAAATTCCCTTGTTTGTCATCAATATAATTCCCATGTTCAAGCAGGGAAAGTAAGGTTCAGCCAGAACAAAAATTATGTAAAATTAGTTTGTTGTTCATGGAAAAGCAGTTACATTATTTTCAAGTTCCTGATTTTCACTTTTTATACCCAAAGCCTCCGTTCTCTTAATTCTGTCATTCATTCACCAGAGCACAGTGTAAACCTACACGGGTTCAGTTGGGAATTAAGTGAAATAAGCATTTAGGAAAAAAAATGACAGCGAGATAGAGATGGAGTAAGGTTCTTGTAGAATCTATTTAAGTCTGTTCTGGCCATTTTTATGAACAAAGTAAAGGGTTTGAGAGTTAGGATACAAGTGTGTGAACAATAAGTAACAGAGGTTAGGTTTTTAACACATCAGTCGCTCCTTGAAAACTGCCCAGGTACACACCCACTGTGTGCAACCTAAGGGGAGAGTTAGATTTGGGCCTAAATGTAGGGAGCCTGAGGTTGAAGAAATGGTTGTATACAGGCTTGAAACACAGAATGTTCATACGAGATAATCCATTCACTATTCTTGTTTAGAACAACTTTAAATAATAACACTACGGTGTCAGGACAACCCATGCATTACACCAGGGTGTAAAATATGTTTAATTACATTTTCCCATCTGTTTTAGGTTTCCCAAAAGACCAGGCCAAGGAGCCGTTCATTTTCCACAGTTTTGTGTCTTGTTATTTCTACTTGGCTTTAATCTGATAATAGAGTCCAGGAATGTTTACACTCTTTTCAAATTCAACATCACACAGACAAATTTCCTTAGAGCCTCCCTGACTTCCTTGTTTCTCAGGCTGTAAATGAGAGGGTTTGCCAATGGAGTCAGCACAGTGTAGGAAAGAGAAAACATTTTGTTCAGGGCTCTAAGGGTGTTGGTTTGTGGGAATATATACACTATTGCTAGAGTCCCATAGAAAATGGTCACCACAAAAATATGAGAAGAGCAGGTAGAAAAGGCCTTTTGCCTTCTAGTAGTGGAAGGGATTCTCAATATGGTGGTAATAATGAAGACGTAGGACATGAGAGTCAAAAGGAATGGGGGCACGAGGGCTATGCAGGCAAGAGTGAAAACTACAAGTTCAACCTCATAGGTGTTACTGCAGGAGAGCTTAATCACTGCAACATATTCACAAAAGAAATGGTCAAGTTGATTGGGTCCACAGAAGGTTAATCGCAACAAGAAGAGACACACAATGGAGACGACTATAAATCCACTGGTCCATGAACCAGCAGCAAGGTTGAAACAAAATCTGTCACTCATAAGGGCTGCATAATGCAGTGGTTTACATACAGCTAAGTACCGATCATAAGACATCACAGATAAGAGACAACATTCTGTAACTAACAACGTACAAGAGAAAAAAAATTGGATGAAGCATCCAGAGAATGAAATTGTTCTGTCTCCAGTGAGGAAACTGGCCAGGATCCTGGGCAGGAGGGTGCAGGTATAGCAGGTGTCTAAGCAGGACAAGTTGCCCAAGAAGAAGTACATGGGGGTGTGCAGATGCTGAACAGCTATAATGAGTGCAGTGATGAGGACATTCCCAGCCACAGTTGCGATGTAGAGTAGGAGAAACAGCAGGAAGAGAAGTATTTGTAACTCTGGAAGAGTTTCAAAGCCCAGGAGGATAAATTCAGTGATGGAAGTTTGATTTCCTATTTCTGCATCTGCCATGGCAAGAGAGAAATTCCATACAGTTCTGCAAAATAATCCAAAGGAAACAAGCATCTTTGAATGCTATGGAATCAATCCATATCCCGACTTGTCAAGGGACTAATCTTGTTGAACGTGACCAAAGGTTTGTCTACAGCAGCAGACAGTAGAGGTGTTCCAAAGCTCCACTCAGGAGGTGAATACTGCTGCATATTCATTTCTACAACACCTTCCTGTAAGCCAGTGCCCCACCGATACCATTATGAGAAAAGAAAGGTCAGTATTTGATAGATATGCAAGAACTGTTTTACAAAGATGTCCAGTCACTGCATCATGTAGCCTTCATCCTCACGTCTTAAATTCACAGGGCAGAACAAAGATTTTTCTAATGTGAGAAACTTCAGGTTACAAAATCTGCAATGCAAGTGCTTATGGAAAAAAGAAAATGGACAAATATTGCATGTTCTATATTTGGCTGCTTTGTAACATGAATTATGAAGTCCATCTTTTCATTAAGACAGCTGACATCATAAACCCTACTCATAGTCTTCCTTGTGCTCCAAAACCTGGTTCTAGGACTAGCAGTCAAAGGTTTATAGGTTTTACAGTTAATATTTCACAAATTCCAGATAAATATTCTGTTCAGTCCTTACATTACGAAGTGGAGGAATAGGTACATCATGAAGAATAATAAATGTCTATTTTCAGTCAGAAAATCCCCCACTGCCTTTCCCTAGGCAGGTGGATGACATAATTTTCTTCTGTCCTGATTGTTAAGATGTTCTGTTACTGCATTAGAAAATACTGCCACTAGCAAGTGTTGGGAAAACATTTGCCAGGCTCCAAAAAGCATGACCTTGGTTTGACTGAAAATGTGCTGCATATGACAAAAGAAATTACTTCTTTTCCTCTCCACAAACGCATGATATTAAAAAATGTAAGTGATTGAGATGCCATATCTGTACATGTGTGTCACTGCTGAAATTCACCCTAGATGCTTAGGAACAATGCTAAGAATGGAGTATAGAGCGCTGATTGCATTGCTTCTTCACACTGGTGTAAAAAGCAGAGATGGCAGTGGCTTCCTGAACGGCTGAGACACACAGGGCACTATCAGTGGCTGTTGCTTCAATGGTAAAGTGGACTGAGGATGGGGTTTCACTCCTGTTTTCATCCCTTATGAGAGAGGTAGTTGCCCAAAAAGAACAAAAACATATACACTGAAGGCATTCCCCAGTAGGCTGTTACCAAGTGCCAAGCTCAAGTAATTAAAGGTTACTGGGCTACCTTGAAATACCACTATTTAGTTGAACCAAAATGTTTGCAGTAAAACCATGACAGCCCTTTAGCATGCACAGGTAATTATATGGTTGGGGCAATTCCCAGGGCAGTGAGAAAAGAATTCTTGTCATGGGTGCACAATCCACAAAGGTAGAGCAGCCAAAGCTGAAGGGAAGGAAGAAGGGTTGGTGAATGAGACTTGTAGCCAAAGGGGAAAATGGTCTTCAAATTAATTTTGATTCTTTTAATTTGGGATTAAATATAACCCTAAAAATATGAAGCAGAAATGTTCTTTCATGAGACAGAGCCTCTGGGCCCCTGGAAAATTAACCAGTGGGGACTTATCTCTTTTCTCAAGAGGTTCTGAACATATCCTCATGGTCATAGATACTCTTTCCTCCTGGGTTGAAGCCTTTCCCACAAAATATTTCAGAAAACAACTCACTAACTAATAAGTGTGCTTGGTAGATGGGCAATTCTGAAGGTTACAGACTCAGACAGAGGTGGCAGTTTCACAGGAGATGGGGCAAAGGCGGTCTGTAGACTAGGAATTAACTAGCAATAATTGTAACATAAAGACACCTAACCTAGACATATTACCAGCAGTAACATAGTTTATCACAGAAGCACATTACTGGAGTTAATGCACCAGGAACCACCTGGGATGGGAGTCTTCCTTCAGGTTTCTTGTGCATGTGTTTAAGGGAGAGCCACTTAACCAGTTTGCCCCCTATAAGATGCTTTGCCTGGTTGCACAGCATCCTTTGGGAATCAGTTATGAGAGCTTTACCTGGCCACCTGACCTTATTTCTCTGCCTGAACAATGCCTGCAACATTTAGAATCCTTTCCTGTGAAGTGTCCGCTCCCTGACCCTGCATGGCTCATCTGCAGATTTTACAGTGTATGGCTGAAGTGACAGGGAAAACTATCAGCGAGTTTCTCATAGTTGCATTAAAAAAGACTAAAAATTTACAAGTTTTAAAGCTCTAATCAAAGCCCATTCAGATGATCAGACATCTGTCCAATGACTGCAATATATTTGATACCACAACATACATATTAAATGGGAGGGGAGACAAATATGTGTGTGTGAGAGTGGGAGGGAGGACTTTAGGAGTAGCATTCCTGCATTTGTGCAGGCAGTTGGATCAAACAACTTTTGAGGTCCCTTCCAATCAATCCTATGATTCTATCATGTGCCCATTTCAATTAAGTGGTCATTTTATGAAGGCCATTTTCTGTTTGAAAAGAGCTGGACAAAAGGTTTGCCATGTGATCAGTTTCAAAGTTCAGTCTCTAAAAATCATTTGCACTATTATTGCCAGTCCTGTAAGTCTGACAGACCTAAAACTTAAGCAACTGAAGATGTGCTGTGGAGATTTAATTCAATATCTGAATCCACATTGTGCCCAACAAGAGATCATTAGAATCATGTCAGCCTTATCATGAAAGCTTGTTTTATTCTGAATTACTTTTTTCTTAGATCTGATATTACCATAATGTGTAAAATTTTTCTTTTATTTCTTTAAACACTTAAAACGCTATTACCCTTTGCTTTTCTAATTTCTACCTATTTATATTTTCCCTGACATCCTGTCACACTTTTAGCTTCTCCCATTCCTGTTTTCCTGACCTCCAACCCTTTCTTTTAAAACAGACAGCCTCTTTTCTACCTTGTATTCTATCATTTAATGTCTCCCTTTCACCATTTTTCCCACCTGCCTTCCCCTCCTCCCTTCCCTGCTTTACCTTCTGTCTTCCTAATTTCTACCTACTGTATTTACATTCACACTGACTTCCTGCCACACTTTTAGCTGCTCTCTTTCCTTGGAGTCTTAGACCAGCAGAGACTGAAGAAGGGTGACTGTGCCGGAAACCTTGCCAAGAACGTTTTTCCAACTACTCAGTTGGTCTAATAAAAGATACCACATCTACTCAAAGAACCTTGCCTGCCAGGACATAATTATATTGCTTTGATTGTCTAGAGTTATGTATCTATCCTGACATTTTCGTGTACTTAATATATGTCACACTTTTATAAGCATTATTTAACCTTATATTTCATATTAACCTGGCTAAAAAGTTTGCAACTAAGAAACAGACTTTCAGAAAGTAGGAACCGAAGGATGAGTCCATCCATGTAGACAGAAAATGCCTGTGTTTTTTGTATGTACAACTCTATATTAATATTGAAATATTCAGGTTATTTAATTTATTCATCTTTTCTGGGTTTTGGAATAAGAGCCAGATTAGAAAATAAATTTTTATCTGTTCAAATAAATAATGTGTATAAACATGTCTGAATACTTGTGTTGTATTTCAATATTGATTGTATTTGGGTATATCAAAATATAATACAATGCAGGTCTAACACAAAGAGCTACTCAGAATATTATTGACGAGGAACAGGTTTGATTATAGCATTTCCATTCATGAGTGGACAAATTAGTTATGTTTTTCTATCTTTCCAGCTATTTACCTACTTCCTCACCAATCCACCCTTAATCTGATATCAGATTGTATGAAAAAACAAAGAGAAACATATTGCTTTACCTTACAAAGGTAAAGAAAAGCTTGAATCCCTGATGTGGTTCCTTCCATCTTCATTTTGGAGCTCAAATAATTAATTGCCTTTATAGCCAACTTTGTATCCCAATACATTTCAGAGGTATCATTTTTCCCAGTTAAGACACTTCCCTTTTCTCACAAAGATGCTGTGCTTCTTCAACCACACTTTTGTCCACTTGTATATTATAGGCATTACACGATGTCAGGCTCTCCCTGGAATCATTATCTGTGCTGTCTTTGACAAGGTGATAATACACGAGACACTTCTGCTGATGATCTTGTAATATTATTATTGTCCATCAAGTCATAATATTAATAGATCCAAGTAAACAACCTTCATTAAAAGAGAGAGAGAGAAGATGAAATGAATAACAAAAAGGAGGAGAAAAAACCCAACAACCTCTATTCTCCTTACATAGTGTCACAGATAATGAAGTAATTATCACCTCAAGAACTTTGCCTACTGAGAGGCTGAAACCTCCCATGGGCTGTATTTGTAATTTCAGGCTTGCTCATGAAGCAGAGAGGAAAAACTAAAACAGACAAGGAATGAATACATTTTAACATGCAAACATGTTTCATTTAGTTAAATCTGAGAAAAATGGACGGCTTTGACAGAACATCCCAAATGATCAAAGAATAATGTTGGATATAGACAACTGTCCATGTGAATCATTTTAGATCCTGTTTTAATCTGAAATGGTTTTGTACCACACAGGCCCTTCCCAAATGAAGCACTTCTTGTGTGTGAGGGGATTCTATTTAAGTGCTCCACACATAGGAGACCAGAGAGCAGATATCCCAGCATGCTTCTAGGCCTCTTGACCACTATCCTCCAGAGGCTTGCAGGAAGAGGTGAGCGGCAACATCAGAGGCTTCAGAGTACTTAACCCCACCTGGCTCCTGCTTAGTGCATCTCATACTGAAATGGTAGGAACAGAGGTTTAAGATAAGGAACAGTAATTGGTGGAGTGGATAGTGCTGCAGGGATGGGGTGATGGGTAGTGGTAGCAGATCTTCAGCTTACATTGGGGCACCTCCCTGGAGATCCACACTGAGCTGTTCTTAACTCTTTCTAACCATGCTCCCAACATAAGGGTGCTGATGGCACCCCAATAGACTCTCATTTGTTAGGAAAGGATGGGCAAGTCTATGACCAGATGACCCATATGCGAGGTGACTGTGCCATTCAGAAGGTGCTGACACTGCATTTCTTCATGGGACCATACTTGGGATTGTCCAGCTGAGCTTGCTGCTCTGAAGTACAGCCATCACTGGCACCCACCCTCCCATTCTGTGCCTGAAGAACTGTTGCTCAGATACATCAACTTCAAGTGTTAATTCTCCATCCTGCTGCAGGCCATCATGGAGCCCTGGAGACAAGTCACCAAAGGTTTTTGCATACACCAGGTTGGTGCTCTTGTTAATATGGAGTGTGTTTGCATGTGCTGGTACCAGGATTGAAGTGGAAAAAATGAATAATTCCCCACCTGCAATGTCTCCTTCTTGGGCATCCAACATACATGCTCCTCCCCTGACTCAAGAAGCTGTATGGCAGATACCTGGATAAATTCACTGATAATCTGAACAGCTGTTCTATGAGCAGAAATTTCATGTTGGGCACCTCGAGGTATAGTGGGGAGTACTGAAGGATGCTCCTGGATGATGAACACTCCTATCATCTGTGAGACAAGGACCATGACTTTCTTAAGGTATGGCCTGCCAAGGCTCCCCAGACAGTACCGTGCCCCACAGACCAAGGCTGAGGAATATCATGACTGCGGCAGGGTTCTGAGTGATTAACAAATTTTCTCCGTGGGGGGTCTTTTGCCATGCCTTGATGTGATGAAAAAATGAGAATGTTAATTCCCCAACAAAATGTACGTTAGTCAATCACCCAACACAGACCCTGGAACTATAAGAACAGCCATGGCAGCAGGTATTGATCCTAGAACAACAATAAATACTGGCTTATGAGAACAACTAAATTCAAATAAAGGTACTGCATTCCCTGTTAAAAACTTCTCCACATTTTGCAGGCTCTCAAGATGTGATTTATTCTAACCCCTGATGCCCTTTTTCTAGTACCTCTGTTTGCTTCTTGACTCTCACTGAGCACAGTATAGACTATTTGCTGGAATAAAATGGCTACCTGCTTACCTTCCATGCCCTTCTGCCCCTTGGACCTCCCTCCTGAGGAAACTTGGTTCAGTTGCTGCACAGTCTTTCTTTTCTCAGCTTTAACTTTCCTTCTGTCTCCATAAGATCTGACTGCACACGTTTATCAGAACAAGGATTATCATGCTCATAGGAAACCACAGGCTGCTTTCACTGGAGCTCCTCAAGGTTTACCCCACCCACACGTAAAACACATCTGCATGCTTTCCTCCTTGAGTTACAGCCCAAACACTTTCCCGGTGATATATGAAAATGCACAGAGAAGCACATGGTAACAGAATGGATTGGCCATGGCATACAGAACTATGCCGTTTTGTGGTCCTTGGCTACTTCCCAGTTTTTAGAGAGTCTCAATTGATAGGGGAACTGGCCAGGAAGGGCTGGTGATGGGGGCACTTCATCAGTGCTCTTTCTCTTAGATAGCAGAGACTGTTGCTGTTAGTACTTTCCCTTCCCTTCATTCCTTTCATCTGTGTTTTTATATTTCTCCCTGCTGGCACTCTTGATTTCCTGTGTCATGTTACTTGGCATTGTTTTGAGCAGGGGAGAGAGGTTGACCTGGAAGAAGTAATCTGCCTTCTGTCAAGGATGTAAGATGATGCTGTGATATCATTCAGTCATGAGAGAGACCGTGGGGTGTGAGGGATGTTAGGGAGGGGCAGGGAGTTGTGATGGGTAGGTTTAGGTTAGATCCTTCCCCTCTATGCGGCATTGGGTAGCCCATAGGAGATTTCAGCCCTCAAGAGATGTTAGATGGGTCTGGTATTCTGGCAACATGTTGAGGTGATAAGTGCATCACAGTTAGGGACACTGTAACAGTTTTAATGAGAATACAAGGTTTTTCTTATTCCTTTTCCTTGTTATTCATTTTATCCCAATATTTTATGCTGCCATCTTGCTCCCTCTCTCCCTCCCCACACCCCCCTGGGCCCTCTTTTTTGTTGTTTTACTTGGATCTCAATATCATGGCTTTGTCTGCACAGTAATGATAAGTCATGCCTATCAGCAGAAGTGCCTGGAGGATTATCACCTTCTCATAGACAGAATAAATAATGATTCCAGGGAGATCTAGATATTTTGTAATACCTATTAGGTACAAATGGACAATAATTTAGGTGTAGATTAGTAACATCTTTCTGGGATTAGGTAGGTCTCTCAACTGGGAAAAATGATGTATCTGAAATGCATCAAGATAGAGGAATGAAGATGGGAGGGACCACAATAAATTTTCCTTAACCTTTGTAAGATAAAGCAACTTTTCTCTCTGTATTTCTTCCAACAACATGCTATCACATTTAGGGTGGGTCAGTGAGGAGGTACGTAAATAGGTAGCTAGAGAAATAGAACTAATTCATCCACTCATGAATGGAAATGCTATATTTAAACATGTTCCATAGAAATAATATTCTGAATAGCTCTTTGTGCTACAGCAGCATAAGATTTTGGTTCAATATACCACAATATAATCAATGTGAAATTTTAATATAGGCATTTTTATATACATTACTTAACATATTGGAGAAGATAAAGTTTTTTTTTATATCTGGTCCATATTCCAAGACTCAAAGAAGATGAATACATAGTGTAATTCACCTGAATATTTCAATATAAATATAGATTACTACATGCAGAAAAACTAAGGTATTTTGTGAAAGGCACTTTATGAAAGTATTCATCCTTCATATTTTATTTTCTTGAAGCCTGTTTCCTAGTTTCAGAATATTTTATTCATTCATTAACTAAAAAGTTAAATAATTCTTATAAAGGTGTGACATTTCCAAAGTTGTAGGAGACAGGCAAGGTTCTGGAGGACTAAAAAAGGATGGAGCTAGTGCCCTCCTTAAAAAAGGCAACAGTCATGACAACAACTGCAAGGGCTCTTTCCACATGTATGCTGCAGCCACAATGGATGGTGCAGGAGTTATATCATGGTGCAAAGCAGACAGCTCAGAAATGGCCTGAACTAGCATCTGTCATTTCCAGGTTTTCTGAGATAGTGCTCCTGAGGTCTGAAGATCCCTACCTGCTACCCCCAGCACTGTCCCTACATTTCATGCAATGGCCCCCTCCACTGCCTTGTGCTTCATTATGCCTATATCAGAAATGTGGGGGTGACGCAGGTGAATTGTGGGACTCAGGGCCTCAAGCAGAGTGGAGTAGGATCAATAATCATTTTCTAGGTCCAATTAGATATGAGGTGTTGAAAAAGGAGTCAATTCTTCTTTGTGTCCTGGTAGAAGAAGAGTTTCTAGTAATGGCTGAAATGAATGTAAGCCATTTGTCTCACAGGAATGAGGTCAGTAAATAGCAGCTGCGACAGGGAAGCTCCATGATTGTATGTATGACCACATCTGGCCAGATCTTAGTGGTCCCGCTTAATCTGTTCTGACCATGGGGTGCAGCTGGATGAAGGCATGATTGTGTTTGCACTGTTTTATACTTGGCTACCAAATGGCCAAGAGAAAAGAGGGATGTGCTATTAAGGGGAAGCCATGAGTGGAATAATCTCATATTTTTTTGTATACAGAACTTTGTAGCTTGGTCCTTTCCCAAGAGACACTGAGTCCATAGCCTGATGGTTTGGCCGCTTTCAGCAGCTTTGGAAGAATAGGGGATAAGCATTTGGTTCCCATGGGTAAATGGCATCCCAGTGCACGAGCCAGGGCAGAAGCACACCTGGATAAGGATACAGTTGTAAACACTTTAGTATTTTTAAAGTGCCTCCCTTGCCATGCTGCCATATTCCAACACTCCATGGGGATGGATTGGGCCTGGCCCACGCTCCATCCCCTGCCCCACACCTCTTTCCCACCCCACACAACACTCCTGCCACTACAAGGCTGGATCTGACCTGGGCCACTTTCCCTCCATTAGCATGCAGTAAGATTATGGTGAGGCCATGTTTCTTTCCCCACCATGTAGCTGAATTGGGGCCAAGCCACCTCCCCTTCCCCTACAGGGCCCAATCAAGACTTGGCTGCTCCCTGATGCCCTCATATGCCTGCATCAGCCCCTGCATATCCCCCACCTCCCCGCAAGTCCTGAGTCAGCCCCACAGACCTGTTCTGGCCTGCAGATGATTGAGCACCTTCCATCCACCTGGAGAGGGAAAATGTTGGGCACCACTTCTCTCTATGACATGCACCTGGGTTCCAGAACCTCCGGCTTCCCATAGGAGTGCCCTAGCTATGACTTGTTGGGGAAAGAACATGTATTTACTTGTGAGGCTAAATCTGGGTTTGGTAGTCATGGGTTTTGGATGACTGCATTTTGAGGAATTTTAAGACTGCTTGTTACATATCTAGAAGGAATGTGTATATATGCTTTAGGCATGTTCAGTCTGTGTGTATACTTTGTGGTGCAATGTCATCCACATACACAGGGCTACACATTCAAGGGCAGGATTCCCTGGGCAAAAAGTATAGAAATGCCTTATATGTGGCCAAGAAATGGACACACAGGGAACTAGGAAACAGAAGAATGTCCCTCTAATGATATTGCAATCAATTGTAGAGAAATCTTGTGAATGAGCTGGGAAGAATACCCATAATTCTGTGGTCCCCTACTCCTGTCTTAACTCAAAACAGTCATCACTTTCTAATCATGGGGTGTTGGGATTCCTCCTGAAAGCTGGGACTTTAGAAGGACTCAAATTAGGCAGACCTAAAATGTTCAATAGGATTTGAGAACAACACTCATAGAGTTTGGTTAAAGTCTAACTATAAGTTTATTAGGCAAGGATACAAAATGTAAGGAAATATCACAGAGGACATTCACCATACCTGCCAGCAACCTCTTACCTATTTATAATGGATGTTAGGCATACCACTTTTCTTATAAGGATCTCATTGCAACATTAGATAATTCAGCTGCCTATTTCTTCCTGTTTGTTCAGCAGGATAATTCCCATGTTCAGGCAGGGAAGACAAGGTTCAGCAAGACAAAATTATATAAGACTAGTATGTTATTCATGGAACAGAAGTTACATGAGTTACAAGTTCCTGATTGTCACTGTTTATACCCAGAGCCTCCGTTTTAATAATTCTGTCATTGATTCACCAGGGCATAGGGTAAACTGACATAGGTTCAGAGGAGAATTACATGAAACACACATTTACAATGAAGTACAGTATTTGCCAGTAAGATACTCCATCAATAAGAGATGGAGTAGGGTTTTGGAGACTCCGTTCAAATGAATTCTGGACTTTTTTCTGGACAAACAAAAGTGTTTGAGGGTTAGGATACAAAAATGTGAAGAATGTGTCAAAAAGGTGATCACAGGAAGCCTCTGGTTGAAGAAATTGGGTGTATACTGGCTAAAACTACAGAAAGTTCATATGGCAAATTTCATTCAGAATTCTTATCTAGAACAAATTTGAAATGAACACTGTGGCTTCAGGACAGTCCGTTCATTAGTACATAGTTTAGTTTGCATCTCCACCAATTAGGCCGCTGCATCTATGGATTAGTTGCATGCAAACACAAAAGCACTTGATGTGTAATGAGCCTCTTTTTCCACCAGATGGCGGTGCAGCGTTTTCATACTTCACTCCTTTGTCCACCAGATGGCACTTTGAACTGGTGCCATGGGGCAGTCCCATCCCAGGGCAGGGGGGGCATCCAAACTTCTTCTTCCCTCCAGCCTGTGCTGGGGCTCCACAGATTCCCCCTGCCTGCATGAGATGGAGCCACCACACTCTGGCCTGGTTAGGATGGGGACAGCTGTGGCCCCTCTGGCAGGGCTGGGTGAGCAGGGGGCTGTGGGTTGGTAGTGAGGGGCACCAGCAGGGCTGGGGGGGGCAGGGTGCTGCAGGTCAGAAGTGGAGGGCACTGACAGGGCTGGGGGGGCAGGGGGCTGGGGGTCGAGAGTGAGGGGTACTGGCAGGGCTGAGGTCAGTGTGTTAGGAGTGAATGGCAGAGGCAGAGCTGGAGGGTGGAGCTGTGGCTTGGCATTGAGGGGCAACAGAATGGGCAAAGGCAGGGCACCAGCATGTCACTGCCATCCCCACCATTATCCTCCCGCTCTGTGACAGGACTGCAGTTCCCAGCATCCCCCAGCTGTCCAGGCTTGGTACAGTTTCCATGGGGACTCACGGATCACTGTCTCCTCTCGGGGACTCGGGGTGCCTAGTGTCCTTTCTAAATCAAGCCAGGTAGTGGTGAGTTTCTTAACTTGTGTGTGGGTTCCTACAAATATCTCCAGTGCAATAAAGCTGCGTGTTCATCTGTCTGCCTGCTTTGTTGGGAAGGAGTGAAAATGCCTGCCTCTGGGGGTGTTGGGGGGAGGGAAAGAAAATCCATCAGGTTCTCATGCTCCCAGGAGAACAAAAGAGATGGAGCTCAGCCTGAGAAAAGTGCTAATTGTCCTCCTTGAAATGTAAAGGGTGACCTCCCTGCTTTTCTTACCTTTTTCACTGAACTCTGCTCCAGGGCCACAGAAGAGAGCAGCTCCTGAGCACCTGTGAAAAGCAATAAGTGGTTGGCTTACTCCTCACTGTGCCTGTAGAAAAGTAAAAGCTAATTTGGGGGGGTGGGCAGTGTTACCTTAAGATGGCTAAAATGAGTATAAGACATGAATCTAGGAATGAGGTCAGGAAAAAAAGCAGCCACCTCAGGTTGGCTCCCAGATCGTGTGTATGACCAGATCCATTCAGATCTTTGTGGTTCCATTATTCTGCTCTGAACACCGGGGGCAACTGGATGAAGGCATGGTTGTTACCACAGTGCTGTAGTTGGCTGCTTAGTGGTCTGCCAAGCAAAAAGAGGGGTGTGCTATTAATGGGAAGGTGTGAGTGGGACTATCTTACTTTTTATTTGCCAATAGTAATTTGTAGCCTGGGCCATACCTAAGAAACACTGAGTCTATAACATACAGGGATATGAATTTGGTTTCTATATAAAAATGTCAGTCCAGCAGGCAGGGCATAAGCACACCTGGATAAGTAAAGAGCTATAAACACTTTACTATTTTAATACTCCCACCCTCCCCCACCTGCCATCTTCCAAAGCCCCATGGGCTGGATTGGGGATGGGGCCCACCTCATCCCCTATACCATACAGCTTTCCCATCCCACATAGCCAGATCAAAGCTGGTTCATGTCCACTCTGCCACAGTGAGGCTGAATTGGTCCTAAGCCACCGCTGTCCCCCCCCAAACATGCAGCAAAATTGCAGATATGCCACGTTCTCTTCCCCACTATGTGCCTGGATCAGAGCAGGGTCACCTCTCCTTTCTCTACAGGGATCAATAAGGACTGGGATGCTCCTGGATGATCTCATATGGCTGCACTGGGCCATGTTTCAGCCCCACAAGAGCTGGATCAGCCCCACAGGCTGGATTTGGACTCCTGATAGAGTGATGGACTGAACTGGGGTAAAATGTTGGGTACCACAGCTCTAGATGGCAGCTGTGTTCCCAGACCTGCAGATTTCCACAGGAGTACCCTAGCTATTGAGATGTGGGGGAAAAAACATGTTTTTGCCAATGGGTGACTGGTGCCTCCTGAGTCAGGGAGGGCACTTGCTCCCCCAGCCACCAGTCAGTGACGTCATGGTGCATAGTCATGGATATACACAGGACTATGCATCAAAGAACAGGACTCCCTAGGTCAAAAGTGCTAAAACTGACTTGTACATGGCCAAAAAATGGATACACAGAGAACAAGGAAACAGCAGAATGTCTGTCCAATAATCTTGTGAGAAATCCCAGAGATAGCTTATGACCAACCTGGGAAGAATACCCAGAATTCTGTGATTTCTCAGTCCGGCCTTAACACAAAACAGTCCTTGCTTTCCAATCACAAGCTGTTGGGGATTCCCACTGAAATCTAGGAGTTCTGAAGGCCCTTACATTAGTTAGGCATAGTTAGTTCATGGGATTTGAGAGCAACACTGAGCGGTGGGTTATAATCTAAGTACAAATTTATTAGTGAATGCTACAATTCCATGTTGAGGCAGGGAAAACAAGTTTCAGTCAGAATAAAAATTATATAAAATGTATGTTTTTCATGCAACAGCAGTTACATCAGCTACAGATTACTGATTTTCACTCTTTACATTCAAAACCTCTGTTCTATCAATTCCATCATTGATTCACATGAGCGCAGTGTGAAGTGGCACAGGTTCATCTCTGAAGAAATGAAATGCATATTTACAAAAAAAAAAACCAATTTGACAGTGACACAGAGATGGATTCAGGTTCTAATGAAGACTTTTGAAGTAATTTCCAGACATTATTCTGGAAAAAACTGTACTGTTTGAAGATTAGAATACAAGCATGTGAGCAATGAATAAAAGGGGTTTGGTTTTTACCACATCAGCCACTCCTCCATAACTGCACGCTCTCACAGTGTGCAGCTAGAAGGAAGACTTATATCTAAGTCTAAGTGTAGAAAGCCTCTCGTTGAAGAAAATGGATGTATAGTGGTTTGAAGAACATATAGTTCATGTGGCAAAAGCCATTTAGTATTCTTACTGGGAACACCTTTAAAATGAACACTGTGGTGTTAGGATAAGCCATTCATTAGAACTAGGTGTGAAATATACTGAATTACATTAAAGGTTGCCTTTCTTCCACAGTTCACCAAAACTGCTGGAGCTACTGGTCATTCATGTTCCAGAGCTCAGATTCCTGTTATTTCCATTTTGCTTTAACTTGATAATAGAGTTTAGGAATCTCTGCATTCTTTTCCAGTTCATCAACACACAGACAACTTTCCTAACAGCATCCTTTACTTCCTTGTTTCTCAGGCTATAAATGAGAGGGTTGGCCAATGGAGTCAGCACAGTGTAGAAAAGAGAGAATGTTTTGTTTAGGGATCTAAGGGTGTTGGTTCTTGGGAACATATAGACTATAGTTATGGACCCATAGAAAATGGTCACCACAATAATATGAGAGGAACAAGTGTAAAAGGCCTTTTGTCTCCCAGTAGTGGACGGGATTTTTAGTATGTTGGTGATAATACAGACATAGGACCCGAGAGTCAAAAAGAATGGGGGCAAGAAGATTATACAGCCAACACTGAAGACTACAAGTTCAATTTCATAGGTGTCACTGCAGGAGAGTTTAATGACTGGAACATAATCACAAAAGAAATGGTCAACTTGATTGGGTCCACAGAAGGTTAATTGTAACAAGAACACATATACAATGGAGATAACTATAAAACCAATGGTCCATGAGCCAGCTGCAAGTTTGAAACAAAATCTGTCATTCATAAGGGCTGCATAATGCAATGGTTTACATATGGCTAAGTACCGATCATAAGACATCACTGATAATAGAAAACATTCTGTAAGTATCAAGACAGCAAAGAAAAAAAATTGGATGAAACAGCCAGAGAATGAAATGGTTCTGTCTCCAGTGAGGAAGCTGGCCAGCATCCTGGGCAGGATGGTGCAGGTATAGCAGATCTCCAAGCAGGACAAGTTCCCCAGGAAGAAGTACATGGGGGTGTGCAGATGCTGAACAGCTGTGGTGAGTGAAATGATGAGGATGTTCCCAGCCACAGTTGCAACATAGAGTATGAGAAATAGGAGAAAGAAAAGTACTTGCAACTCTGGAAGAATTTCAAATCCCAGGAGGATAAATTCAGTGATGGAAGTTTGATTTCCTTCTTTTGCATCTGCCATGGCAGCAGAGAAATTCCATACAGCTCTGTAAAATAATCTGAAAAAAAACCCGAGCAACTTTGAATCCCACAGAATCAATCCATTTTCTGAGTTTTCAAGAAACTAATCTTCCCTGAATGCGACTCATTTAGATAGGGGGTTCCATAGTTGCACACTGGAGGTGAATAGTGTTGTATATTGATTTTTAGAACATTTTCACTTAAGCCTTTGTCCCTGTACCACTGTGAGAAAAGAAAGGGCACTACTGTCTTTGTTAGACATACAAGAAATGTTTTGCAAGATGTCCAAACACTGCATCATGTAGCCTTTGTCCTCACCTCCTAACAGCACAGGGCAGAACAAAGACTCTTCTAATCTGGGAAACTTCATTTTACAAAATCTGCAATACAAGTGGTTATGGGGGAAAAATGGTAAATCTTGCGTGTTCTATTTTGAGCTGCTCTGTAACATAAATTGGGAAGTCTGGGATTAATGGTAACAGATGTGTTTATTAAAATACATTCACAGTCTTCCTTGTGTTTCAAATATTGTTGTGCTCTAGAAGCTGGCTCCAAGGCTAGGGACAGACATTCAAAAAACCTGAGCCTGAATTGATTCAATCTTTGAAGGTTAGTTTAACCTGCCTAGGTTAAATCAGTTTTGTAATGAGACAGACATCCCAGAAATGGTGGCACATGCTTGCAGTGGCTCAAACTAGAAGCGGGGGGTGGGGGGAGCTAGTGCTAGAGCAGCCCTTCCTTCCTTCCTTCCACAGGGTGGAGCTGAGGGTGTGTGGCCAGGCTCAGGCAGGAGCTCTGATTACCCCAGAGGGGAAATGATAACAGTGTTTATCTCCCAATTAAGAAAACAATAGGCCTGTGCAAAGCAGCAAATATTCACTTCAGATTTGGATTGGGCTGATTCCAAGGGACAGTGACTTGATTTGGTGATTTGAATCACTGTCTTGATTCGATTCAGCTGATTCAGGTTCAGAGATTTGGTGCTCATTTGGAGATTCTGTCATAGACTATAATGAGGAATCACTAAAATATCTGTAACTTTGTCATTTTTTTTTGCAGATTTGGATGAAAACAGCAGAGATGGTATCCCCTTCTGAAGGCATGAAGGCTGCCAAGTTTCAAGGTGATAAGCACAGGGGTTTCTGCGAAAGTGCACCTCAAACTATTGAAAGCAAAACTTGTATCACTTGTATGTGTTGAGGCAGAGTAGGATGAAAACAGCAGGCATGGTAGCCCCTCATGTGGGCATGAGGCCTGCCAGGTTTCAGGCAGAGTGGTGCATGGGTTTCTGTGAAAGTACACCTTTGCAGAGTGAGGCACTCAACCCTCTGCACATGGAGCTTGGGGAACCCCAGCAGCAGGAGGTTCACTTTCAGGAACACCAGTTGCTCCACCAAACCATGATCTAAGGAGGTGTACTGGGGTGTTGAAACATCACCAGCAATGCTGAACACTTCTCACTTGGAACAATGCTCCGTGGACAGGACAGGTGTTTCCAGGCAATTGTGGCCAGATCCTGCCACACCTGGCTGCGAGTGGCCCAATAGGCCAAGGGGTCGCAATGCAGCGACTCCATGTCCTCGGTAAGATAGGTAGCCACCAAGACCTCTGTGTTACCTGTCTGATGGTAGGGTCTGATGCCTCTGGACCCCAACATTGAAGCCATGCCTTTGGCCCACATTGGCAGTGGCTGTGGTAGAGGAAATTGGCTCATGGTTGGAGTGCTGGCATGAGAAAGTGGATCTCCCTCTTCAATATCCCCCCGCCTCTGCCTTTCTGCCTCCCTGACGCTGTTCAGCTGCACCTCCGTCCAGTGATTGAGCATTTTGCTGCTTCAATGCTCCCCTTCACCTTCAGGTCACCCATGCCCACTAGCACGTAGACCGTACTGGATCGCAATGGATCCAAGCCGTTTTCTGATACCCTCATTCAGCTGCTTCACCAGTGCCTGAACCTGTGGTGAAAGCAGCTTGCCCCAACCAGGAACATCGATCCCCTGGAACTTCTCCATTTCATTCTCAAGCTCCTTCACTGTGGGGATTACCTGGCTGAGGAGGGCATTGCCAGCGCTGAGGCTTCTGGTGGCCTCAAGGAATGGCTTGAGGATCACCAAGATCTGGGTGATGGTATCCCACTCCATTTGTTAAGGCGGCCTCTGATCTCAAAATCCCAGAGCAAGGCCACCTCGTGAATGGCCTTCTGTTGCTGCGCCATCCTTTCCTGCATCAGATATGTCGAGTTCCATTGAGTATCCACATCCTGCATGATTTTGTGCTGAGGGATGCTCAGCTCTGCCTGTTTGTCCCACATCTTGCCCCACTTGATGCTCTGGTGGAAGTAGCCTGCCACCTTCCTGCATTTCAAAATGAGCTAGCTGGTAGTGATGGTGCCATCACTGGGAGCTCTGTCCCCCTCTAAGGTGTCCCTGACTAGAAGGTGGAACTTGTGTTTCACACAGAGGATGCCAACAAAGTTGGCATCATGCACCACCTTGACCATATTGGTCCTGTTGTGGGTGACCATGAACCCACAGGTGAGTTCACCCTGCCCAACGAGCCACCCCTGCACCTTGCGGTTCATGGCCACCATGATCTCCCTTGCTAGTGGGACTCATCCATCACCTCCACTTGAAGGAGAGCGCATCAACAGCCTGACTGATTGCACCAGTTCCCTGTGAGGGAGAGGTAGGCATGATCTCTACCCTGGCTGCTCCAAATGTCTGAGGTGAAGTGCAAGGCCACCTGCAGCCCTGCCTTGTGCATCTACTCCCTCAAGTACTCCCTGCATGCCTCATACATGCCACAAACTGCCTGAACCTTGCACACTCAACAAAGGAGAAGGGCTGGCCAGCCAGAGCAAGAATCTTCCCAATTCTCTGGGTGACCTTGCTTGCCTTCGGAAGCGCCCCACTTGGTCTCCACTTTTCCCCCACTGGTCCAGGGTGGCCTGCCTCTGCTTGGGGGAGACAAAGGTTTGGAGTAAGAGGGAGACTTATTTTTGGGCATGTTCCCACTCATGGCAGGTTGAGGAGGAAGAAGGGCAAGGGGTGCTGCCTCCTGAGATGCAACAGCATCGCCTTGCTGGCAAAATATTTTACCTCCTTGCACAGACTGATCTGCCTTCAGCAGTGCTGGCAGGTAGCATACTGGGGATCATCTGCCATCTCAAAATGATTGCAAACTACACTACCCACCCACTTCAGGGTTGAGGGTGGGAATCCTGCCTTGTCCCTTCCTCACCAGGCAGAGGCACAACAACAGAGGGAACTCAGCCACCTGCCCCCACAACCTTCTCCGAAGTATCTTCCAGAAGAGACCTGCCTCTAGGGGAACTTTGAGGTGTGTGGAGCACAAACTCAGATTCACGCTTCTTCCCCAGAATTTCTTTTGCTTTGGCCCTCAGCTGCCCTGCTTCCAGATTCAGCTCCTCCTTTGGCACTGGAAAGCTCATGCTGGGAACTGAAATTGGGGTGGAGAATGTCATGCTGCTGGTGGTTAGTGGTGTTAGTAGTGGTGGTGCAGGTGCAGGCACTGCTACCACCTCCTTGCTCCCGCTAGTGGCAGAAGACTCATTGCCAACAGGAAAGACTGTGCACCTATGTTTGGGGCGGGGGGAATCTGAAGCTCTCTCTCTACTCCTTAACCCTCCTTTGCCTGAAGACCTGGCACCTGCCTTTCCAGCATGCTTTATAATGTTTGGTGTGCTGCAAAGTGTGTTTGCGTGTGTAGTATATGTTGTGCTTTCCTGCACAGTGAAGACACACTGTCAGGGAAAACACAAATTTCTTTTTGTGGGGGGAAAGAATCAAGAGACTAACAAGAACAAATAAGAGGATTTTTGGGGAAGAATAAGTTGAAAGGAATGGATAGGAATAATAATAGGGATGATAGGCAAGGGTAAGTAGGAAGGGATTGGATATAACTTACAAGAAGAGAGACTAGCTAGCAAGAGACTAGCTAGCAAGCCAGAGACTTTCAGACGGCGATGCTCCAAGAGAGGGACAGCTCACAAAAGGCACAGATCACTTCAGACAAAGCTTTATATGTTGTTTCTACATCCCTCCCTCAGAGCACTGTGATTGGAAGGGACCTCAGAGAAAGATCACAGTCACTGGCCAGGTACAGATGTCAATAAATAGCAGAGCAGTCTTTCCCCCATCTTAGGCTTTTCCATATATGGAAGATCACCCCATCTTCTTCCCTCTTCTCAGTTTGTTTGCTGCAAGCCTTCCAAATCTCCCAATCTCTCTGAATAGATTCGGAGGCTTGTCAGCAGCTAGGGGTGCAGGGCCCCAGAACCCAGAAGCCCCTGAACCTATCTCCTTGAAAGCTGGCAGACTTTGTGGCCTCATCAGGGGCTAACAGGCCTGCGGCTTTCACCCTGCTGTGCCTTAACACACATGTGACATGAGTTTTGCTTTCAGGACTTTGAGGTACAGTTTTCCAAACACCCCTGCACCTATCACCTTGAAACTTAGCACGTGTCATGCTCCCAGCAGAGGCTACCTTTTCTGAAAGTTTCATCTGAATCAACCAAAAGACAACAAAGTTAAACATATTTCATTGATTCCCCATTATACTCTACGGCCGAATCTCTGAATTGGCTCCTAATGTTCCGAAGCGATTTGGCTGAATCAAATTGGAAAAATGATTTGGATCTCCAGATTGAATCTGTGGCATCTGTATTGGCCAAATCTGAATCCGAATTGAATAGTTCCCTACTCACACAGGCCTAATGGCAGTAGCATCCTGAATGGGTGTGGCATACAGGGCACTGTCAGTGGCTGTTGGGTACTACATACCCTGGGCATAAAGGGCACTAGGTGTGGTGGGGTGGACTGAGAATTGGGCCATCCATGGCACTGTTTACTCATCGTGAGAGAGGTAATTGTCCAAAAAGAAAAAAAACATATTATAAACTGATGGCATTAATCAATACACAGTTACCAAGTGCCAAGCTAAAGTAATAAAAGGAAATAGGCTACCTTGAAATACCACTATGTGATTAGGGCAAAAAGTTTGTAATGAAACCATGACAGCCCTTTACCATGCTGTAACGGTGCCCTGCCCTGTTACTAGGAGTTCAAGGGAGTCTGAACAGCCCCAGAAGCACCTTTGTACCCCAGACCTGGGAGAACTCACCAGAGGCTGGGGAACCAGATCCTGGGACATAGTGAGTCTCACAGCAAGGGAGCTGACACAGGTGTGGGGAGTGAGAGAGGGTTAGCCATCCGAGCCCAGTGTGGGAAGGATAAAAGACATGGAAAGCAGTCTTAAGGGGCTGCACCTGGCCAGGGAGCAGGCTGCCTAGAGCCTGGAGTTACCAAGGGTTAAGCAGCCCCCAGGAGAGTCTGGAGCAGGGCTCTTCTCTGTTTGTTTGTTTGATCATTTGCTTTGTTGCACAAGCCTAAAGCCTCTGAAGGATAAAAGGCAACCAGGAGGCAAAGCCTGGAAGATAGCTAAGTGCTAACTTATTTAATTTGTTTTGTTTGTTTTGCATTGCTACCAAGCATGGGTGGCCTCCTGGTATTCTCTCCTAGCAGGGCTGCAGCAGAGGCAAGGGGTCCTGAACAGTGGGTTCTTGGCCAAAGCCAGCAGTAAAAGTAAAACTGGTCAGCTTAGCTAGCGTGACCAAACATACCTTGCTGTGATCTGCCCATAGCAACCTACACATGCTCAGATAATTATATGGTTGGGGTCAATTCCCAGGGCAATGAGAAAAGAGTTCTTGTCATGGGTACACAGTGCACCACTGCAGAGCACCCAAAATGAAAGAAAGAAAGAAGGGTAGTTGAATTAGATTTGTGGCCAAAGTGGAATGATAGTCTTAAAGATCATTTTGATTCTTTTTATGTTAGGATTCAACCTAATCCTAAAAATCTGAAGCAGAAATGGTCTTTTCCTGATGCAGACCTCCTGGCACCTGGGATATTAGGCAGGCACTATTGGGAACTGGCCTCTTACCTTGAGAGCCTCTAAATATTTGCTGCTGGTTGTAGATACATTCTCCTCCTGGGTTGAAAGCTTTCCCAGAAAATAGCACTGAAAACAACTCGGTAGCTAACGTGTGCTCCGTAGGTGGGGATTTCTAAAGGTTAAAGACTCAGACAGAGGTGGCAATTTCTCTGGAGATAGGGTGAAGGAGGTCTGAGCATTAGGAATTGATCAGCAATTATTGTAAAGACACTTAACCTAGAAATATTACCAACAGTGGCATAGTTTGTCACAGAAGCACATTACTGGAGTTAATGCACCACTGTGTAGGGGGAGCACCTCTGTACCCTCTGTACCCACAGACCACACTCCCTGCTCAGGCGACAGGCAAGGGGAGCAGGCAGAAGTGCCGGTGGCTTCCCTGCGAGTGCCCATCAGAGAGTGTGAGTGCTGGATGTAGGCCACAGCCACTTTTGGGAGAAGCACAGCTGCTCATCAGTTGGGAAGTTTTGCTGTGGAGGGCATGATCAGCCCTCCCCCCCCCCCCCCAACTAAGGTGGCACAAGTGGGATGAGAATATGTCTTTAGTATTCCTCCATATTAGTGCAAGAGAAAGCCACTTAATGAGTTTTGCTCCATATAAAATGATGCCTGGTTGCCCATCATCCTTCTAGGAATCAGTAACAAGATCTTTACTTGGGTCACTTGACTCCAGTTTCCCTGCCTGAACAATGCCTGCAACATATGGAATCCTGATCCTTTCTAGTGAAGTGTCAGCTACCCTACACTGACTGAAGTCATCGGTTGATTTATTTTTTGCATATGCCAGAAGAGTCACAGAAAACATTTGACAAGTTTCTTGTAGTGGGATTCAAAAGAGACTCTATGTTTTTACAAATATTAAATATGTAATCAAAGCCCATTCAAATAACTGGGAATCTTTCCACTGTTTGCAATATATGTTATATCAAGACCTGTATCTTTGGTGTGTCGAGTAAATACAAATATGTTTCTGAGAGAGTGGGAGGGAGGACATTTAGGAGTAGCATTCCTGCATTTGTGCAGGCAGTTGGACCAAACAACTTTTGAGATTCCTTCCAATCCTTTGATTCTATCACCTGCTCATTTTAATTGAGTTGAAATTTTATGCAAGACCTTTTCTGATAGAAACTGATCAAACAGAAAAACTTTTATCCAGCTCTCTTTCAAGTTCAGTTTCTAAAAATCATTTATATGATTAATTCCGTAAGTTTGAAAGTTCTAAAAATTAAGCAGCTATGGAGGTTTAATCCAATATTTGAATCCACATCCTGCCCTACAGGATATGATTAGGATTATGCTAACATTATCATGGGAGCTTGTTTTATTCTGGTTTATTTTTTTCTTCAATCAGTTTCTAACCCAATATGTAAAACTTATTCATTTGTTTCTTTAAATGCTTAAAATGCTCTTATGTAATTATATTGCTTTTACTGCCCAAGATTATATACTTATCTTGATATTACTGTGTGCTTAATACATGTCATACCTTTATAAGAAATATTCAACCTTATATTTCATCTTAAGATGACTGAAGTGTCCTGAAACTAAGAAAGAGACTTTCAGAAAATAGAAACTGGAGGATAAGTGTATCTATATAGACAGAAAATACCTTTTAAACTTACTAGTTTATATAAATATTAAACTATTCAGGTTTAATTTATTTATTTATCTTCCCTAAGTCTTGGAATAAGGGTCAGATTAGAAAACAATCCTTAGCTGTTGAAATAAGATACATAATTTATATAAAAAGTATCAATGGCTATGTTTTATTTCTAATTTTAATTATATTTTGGTATATCAAAATATAGTTTAATGCTGGTTTATCACAAAGCGCTATTCAGAATATTATTGATAAGGAACAGGTTTATAGCATCTCCATTGGTGAGTGGACAAATTAGTTCAATCTTTCTATCTTCATCAATTTACCTACCTCCCCACTAACCCACCCTAAATCTGACATTGGTTTATTTGAAGAAATGAAGAGAAACATATTGCTTTACCTCCCAAAGGTGAAGAAACACTTGAATTCCTGATGTGGTTCCTTTTATCCTCATTTTCCCTGGCAGCATTATTTATCCTGCCTTTGAGAACGTGATAATACTCCAGACATATCTGCTGATGGGCATGTCATATCATAATTGTGCAGACAAAGCCATAAGATTAATAGATCCAAGTAAACAACTTTCAAGAAAAGAAACAGAGAAAGAGAGAGAGAGAAAGGATGAAATGAATAACAGAGAGGAGGAACACCTCCCCCCCATTCTCCTTAGGGCTGGTGTAATGTCACTGTTTATGACAGCTTTCCAGAATGTCAGACACAGTCTATCGTCTTGAGGGCTGAAACCTCCCATGGGTTATATTTACAATTTCAGGCTTGCTCATGAAGAGAGAAAGAAATAACATAGGCAAGGAAAGAATACATTTTAACATGCAAATGTTTCATTTAGTTAAATCTGAGGGAAAAAATCACTTCTTTGAGAAAACATCCCAAAGTGATCAAAGAATAATATTGGATATGGACAACTGTACATGTGAATCCCTTTATGTCCTGCATTCCTTTGAAGTGCTTTTGTACCACACAGGCCCTTCCCAATGGAAGTGCTTCTTATTGTTGGGGAGGGGTAGCTATTCAGGTGGTCCATATATAGGGAACCAGAGAGCAGGTATCCCAGCATGCTTCTAGGCCTCTTGACCACTGTCCCGCAGAGGCTTGCAGGAAGAGGTGAGTGGCAACGTCCAGTGCTCCCCAAGATCCAAATATTGTCACCCTAACAGTGTCCATGGCTCTTATCTTCAGGCCAGCCACCTGAGAGGTGACCTCAGCCTTCCTCAGTGTCTGGAAGACAGACCCGTGGCCTGGGAGATTCTCCCTCCTCAATGATTTGGCACTCATATCTTAGAGAACCAGTCTGCTCCAACAGCTCTTCTTTCCATGTATGTGACCAGGTCTGCAGGCATTTCCTCCTTGCTATTCCTCCTCCTTACACATGGAAAGTTCTGGGCTTTTTTCAGAGCAGTAAGAACAGCTGTTGCAGTAGATCTGGATTTTAGAATGAGAATAAATAGAGATGGAGCTGATGTTAATGACTTATAAGAATTGCCAACTTCAAGTAAAAGTACTGTATTGCCACTTAGAACAGCTGCTTATTCTGTAGCCTTTCAGAATTCCCTTTACTCTAATGCTATTTATTCAAATTATATTGATTTTATTTGTTTTATGATATGATGCTTTTGCTCTGGAACCTCTGTCTCTTTGTTGTTGACTCTTTCTGGAGGACACTGTAGGCAGCCATATGTCTTAAACTGTGGAAGAAAGGCAAGGTTCCAGAGGACTAGAAAAGGCCTGAGAGAGTACCCCTCCATACAAAAGGCACCATGCAAAGCAATGACTGTAAGGGATCCCTCCACATGTACACTGCAGCCACAATGGATAGCAGAAGAGTTATGTCATGATGCAAGGCAGATAGTTCAGGAGTGGCCTGATCTAATGTCTAGTGTGTGCATGTCATTTCTGGCAATTCTGAGAGAGTACTCCTGAGGGCTACAGATCCCTACATGCTACCCTGTGTTGTCCCTCCATCCCATTCAATGTCCTCCTCCATGGCATTGTGTCTGTGCATGCCACTGCCAGAGATGTTGTTCAATGCTAATGGATTGAGGGACTCAGGGTGTAGCAAAACCCCCAGTTTTTCATTTTTCTTTTTTATTGCATTCACTCCCCCAATAATTTCTGACTTTTCTCTCCCTCTCTATTCCCTATAGATAAGTATAAGTAAGCTAAGATGTAGGATAAGATTTAAACATTTTTATTTTGGTAGCAAGTTTTTGGTTTTAGATATCCACTGTTTTATATTGTATTATTATTAGGTTTGTATTAATATCACTGTTGTATATTGTATTATTATCATTTTCATATTGATTTTTGTTATTTCATATGGATATTGTATGGTTTAGGCCTGTGTTTGTAAGTGAACCAAAGTCATGTCAAGTTTCCATTTTGTGTGTCAAACCTCCATCTTCTGTCCTCTGCCTGGGCATCCCATGTTGCAACAACATAATTCATTATACCCCTCCCATGTAAATTGGTTCCCCGATGAATGAGTGTGATGGGAAATGATTGAGATATAATGGTAGCAGGTCTCTACTGAATGGCCTGTAATGACTGGGCCATCACCTTGCATTGATTCATCCAGGAACCATAGACCTCACCCAGGAACAGAGACGAGACCAGCATTTGAAAGACAAAAGACCCTGCAGAACCATCAACTCTCACCATTACAGACACCCGAAACTGCACATCCCTGCATGGAGCACACATGCTCAGTACACCAGGGGCTGACCCTTGCTTGGGCATGCCTCCTGTCATGAGGGTCACACAAGGTCTGCCTCTATAAAAAGGGGCAGTGAAGACAGACCCAGTGGGATGCCCTCTCCATCTGGACCAGCACCTTGTCACACCACCTATCCACCCAGAGACCCTGACGGTGACCCCCCGGACAACACCCACTGGACAAGGACCCCAATCTAGCCTGGATAGGTAGATATTACCTGCATACCTCCCCCTTCAATTTGGACTCTCTTACTCTCTCTCAGTCTCTCTCTGTCTTTCCTCCTGGACTTCAGTGGACTTCAGCCCCTGCACCAAGCCTCTCTAACCCCTGCTGCCATTGTGAGTGTGTGTGGGGGTGCAAGGGAACCAATTTTGCATTGTGTCACCATCTCCCCTGTTCAATAAAACCACTGTCATTTGCAACCCCGAGTTGGGTCATGTTTTACTGAATCCCAGTCCCTTCCCTATCTTAAATTCCAGCCTCATTCTCTCCATCAGCTCCAGTTCCCACCCTCTCTGCTAGTTTCCCGATCTCCTCCCAATTCCATCTCCCCTTTTCTGCCACCTCTCAGCCTCTCCTTGCTTTCCTGCTGTCCCTGCTGCCTGCTGCTTTTCCTGTGATTTTCTGCTGCTTGTCTCCCCTACCCCTTCTGTAATCCCCCTGCCCTTGCAGCTTCCTAGCTCCTATTCACTGTCCTGCAGTTCTCTCCAGCTTTCAGCTCCTACTACCACTCTCTGCAACTTCTCTAGCTGTCCTGGAGCCATCCTCTGGCTCCCCACACCCAGAGCCCCTCTTTAACACCTCACTTTCCCTTAGTTCCATTTTTCCCTCTCCCTACCTACCTTTTCAGCCCCCTGGTAGTTGTGCTGGCATTGCTTCCCTGTTCTGCAGGCTTTGGGGGTTGTCTTTTAATCACTTAAGATCAATTAACCTGACGTTACCCAGGTGCTTCACTTCTTTAGCCGAGGCCCCTGTAGTCTACCAGTTCTAATACTGGTCTTGGTAACTTTAACTCCCTACACTTCTGCTTTCTTACCTTAACTTTTCCCCAGGTATCCCAAGTACACCAAGCACATATATACATTCATGCATACATATCACAATACCCAACTTAGGAACTCACTTGTGTGTATGTGTAGATGGTGGTATGTGAGTAAATTGGTGAATACACATATATAGATATCTGTGTGTGTGTGTATGGCACTGTGTGCATTATATACAAATTAGTAATCTGTGTCTAACTTTTGGGGTGTATAGTGTATTGAGTGTACCAGTGCCTGAGCTGGTAGTGTGAGTGTGTATGCCTAATAGGGGTGTATGCACCTAGTGAGTGTGTGCTTAATGGATTTTTATGTGTGCATGTGCAGTTGTACACCATGCCCTCCTGTCTAATAGCACAATATTGAGATCCTGAGCTTTGGCCTGACCCATCAGGGCAACATGGGCATCAAGCAGGGTGGTGTAGGAGCAATATTACAATATTAATTTCCTAAGTCCAATTAAACACCAGAAGTTGAAAGAGGAGTTGGTTCTTCTTTGTGTCCTTGTAGAAGAAAGGTTTCTCCTGATGGCTGAAAGGAATATAAGCCATTTGTGCCATAGGAATGACTTCATCAAATAGCAGTAGCAATAGGGAAGCTCTGTGATTGTATGTACAACTAGATCTGGTCAGCTGTTTGTGGTTCCATTTAATCTGCTCTGAAAATGTGGTGCAATTGGATAAAGGCATGGTCATGTTTTCACATTTCTGTAATTGTCTGCCAAGTGGTCTGTTAAGAGAAAAGAGGGTGCGCTATTAAAGGGAAGCTGTGAGTGAGACAATCCCTTTTTTTTTTTTTTTTGCCATTAGAACTTTGCAGCCTGGGCCATACCCAAGAGACACTGAGTCTATAGCTTAATTCATAGACTCATCGACATTAGGGCTGGAAGGGACCTTGGAGGATCATTGAGTCCAGCCCCCTGCTGAATGGGCAGGAAGTCAGCAGGGGTCATAGGATCCCAGTAAGATAGACATCAAAATGTCTCTTGAAGGTGTTCAAAGTAGGTGCTTGAACCACCTCCAGCAGCAGTCTATTACAAACCTTAGGGGCTCGGACAGTAAAGTTCTTCCTTATGTCCAGCTTGAAACCATCATGGAGTTTGTGACCATTCAATCTTGTCATCCCTTGTGGCGCTCTGGTGAACAAATGTTCCCTCAGATACTGATGAGCACCCCTGACAAACTTATAAGCGGCCACCAGATCACACCAGAGCCTGTGCTTCTTCAGGCTGAAGAGTCCCATAGCTCTCAGCCTGTCATCATAAGGTCTGTTTTCCTGACCTCTTAGCATGTGAGTGGCTCTTCTCTGGACTCTCTTAAGCTTCTTCACATCCTTTTTGACTTGAGGAGCCCAAAACTGGATGCAGTACTCCAGATGCGGCCTCAGCAAGGCCAAGTGCAACGGGGGAATGACGTCCTGGGATTTTCTCGAGAAGCATCTATGGATACAAACCAGCATTTTGCTTGTTTTACTAGCTGCAGCATCACATTGATGATTTGGGCATTCTCATCAACTTTGAAAGATTACAGGATAACATTAAGTTCCTGTGAGTAAATGACAATACAGTCCACCAGCCATGGCAGAACCATACCTGGATAGGTAAACAGCTCTAAACACTTTAGTATTTTTAACACTGTCACCCCCTCTTCCTCAGCTGCCATATTCCAAAGCTGAATGGGGCTGGGCCAGACTGCTTCCACTTCCCCCTACCCCTTTTCCACACTACATGGCCAGATCAGAGTCGGGCCATGCCCTGTCCACACCACAAGACAAAACTGAGGCAAGAGCATGCTCCCTTCTCAACCATGTAGCTGGATTGGGGCCAGACCACCTCCCCATCAGGGCTGGACCACTTCCTGATACCCACATGTGGTTGCACTGGTGTCACAGGAGCACTGAGGTGTTCTGTGCCTTAAGTAAAGGAAATGGCTGGCTGTCAATCAGCAGGGCAGCGCAGCTGCGGGTTGCTGTGGTAACCAGCCGGTCAGGTGACTGGAAGGGGGCAGGGCCAGGACCTTTATAACAGCTCAGGCCTGGGCCCAGGAACAGTTCCCCTTTGGCAGTCTCAGCTCTGTGGGAGAGCTGAGCAGCAGGGTCAATGATGGTGGTTTGGCTGGCTGCAATGATGTGAGGGGAGAGAGAGAGTCTGGACAGCGGTATGACTGAGAGTCAGCACTGTGTGGAGCTTGGATTATAAGCCGGTAGGCCTTTTGTTATGTGGTAGCCGGCTGGCTGACCGTTTGGTTTATTTATGGTTAGAACCGGAGGACCGGGTGAGGCTGTAGGGGTGTGAGGAGGCCTCATGGGGGCTCCCCAGTAGCTTGGAGGTTCCCGGTGCCCAGTGGGGCAGAGTGAGTGGCCCCAGAGTGGGGCAGCGGTTTGCGCCGAGAGGCGCGGCACAGGCCCCAGAGTGGGGCAGCGGGCACACGGAGTGCGGCAAAGGCCCTAGAGAGGGTGAGGAGCGTGGAGAGTGCGGCAAAGGCCCTAGAAGGGCAACAGGCGCGAGAGGCGCAGCTTAGGCCCCAGAGAGCTGTGGGCCCAGCCCAAGGGGGTGCCAGGTAGGGCGCTAGCTGTGGGCCCAGCCCAAGGGGGTGCCAGGTAGGACGCTAGCTGTGGGCCCAGCCCAAGGGGGGCGCCAGGTAGGGCGCTAGTTAGTTAAGGACCAAACAACTTCCAGGAAGAGCTGTGAGGCTTGGGGCATGCTAAAGGGGAGGTAGGAGGCACGCATTGCCCTTAAGGCAGGGGTGCGCTGAGGCACCCCATATGGAGTAGGGGTAGTAACACTCACACCGTTCACCAGGGGATAAAGGCAGCCTCCCATCTGAATTAATTGACATCAAAGACGTGGTGGGCGAGGACCAGAGGGTGCTGAATCACCTAGAGTGACGGTAGGGGGCACTAGGGAGAACACGGCCACTCCTAGGCCCTACTCCCTCACAATTGGGCCCTGCCTCTTTATCAATACCTTAGGCTGGATCTGCACTGTGGATGGACTGAGCATTTTCCATCCATCCCCAAGGGGTAAAAAAGTGGGCACTGGGCACTACTGCTCTAGATGATGGGCACCTGAGACCTTTAGCTTCCCATAGGAGTGCCCTAGTTATTGAGTTTTGTGGGGAAAAATATGTTTTCACTCCTGAGGCTAAGTTTGGGGTGTTAACAAATTTTTAATATGGGTGGATGAGTAAAAGACTGTAGACAGATGAGTCATTCCAAGTAATGTGAGAAGTTTGTTTACTTGACAGAGCAAGAATAATAGCTGAGGAAGAGCACAACCTGATGGGATGGATCTGGACTGCCATGAAGTGAATTTGGCCGGGCTCACAGTCTCCAAAGCAGGGGGTCCGCAACATAGTCCTGCCAGAAAACAGCTCACCAGGTGTCACATAGAAGTTCCCAGATTTTCTCACAGCTTATACCTGCTATTGATAGATGGCTGATAATCATAATCTTAACATTCCAGTAAATGATCCCTGATTGGTTTTAATTAAAATTATTTTTTTTCACTGAAACTTTACAAACTGGATTAATGCAGTTTGGACCAGAAAAATCTGGACCAGAAAAGTCTATTTGTTAAGATTTGTATCTTTTAGATAGCAAAATAGACCATAAGGGAGACTTTCTTTTTTCCTTATACTTGTTTTTGTAGTATTCCTAGCTTTTAAAGATGTTAACTAAGTATCTGCTGCCTCACTTTGAAATATAAAGGTAGCTCCCTACTTTCTTATGTCACAACAACTTGTTTAGCAGTGTGGTGACCTCCCTTGCTACAGGTCTGTTAGTAGCTCCAGGATCAGTTAATGGACTCATCCATTTAATGTCTGTGCTAATGTGGGTTTTGGCAATTTTGTTTGCAGGTGTCTTAAGCCTACTACACATGTACAAGGAATGTGTGCTTTGGCAGCTAGTGGCCATGCTCAATCAGTGACTATAGTTAGTGGTGCATAGTCATCCATATGGATTGGGGTATGCATTCAAGGACAGGATTATCTGGGAAAAAAATGTGCTGTAAGTGCCCTACACATGGCCAAAAGATGAACACACATAGAAATAAGAAATAGTAGAATGTCACCCTATTTATATTGTGATAAATTCTAGAGAAAGCTTGTTGTTGAGCTAGGAAGACTATGCATAATCCTGTGGTTTCCTACTCTTCCTTAATGCAAAATTGTCCTTGCCTTCAAATCACAGGGTGTTGGGATTCCCTTTGAAAGCTGGAACTTTTGAAAGCCCCTGAATTATTTAGATATGCAATGTAAAATAGCATTTGAGAACAACACTACAAACATGGGTGTACATCTCAGTACATCTCAGTACATGAGATGTACATCTCAGTACACAACAGACCCAGTTGAGTTTATTGGAGCTCATACAAGCAATCGCAGGGAGGGTTGTAAACAGAACTCCTCCCTTCTACAAGTTAACATACCTTTTGTATACCTAAGACTGTGAAAACAGACAGGATTTAAACAAAGCAACCTTGAAAGACAGGAAGAGGTAGATCATCCGGTTGTTACACATAACAGTTGCTTGCTCAGCAACACATTTTGTTTTGAGTACTGTTATCACCTTTTTGTTGATTTTAGGAAAAGAAGAAGCATTTGTTCCCAAAGAACTGTAAAAGACATTATAAAGCAGAAGGGTTTTTCTTATCTTAGAATATTCTTAAACGTACAGCATCAGCATCTTTTTGAGTTTTTTTTTTTTCTTCACTCTCTTTTCTTAGTCAAGTTAGAGGCCTGGATACATTTATTTCTACCTATATAATTAGGCATTCCCATCATTATCACTTTCTTATGAGGATCTCAACACAACATCGGATAATTCTTCTTCCTAAATTCCTCCCTTGCTCAGCCGTATAATTCCCAGGGTCAGCAAGAAAAAGAAATTGTATATGACTAGTATGTTTTTCATGGAACAGCAGTTACATCAGTTATGAGTTCCTGATTGTCACTGTTTATACACAAAGCCTCCATTCATGTACTTCTGTCATTCTTTCACTAGGGCAATATAAAGATGTGAAATGAGTGAAACACATTTACAAATGAACTATTTGTCAGTGAGCTAGAGATGGAGTAACGCATCTCGTTGGATGTGCTCACATCATTTCTGACATTCTTCTGAGCAAACTAAGTAGTTTTGGGGTTAGGATACAAGACTGTAACCAATAAGTAAAAAAGGCTAGGTTTTTACCACATCAGCCACTGTTTGATAACAGCCCATGCACACAGGGAGACTTCTATATGTAGAAAGTCTGAGGTTGAAGACAATGGGTGCATACTACATTTCTGACATCCTGCTTTAATAAAAAATAACACTAAATAGTTTGTGAGTTAGGATACAAGTCTATGACCACTAAGGAAAAGAGGTTAGGTTTTTACCACTTCAACACTGCTTAATAACAGCCCATGCATGTGCTGATTGTGCACAACTTAATGGGAAACTTCTATCTGGGTGCAGGTATAGGAAGCCTGAGGTTGAAGAAAATGAGTATACGCTGGCTTGAAGCATGGAGAAGTCATCCTGCAAAATCCATTCTCTATCCTTATCTGGGACAATTTTAGAATGAACACTGTGGTGTCAAGACAATCCATTCTTTAGAACAGGGTGTGAAATGTATTGAATTTTGCTGAAGTTCCTTTTTCTTCTAAAATTTCCCAAAATACCTGGTCCAGGAACTGTTCATTTTCCACAGCTTTGATTTCTGTTATTTCAATAATCCCTTACCCTGCTAATAGAGTTTAGGGATGTTTGCATTCTTTTCCAATTCATCAACACAAAGACAATTTTCCTTACAGCTTCCTTTACTTCCTTGTTTCTCAGGCTATAAATGAGAGGGTAGGTCAATGGAGTCAGCACAGTGTAGAAAAGTGACAATGTTTTGTTCAGGGCTCTAAGGGTGTTTGCAAAGGCAAAGAATTAATACATTTTAACATGCAAACATGCTTCATTTAGTTACATCTGAGACTAATTCACTGCGTGGAAAGAACATCACAAATAATCAAGGAATAATGTTGGGTATGGACAACTGTTACACGTGAATCACTTTAGATCCTCCTTTAAAACATTTTTAATCTGAATCTGAATCTTTTGTACCATACGGTCCCATACCAATTGAACCACTTTCTCGTGTGCTGGAGGTAATGCTACTGAGGTGCTCCACAGACAGGGGTCCAGAAAGTAGGTTTCCAAGCTTGCTTTAAGGTCTCTTGACCTTCCTCCAAAGGGTTCCAGGAACAGCTGAGTGACAACTCAGAGCATGCTAAATCTTTGACCCTACCAGGCCCCTGCTCAGTGGTTCCTCTTGTGGAATAGGATGAATAGGGGTTTAAACTTAGGAGTGGCAACTGGTTGGAGCTGATTTTGCTCAGGTCCTGGTGGGGTGATAGCTGGTGGTCGGAGAACTTCAACTTTAGTTGGGTTACTTACATGGAGATCTGTTTTGAGCTAGACCCATCACGTTAGAGCCATGTGCTTAATATAAGGATGCTGATGACACCCTGATAGACTTTCATCTGTTACCAACATGTGGGGAATTCCATGACCAGATCAGTGATTCAGGAGATGAATCATTACATTCAGAAGGTGGTGGCACTGCATTTCCTCCAGGAGATCATACCTGGAATTGTCTAGCTGAGCTTCTTGTTTTGAAGTGGAGCCATCAATGGCACCCACCCTAACATCCTGTGTCCAGAGTACTGTAGCTCAGAGTAGCTCAGCTTCAAGTGTTAATTATCAATACTGCTGCAAGCCATTACGGACTCCTGGAGATAATTTACCTAGGCCAGCCACATTGTGTTCAGGCAGGGTTCATTATAATATGGTCTTTGGGTACACAATGTTGATGCTTTCTTAATGTGGGGAGTGTTTGGACATGCTGGTGCCAAGACAGAACTGGAAGGAGTGAATATTTCTCAACCGGCAATGTCTGTTTCTTGGGTACCCAAGATATGTGCTCCTCCCCTGGCTCATGAGGCTGTACAGCAGACACCTGGAGTAATTCTCCTATAATATGAGCAGCTGGTCTGTGAGCAAAAATCGCATGTCATGCTACTTGGTATTGTTTTGGGCAGGGTGTGGTGTTCTCAGGTCACAGGTGCCCACAAGATGAGCACGAGGGAAACATTGGGGGTGGGTTCATGGCAGACAGGGCAGGTTTTGGTTTGCTTGGTTGTCAGCAGATCCTCATGAACTACATCCCTGGATGCTGAAAGGCTGGGCAGGAGGGATTTTAGAGTCCTTGGCAATCATATATCCAAAGTTGTGGGAGACAGACAAGGTTCCAGAGGTCTAGAAAAAGGCTGACATAGTGCCCTTCTTAGAAAAGGCAACAAGTCAGGCAATGACTGCAAGGGCTCCCTCCATACACATGCTGTAGCTAGTATGGATAGCACAAGAGTTATTTCATGATGCAGGGCAGACAGTTCAGGAACAGCCTGAACTTACTGCCCTGCGCATGTCATTTCTAGCATCCCTAATAGAGTGATCCTGAGGTCTGCAGATCCCTACCTGCTACCTCCTATGTTTCATGCAATGTCCTCCTCCACAGCCTTGTGTCTCAGAATGTCACTGCTATAGATGTGGCGTGATGCAAATGATGTGTGGGACTCAGGGTCTGAAGCAGAGTGGATTATGAGCAATATTTATTTCCTAGGTCCAAATAGACACCAAGGGCACATCCAGATGAGTGTGGCTGTGCAGTATATAGCACAGCAAACATGTCTGCAGTGCCACATACCACACAATCAAGCATTTTCCATGCTGTAAGGGCCTACTGCCTGTGTGTGCACTGCTCTAGGTTTTTGTTTCCCCCGCCCCCCCCCCCCCCCAGAAAAGCAAAGAAAACCAGAGCAGTGCACACTCGGGCAGCATGTGCTGCTGAAAAGTGGAGATGGGCCACCCAGAGTCATGCTGCAGCTGCTCTCCAGGCTGCACCCGGCAGGATTTCTGTGGCTAAAGGTGAGTTAAAATCTATTGCAAAGTTATTAGTCAGTGCTACAAAAAACAAGCAAATAAGAATGAGGAGATTCACCGTGCCTGCCAGTGACATCTTCCCAATTTATAACGGATAGTTACGCATTCCCACCATTATCGTTTTTCTTATGAGGCTCTCAATGCAAGGTCAGATAATTCAGCTTCCTACATTCCTTTGTTTGTTCAGCTGTATAATTTCCATGGTCAGGCAGGGAAGACAAGGCTCAGCCACAACAAATATTCCAATATAATAAAAGGATTAGTCTGTGTGTCTGTCTGTCTGTATTGCTTTTGCCCAACTGAGCATGTGCCAGTTGGATGCATGGGCTGAGGGAAGAGGCAGCTGAGTTAAAACGGGAGCCCCTCTGCTGGTGCCACCTCCTCCTGCAGCCTCCAGTGTGGCGGCTCCCTCCACTCCACCTCCATGTGTGGCAAATACATAAATTGGCATGAGCACTTTACAAGCAACAGGGCCAGCTAAGGAAAGGTGGGAGCCCCTCCATCAGCCCCACCTCCTTTTGCAGCCTCCAGTGTGGCGACTTTCTCTGCCCCATCTCCACAGAGGGAAAAAAAAAAAAAGGAAAAGATTGGGTAGAGCACTTTAAAAGTGGTGGGGCCAGTAGAGGAAAAGTGGGAGCCACTCTGCTGTAGCGGGGTTGGACCTGAAGCAGGGAGAGGGGGAGTGGGGCTGGACCCAAACCAGGGGGGAGGGGTTGGGCCGGGCTTGGATTCAAACTGCAGGGGAGGAGATGGGGTCAGACCTGAAGCAGTGGGGAGGGGGGACCAGGGTCGAACCTGAACTGGGGAGGAGGCATCAGATCCAAACCGGGGGGGAGGGGGTGGAGTGGAGATGGACCTGAGCCAGGGGTGGGAGGGGGAGGTGGGGGCAGACCCAAAGCAATGGGGGATGGGGTCGGACCTGAAGTGGTGGCAGGGGAGGGAGCGGAGTGGGGTCAGATCTGAATCTGGGAGATGGGAGAAGGGGGGAGTGGGGGCAGACCCAAAGCAATGGGTTGGGGGAGGTATGCAGGGCTGGATGTGGGCAATTCTTGATGAGCAATTTGCTAATATGTATATAAGACTGGTACGTTAATTATGGAACAGCAGTTACATCAGTTTCAAATTTCTGTTTGCCACTGTTTATACCCAAAGTCTCTGTTCTGGTAAATCTGTTATTCATTCACCAGAGACCAGCATATAGTGACACAGGTACATCTGTGAAGTAAGTGAAACATATTTACAATCAAACTATTTGGCAGCGAAATAGAGATGGAGTAATGTTCTTGTAAAACTCTGTTCAAGTTCATTCTGGACATTCTTTTGGACAAATTAAACTGTTTCAGACTCAGGGTACAAGCATGTGATCAATAAGTAAGAGAAATTAGGCTTTTGTCAAATCAGCTACTCCTGGATAACTGTCCATGCACAGGCTGATGGGGAACATCTATATAAGATGTTTGCTGTGCAGTAGATTAAATTAGCCACATAGTACATATTTTGGCATCTACACATGTGCCTCTTTAAGGTTGGAGAAGCTAATTTACTGCACAGCAGGACAGTACTCATAAATATAACTACATACACTTCCCTGTTGCAGAGTAAAAATCTCTACAGCAACTCATATGGAGATGCTGCTGCAGCTGGCTGGGACACAGGGTACATCTACGTGTGCACTTAGATGCTTTTTTAAATGTGCATTAAATTGAGTACCTATAATGGCAGGTACAAATGAATGTGCATTAGTCTGCATTAATGCACTGTAATGAATGTATGTGGTTATTAAGTGACAATTCACAGTAGTCTATTTTACTACACATTGGCACAGTGGCATTATTTTTAAGTGACGTTTTAATGCATAATAAAATTGGCTACTGTGCGTTAAACTGCACATGTAGACTCACCCAGGAGTTGTACAATGTGTGGGGTGCCTGCCAGCTAGCCCTGTACTGAAGCACCCTCAAGTATCAGGTTGCACAAAATGGATGTGTAATGGTGTGAAGTACAGACAGTTCATACAACAAAATTCATTAACTTTTCTTATCTGGAACAATTTCAACATTCACACTGAGGTGCCAGGGTCATCCCTTCATTATAAAAGGGTGTGAAATGTATTGAATCTCTCTAAACTTTCTCTTTCTTTTAGAATATCCCCAAATCCCCTGGGCCAGGACCCATTCATTTTCCAGAGCTCTGATTCCTGTTATTTCCATTTTGCCTCAACCTGTTAATAGAGTTTAAGAATGTTTGCATTCCTTTACAATTCATAAACACACAGACAACTTTCCTTACAGCCTCCCTTACTTCCTTGTTTCTCAGGCTGTAAATAAGAGGGTTGGCCAATGGAGTCAGCACAGTGTAGGAAAGAGAGAATATTTTGTTCAGGGCTCTAAGGGTGTTGATTTTTGGGAGCATATACACGATAGTTAGGGTCCCATAGAAAATGGTCAGCACAGTAATATGAGAGGAACAGGTGGAAAAGGCCTTTTCTCTCCCAGTACTAGAAGGGATTCTCACTATGGTGGTGATAATGCAGACATAGGACATGAGAGTCAAAAGGAAAGGGGGCAAAACAAATATACAGCTAAGACTGTAGTCTACAAGTTCAATCTCATAGGTGTCACTGCAGGAGAGTTTAATCACTTCAAAAAAGTCACAAAAGAAATGGTCAATTTGATTGGGTCCACAGAAGGTTAATTTTAACAAGAAGAGATATATAATGGAGACAACTATAAATCCAGTAATCCATGAGCCAGCTGCAAGTTTGTAACAAAATCTCTCACTCATAAGGGCTGCATAATGCAATGGTTTACATATGGCTAAGTACCGATCATAAGACATCACGGATAAGAGACAGCATTCTGTAACTATCAAGATACCAAAGAAAAATAATTGGATGAAGCAGCCAGAGAATGAAATGGTTTTGTCTTCAGTGAGGAAGCTGGACAGCATCTTCGGCAGGAGGGTGCAGGTATAGCAGGTCTCCAAGCAGGACAAGTTCCCCAGGAAGAAGTACATGGGGGTGTGCAGATGCTGAACAGCTATAATGAGTGCAATGATGAGGACATTCCCAGTCATGGTTGCAATGTAGATTATGAGAAAGAGTAGGAAGAAAAGTATTTGCAACTCTGGAAGAATTTCAAAGCCCAGGAGGATAAAATTGGTGATGGAAGTTTGATTTCTGAGTTCTGCATCTGCCATGGCAGCAGAGAGTTTTCATACAGCTCTGGAAAATAAAATGAAAAAAACAGAAAACTATGAATGCCATAGAATCAGTCCACCTCCAGAGAATTCAAGAGCCTAATCTTGCCTGAAAATGACCTATCCAGGTAGGATTTGCCAGGTTCCACCTAGGACCTGAATAGTCCAGTATATTCTTTTGTAGATTATCTTCAATTAGGCCATTGTCCCACCTATGTCATTATGAGAAAAGTAAGGCGAAATGTTCTTTGATAGACGTAGAAGAACTGTTCTACAGGCTGTTCAAATGTTTTATCATATAGCCTTTGTCCTCACCTCCTAGAACTATAGGGCAGAACTAGGTTCTTCTAGCCAGGGCAACTTCAGTGCATACATTAGAAAGGCTATTTTTAATTAACACAACTGACAACATTAATTCCATTCATTGTCATCCTTGTGTTTGAAATATTGTTGTGCTTGAGAACTCTTTGCGCTCTAAAAACAGGTTCTAAGGAAGGTATTCACAGGTTAATAGCATTTTCAGTGTATAGTTCAGAATCTCCAGATAACAATTCTGATTAATCCTTACATTATAAAGTGGAAATGTGTCCATTCCTATAAGAACAAATCATATGACCCAGAGGCCTTTTAGTGTCCTGGCATCTTTTTGACTTAAGAATTGGTGTACCATGAATTGAAGTTTCTTTGGGTGAATCTGATATGTTTTATTAGACCAACTCAAATATTTAGAAAAATTCCTCATTGCAAGCTTTTGGGTATAAATACCCAATGGATTTTGTTGTATGAACTGTCTGTGCTTTGTCAGGCTGAGGAACCATCTGCAGGTGGCTTGTGCTGATGTTAATGAGAGACTGGCTGGTGGGGAAAGACAGAAGAGACATGAATGTAGCTGGCAGAAAGGTTCTCTATTTATCAGCTACATTGATTCCCCTTCCCTCCCCTCAACAACCCCCCCAACACACACACAGACTGTCTCTCATTAACTGACTCCATTTACGTCTTCACTGACTAGCACACAACAACTGCAGATGCTTGCCCAATGAAAGATATTTATACCTTGAAGCTTGCAAAGAAGAATTTTTCCAACTATTTGAGTTGGTCTAATAAAAGATATCAGCTTTACCCAAAGAACCTTGTCTGCCTATGTCCTTAGACCGACACGGCTAAAACCTACACCCCTGCACCATGAAGAGGAATGAAAAAATTCTAAGTCAGAATTAATCCCCAGTCCCTATCCATAGGCAGATGGAGGGCATGATTGTCTTCTGTTCTGATTGTTAGGATACTGCATTACGGCACTAGAAACTGCTGCCAATCACAAGTGTTGGGAAACCTTTTGTCAGGCTCCAAAAACTATGACTTTGGGGTAACTGAAAGGGCATTTTCTGTGACAAAAGAAGTAACATCTTTTCTTCTCCACAAACACACATTATTTAAAAAAAATGTAAATATCTGAAATGCAAAACTTGTACATGTATGCCACTACTGACACTCACCCTGATACTTAGGAACAATTCTGAGAAGGGAGGGCAGAAGATTCATTACACTGGTTCTGCATACCAGGGTAAAAAACCAGCGCTGCAACTGGAAGTTTGAGCATCCTGAATGACAAAGCTATACAAGGTATGCAGCTTCAGTGGGGGGTTTACTGAAAATGGGGTCCACTGCTCAGGAGAGAGGAAATTGCCCAAAAAGAACAAAAACATATGATACACTGATGGCGTTGACCCGTACTAAGTTACCAAATCCCAAGAAAAGTAAGTAAAGGTTACTGGACTACCTTGAAACACAGCTATTTGGCTGGACTAAAGAAGTTGGCAATGCCAGCCAAGACAACCCTTTAGCATGCATGGATAATGAACTGGTCAGGGTAATTCCCAGGGCAATGGGAAAAGAATTGCTGTCATGGGTATACAACCCCCCACTGTAGAGCACCCAAGGTGAAGGAAAGAAAGAATGGTAGTTGAATTAGATTTGTGGCCATGGTGGAAACATTGTCATCTGAAAAGTCATTTTGATTCTTTTAAAACCAGGATAATCCTAGAAGTCTGAAGCTGAAATGGTTTTTCATGAGGCAAACCCTCTGGGCCCTGGGAAAGAAAACAAGCCAACTCTGCTGGGGAGCTACCTCTTACATCAAGAAGCAGCACATAACTTCTAATGATTGATTCTTTCTCCCCCTGGGTAGAAGCTTTCCCCGCAAAACACCTCTGAAAACAACTCAGTAACTAACATGTGTCCTCAGTAGATGGGGATAACTAAATGTTACAGCCTGAGACATAGGTGGTATTATCACTGGTGAAAGGGATCTGAGCACTAGGAATTTATTCAACAATTGGTGTAACATCAAGACACCTAATCTAGAAATATTATCAACAGCACCATAGTCTGTCACAGAAATGCATTACTGGGGTTAATGCTACAGGAACCAACTGGGATGAGAGTCTTCCTTCAGGTTTCCTGTGCATTTGTGCAAGGGAGAGACCCTTAACCAGTTTTGCCCTATAGAAGGCAATGCCTGCTTTCCCAGCATCCTTTTGGGAAGTTAAGTAATATGTAAAATGTCCAAATGTCTAAGATATATTTTAACATGAATTACATTTCGGTTTAATAAAAGCTAATGTAATGCTGCTGTAGCGCAAAGAGCTATTCAGCATATTCTTTTTATGGAACAGGTTTGATTATAAAATTTCCAGTCATGAATGCTCAATTAGGTGTATTTCTATGTCTATCCAAATGTTCACCTCTGTATCCAGTGAGCCACCCAAATCTGATATTATAATACTTGATGAAATGAAGAGAAAAATGGTTCTTTACCTTAAAACGGTAAAGAAAGGCTGGATTCTCTGATGTGCTTCTTTCCCTCTTCTTTCTGGAGACCAAAGAATTGCTTCTATAGTCAATCTGCTATGCTGATGCATTTCAGATGCATCATTTCTCCCAGCTGAGAGACCTACATATTCAGAGAAAGATGCTGCAGTTCTTCACCCATACTTTTGTCCTTTTGTATGTTAGAAGCATTACACCATGTCTGGCTCTCCCTGGAATCATTATTTATCCAGTCCTTGAGAAAGCGATAAGACTCCAGACATTTCTATGGATGACCATGTCAAATAATTATTGTACAGGCTAAGCCACAATAGAAATAGAAACAAGTGCACAACCTGGGGGAGGGAAACCCCCCCAGAGGTAAAGACAGATGAAAAACAACCTCTACTTGCATTAGGACCAGCATTGTGTCACTGATTATGAAGTAATTATTACCTCCACAACTTATGAGGTTTCCAGACCCAGTCAAACATCCCTTAAGGGCAAAAATCTCAAATGGGCTCTTTTTATAATTTTAGGCTTGCTTAGGAAGGACAGTGGGAGAACTAACAAAGGCAAAGGATTAATATATGTTAACACGCAAACATGCTTCATTTAGTTGAATCTGAGACTAATTCACTGTGTTGGAATGAACCTCACAAGGAATAATGTTGAGTATGGACAACTGTTACATGTGAATCACTTTAGATCCTCCTTTAAAATGAAATGCTTTTGTACCACTACAGCCCTGTCCTGACTGAACTGCTTTGCCTTGTTCCAGAGGGAATGCTTCTGAGGTGCTCCACAGATAGGGGTCAAAGAACTACATTTCCAAGCTTCCTTCAAGGCGTCTTGACTGCTATCCTCCAGAGGCTTTTAGGAACAGCTGAGTGGCAACATCAGAGCCTGTAGAATGTGTGACCCCACTAGGCCTCTGCATAGTGGTCCCTGTCCTAGAATGGCATGAATATGGATTTAAGCTTAGGTATGGCAACTGGTGGGAGCGGACATAGCTGGAGATATGGGGTGATGGGTGGTGGTAGAAGAACTTTACCTTCAGTAGGGTAACCTATATGGAGATCTGAAGTGAGCTAGACCCATCACTTGAGAATCATGCCCCCCGCCACCCAGCATAAGGATGCTGATGACACCCCAATAGATTTTCATCTGTCACCAAAGGGTGGGGTTGTCCATGACCAGGTGAACCATTCAGGTGGTGAATTATGCTGTTCCAAAGGTGCTGGCACTGCATTTCCCCCAGATGATTATACTTGGGATTCTTCAAATGTACTTTCTTACATACATTTAAGCCATCAATGGCACTCACCCTCCCATCCTGCACCCAGAGAACTGTAGCTCAGAGCACATCAGCTTCAAGCATTAATTTTCCATCCTGTTGCACACCATTATGGACCCCTGGAAACAATTCACTGAGGCAACCGTACAGTGTTTAGGAATGGTTCATAACACTATGGTCTTTGGGTACACCAGGCTGATCAGGGTGGGAAAGTATGGCCCATGGGTCAGATGCAGCCCACCAGGTAACTGCAGCACTCTACATGGGGCCATGCCTTGTTCATTTGTACCGAGGCAGCCTGTGCTGTGGTTCCACTGGTGCTTGGGCTGGCCTGCCAGGCCCTGACCAGTGTGTAATTTCTGCCAGGGCTGTTCCTGGTGTGGCTGCAGCTGGAGCACCGTGCTGGTTTGCACCCCTCTCCTCCAGCAGTAGCTCTTGCCACACTGCATGCCACTGTACCTTGCTAGGTGAGAAGTTTCAGCTGAGTGGCACCTACTGCAATGTGCGAGGCTGTGGAGTTAGCTCCGAAGTGCTGGCTGTGGAGATGGAGCCCTGCACTTCTGCTGGGAGTGGCGGGGCATGGTGTGGCAGGAGCAAGTGGAGGAGCTGCTGCTGGAGACAAGAAGTGCAGGTTTTGATCTGCTTGGGTGTATTCAAGTTAGCAAGTGCTGATGTATGCCATGCCCTGGATGCTAAAAGTCTGGGAAGAAGGGATTTCAGAGTCTTTGGCAATCACATCTCCAAAGTTGTGGAAGACAGAATGTGGTTGGGACAGTAGTGGGTGATGCTACACTGAGACACCTGCCTCACTGAGACCGACCAAAACTTCACTTCCCCAGGGCTGCCTACATCCTGGAGCATACTCACAAGCCGGGGGTAATCACTGCTACTACCCAGGCTCTCGTCTCTGTTAGACCTCTATGCAGCCTGGGGTGCATAGACCGTGCAGGTCTTGGGAGTGCTTAGCCCCACTGTGGTATTTTGAGGTGCTTCATTTTACTTGAAGCATTCAAAAGTAGCCTCCTGTACTGGAGGAAAGTAAAGAGCCAAGCCCACCTTGGCTTGGCTTGGCTAGCTGAGCAAAGGGAGTTATAAAGGCTGTCTGACCCCTCTCCCCATGGGCAACTGGTGCCTCCTAACATGTGGGGGGGGCACCAGCAGCTAATTGCCAACCAGGAGGTATGGGTGGTGGGGGAGTCCCGTAGGAGCCAAGCAACAAAATGCTGGTAGTGAAACCAGAAGAGCCGGTGGCAAACCCAGAAGTGCTGCTGGTGCTTCTCTCAAGGGGGCACGGCCAATCTCAGGGGATGCACGTGCACCTGCATGTACCCCCTATGCATTGCCAATGCCTCTCCTCTCAGGAATCCATGGCCAGCACACTGCACTCAGGTTGCCGTTTATTGTTCAGAGAGAAAAAGAGAGAATGGGGTAAGAGGAAAACAAAGGGATTTCAGAGAAAACACCTTGAGCAATACAAAATACATTGAGTCTCATTCAATATTGAATTAAATTACTCTTTTAACACGTGGTAAAATTCACTTAACCCTAATATGCAGGCTAAGTTTCCATATCTACTTACAATACATAGGCAGTCCTTGGACTTACAACAAAATTGATTCCTGAAAACCATGTCTTAAGTTGAAACTTTATAACTCAGAACTAATTTTCTCATAAGAAACAATGTTGTAAGTGGGGGACTGGTTCCTGAACCAAGGCCTAATACCCTATTTTCACTAAAAATACCCCAGAATTTTGTACTGAATCAATTATAGACAAGTAATATAGCTACATTAATGTATTATATTGTAAATAGCAATCTTATTGATTTGGAACGACTCCTTTGAGGTGAGTTTGCTGGACTTTTGAAAGTCTCTTGGTTGGACTTTTTGAAGGGTTCTTGGCTGGAGTCTTCTCAGGAGTCTTGTCTGCAGGTTTTTCTGGAGTCTCATCTGCTTTCTTGAAGAAAGTGTCCAAGGAAGTTTGGTCAGATGTTCTCCAGGGAGATGAGCAACACAGTGAATTTGTTTGCTGATGTGGCATCGCATCAGATCAAGAATTGTAAAGTTGAACCTGACATCATAAAGTTGAAACAGGGTGTCAATTTATAAATGTTGTAAGTGCAAAGCATTGTAACTCAAAATGTTATAGGTCAAGGACTGCCTGTACTTATCTGGAGCATCCCTCCAGAGGTTGAAGCTTGTCTGTGTCCACACAATGACTCCCTTGCTTCCCCAAAACTGCCCGCTCCAGGACAAAGGAAAAAGTGAGTTCCCTCCACCCCCTGGAATTTCTCCAGCTCAGTCAAATAGGTGATGTGGTTAAAACCAAACAGCACTCAGGTGAAAAAGGAGGGGTGTGCGGGATGTCCCAAGGCAGGGCAGAGAGTGAGGGGAATTTCTTCACACAGACAAGGTTTCAGAGGACTAGAAAAGCACAGGCATTATGCCCTCCTTAGAAAAGGGAACAAGCATGGCAATGGCTGCAAGGACTTCTTCCACACATAGGCTGTAGCTAGTATGGAGAGCACAAGAGTTATGTTATCATGATGCAGGGCAGACAGCTCATTAATGGCCTGAATGAATGTCTGGCATGTATGCATGTTATTTCCAGCATCTCTGAGAAAGTGCTTCTGAGGTCTGCAGATCCCTACCTGCTGCCCCCTGCACTGGCCCTATGTTCCATGCAATGTCATCCTCCACCGCCTTGTGTTTCTGCATGCTGCTGCCTGCCAGAGGCATGAGGTGGTGCAGATGAGTTGTGGGATTCAGGGCCTGAAGCAGAGTGGAAGAGAAGCAATATTCATTTCCTAGGTCCAAGTAGACTCCAGAAATTGAAAGAGGAGTCAGTTCTTCTTTGTGTCCTGGAGGAATAAAGGTTTCTCTTTATGGCTGAAGTGATGATAAGCCATTCATTTCCTAGGAATGAGGTCAGAAAAAAGCAGCTGCGACAGGGAAGCACCGAGATGACCAGATCCAGACAGATCTTTCTGGTTCCACTTACTTTGCTCTGACCATGGGTGCAACTGGATGAAGGCATGGTTGCTTTTGCACTGTTGCCCAGTGGTTTGTCAAAGGAGAAGAGGGGTGTGCTATTACAGGGAAGCTGTGAGTGGCACAATCTCACTTCTATTTGTCAATAGAACTTTTTAGCATTGGCCATGCCCAAGAGACACTGCATTTATAGCCTGAAGGTTTGGGCACTCTCATCAGCTTTGGAATGATAGAGGATAAGGATTTGGTTCCCATGGGTAAACACAGTTACAGTTCATTTACCAGGGCAGAAGCATACCTGGCTAAGTAAACAGCTGTACACACTGTAGTATTTTAATAGTGCCATGGCTTCCTGGCAGCCATAATTCAAAGCCCCATGGGGATGGACTGCAGCTAGTGTAGTCCACCTCCCACTAGTCATGGCAAAAATCGGGGCCAGGACACCCTCTAATCCCTACCATAGAATCATAAAAATGAGGGTTGGAAGGGACCTTAGGAGGTCACATCTAGTCCAACCCCCTGCTCAAACCAGGACCACCCCTAGCTAGATGATCCCAGCCAAGGCTTTGTCTAGCTGGGTCTTAAAAATCTCCTAGGATGGAGAGTCCACAACCTTTCTAGGTAACTTGTCCCAACACTTTACTACCCTCCTAGTGTGCAAGTTTTTCCTAATATCTAATCTCAACTTCCTTTGCTGCAACTTGAGTCCATTGCTCCTTGTTTCCTTATCTGGCACAACTGAGGACAGTCCAGCACCATCCTCTTTGAAATTGCCCTTTAGGTAGATGAAGGTTGCTCTTAAATCCCCTCTCAGTCTTCTCTTCGCTGGACTAAATAAGCGCAGTTCCCCCAGCCTCTCCTCACAAGTCATGTGCCCCAGCCCCCTAAGCATTTTTGTTGTCCTCCACTGGATTGTCTTCAATTTGCCACATCCATTCTGTAGCAGGGGACCCAAAACTGGGCAGAGTCTCCAGATGTGGCCTCATCAATGTTGCATACAGGGGAATAATCACTTTGTTTAACCTGCTTGCAGTGCTCCTATTCCTGTAGCCCAGGATGCTGTTAGCATTCTTGGCAACAAGGGCACACTGTTGGCTCATACTCAGGTTATTGTCTGTTGTAACCTCCAGGTCGTTTTTTGAAGAGCTGCTGCAGTCAATCCTCAGCCAGTCAATCCCCAGCATGTAGCAGTGACATTGAACAAAACTGGCCCCAGGACCGATCCCTGGGGCACTCCACTTGATGCCAGCTACCAACTAGACATAAAGCCCTTCATTATCACCCCCTGAGCCTGATGCTCCAGCCAGCTTTCTATCAACCTTACAGTCCATTCATCCAATCCACACTTCCTTAGCTTGTCTGAGAGATGGTTGTGGGAGACCACATCAAAAGCCTTGCTGAAGCTAAGGTATACCACATCCTCTCCCCATATCTACAGAGCCATAGAACACAATCAGGTGGGTCAGGATTGATTTGTCCTTGGTGAGTCCATGCTGCCTGATCCTCTTATATGGCTGCTTTAGAACAAAGCTAGCCTGACACAAGTGCTGAATCACCTCACACACTGGATCTGAACTGCGGGTGGACTGAGCACTGTCCATCTGTTCCAAGGACGAGAGGGGGAGATGCTGGGCACCAGTGCTGTAGATGACAGGCACCTGGGTTCCAGGACCTCCAGCTTTGCATAGGAGTACCCTAGCTATTGAGTTTGGGGGCAAAAGACATGTTTTCACTCCTGAATATACGTTTGATAGTCAATCCATGCAAATGATTAGAGGAGAAGAGAGCAGGCCTTATGAGGAGAAGCTGAGAGAAATGGGACTCTTCAGTCTGGAAAAGCATAGGCTCAGGGGTGACTTGGTGGCAGCCTATAAGTATATAAGGGGTATGTACCAGGAACTCGAGGAACGTCTGTTCACCAGGATACCACATGGGAAGACTACATCCAACGGTCACAAACTCTTGGAAGACCATTTTAAGCTGAACATAAGGAAAAAAATTCTTTACTGTCTTGAGTCCCTAAGGCCTGGAATAGCCTCCCCCGAGAGGTGGTGCAGGCACCTAGATTGGGTTCCTTTAAGAAACACTTTTGGATGTCTATCTGCTGGGATCATTTGACCCCTGCTGACTGCCTACCCTTTGGGCAGGGATCTGGACCCGATGATCGTCCGAGGTACCTTCCGGCCCTAATTCATAGTTTCATAGTAGTTAGGGGTCAGAAGGGACCTGTATAGATCATCTAGTCTAAATCCCCGCCACTGGTTATAGCGCACGTTGGGATCACACGACCCCAGACAGGTGTTCATCCAACCTCTTTTTGAATTTACCCAAGGTAGGAGTGAGGACCACTTCCCTAGGAAGTTGGTTCCAGATCCTAGCTACTCTAACAGTGAAATAGTGCCTCCTAATCTCTAACTTCTCTCCTAATTCTCTAATGTCGATGAAATCTATGGGTTTTGTCCATCTCCATTATCAGGAGTCTTAAGAGTACTATGCATCTCCAAGGAGTTTGTGTATGTGTTTTGGCAGCTAGTGGGAATGCTCTGTCTGTCTGTATAGTTCATGTTGCATTGTCATACACATACATAGGGCTATGCATGCGGGAACAGAATTCTCTGGAGAAAAAGTGCTAAAAATGCCCTGTACGTGGCCAAAAAATGGACACGCACAGAACTAATAAATATGAGCATGTCACTCCAATGATCTGTGATGAATTCCAGAGTAAGCTGGGGACCGAAGTATGAAGAATCCTCCAAATTCTGTGCTGTCCTACTCCTGCATTAACACAAAAGAGTCCTTGCTTTTTAACCATAGGCTGTTGGGATTCCCCATGAAAGCAGGCCCCTAAATTAGTTAGACTTGAAATGTCCAATAGGATTTGAGAGCAACAGTCACAGAGTTGGGTTAAAATGTAAGCATAAATTTATTAGTATAGGCTATAAGCAGCAAGCAAATATCACAGCGGAGATTCACCATTCCTGCCTAAGACATCTTCCCAATTTAAAATTGATAGGAATTTTCAATATTACCAGTTTCCCTAACATTATCGGAACATAATATTAGATAATTCAGGTTCTTAAATTCCCCTTTTTGTTCAGCAGTATCATTCCCATGTTCAGGCAGGGAAGCAAGTGTTCATTCACTCAAAAAAAAAAAATCTAATACTAGCATGAAACAGCAGTTACATCAGCTACAAATTCCTGCTAGTCATAGTTTATACCTAGAGCCTCCATTCTAGTAATTCTGGCATTCATTCATCAGGGCATAATGTAAATTGACACAGTTTCAGAGGTGGATTACATGAAGCATATTTACAAAGGAACTATTTGTCAGAGAGATAGAGATGGAGTAAGGATCTTGTAAGCTCTGTTCAAGTGTCTGCATATTTTTATGGAGAAACTAAACTGTCTGACGGTTAGGATACAAGTGTGCAAACAAGGTATAAAAGAGGTTAGGTTTTTAACACATCAGTCACTCCCTGGTAACTGCCTATGCACACACCCACAGTCTACAACCTAAAGGAAGAGTTGGATTTGGGCCTAAGGGTAAGGAGCCTTAGGTTGAGGAAAATGGTGTATACAGGCTTGAAGCGAAGCATGCTCATACAATAAAATGTATTCACTATTCTTGTTTAGAACAATTTTGAAATTATAACACTATGACGTCAGGTTAACTTATTTTAGAACAGGGTCTGGAATACATATATAAATCCCATTTTTTTAGGATTCTCCAAAAGAGCAGTGCCAAGAGCCATTCATTTTCCCCAGCTCTGATTCCTATTATTTCCATTTTGCTTCAACCCGCTAATAGAGTTTCAAAATGGTTGGATTCTTTTCCAGTTCATAAACACACAGACAACTTTCTTTACAGCCTCCTTTACTTCCTTGTTTCTCAGGCTGTAAATGAGAGGGTTGGCAAATGGAGTCAGCACAGTAAAGGAAAGAGAGAGTATTTTGTTCAGGGCTCTAAGGGACTTGGTTTGTGGACACATATACACAGTGGCTAGGCTACCGTAGAAAATGGTCACTACAATAATATGAGAGGAACAGGTGGAAAAGGCTTTTTGTCTCCCAGTAGTAGAAGGGATTCTCAGTATGGTGGAGATAATGAAGACATAGGACATGAGAGTCAAAAGGAATGGGGGAAAGAGGAACATACAGCCAATACTGAAAACAACAAATTCAATCTCATAGGTATCACTGCAGGAGAGTTTAATCAGTGCAGCATATTCACAAAAGAAATGGTCAACTTGATTGGGTCCACAGAATTTTAATCGTAAAAGGAAGAGATATACAATGCTGACAACTATAAATCCACTTATCCACGAAACAGCTGCAAGGTTGAAACAAAATCTGTCACTCATAAGGGCTGCATAATGCAGTGGTTTGCATATGGCTAAGTACCGATCATAAGACATCACGGATAAGAGACAGCATTCTGTAGGTAACAACATACAAATGAAAAATAATTGGGTGAAGCAGCCAGAGAATGAAATGGTTCTGTTTCCATTGAGGAAGCTGGCCAGCATCCTGGGAAGGAGGGTGCAGGTATAGCAGGTGTCTAAGCAGGACAAGTTCCCCAGGAAGAAGTACATGGGGGTGTGCAGATGCTGAACGGCTATAATGAGTGCAACGATGAGGACATTCCCAGTCATGGTTGCAATGTAGATTATGAGAAACAGCAGGAAGAAAAGTATTTGCAACTCTGGAAGAATTTCAAAGCCCAGGAGGATAAATTCGGTGATAGAAGTTTGATTTCCTACTTCTGCATCTGCCATGGCAGCAGAAAAATTCCATTCAGCTCTGCAAAATTATCTGAAGAATATAGACCCCTTTTGAATGCCACTGAATCAGGCCATTTCCTGAGTTTTAAGGGTACAAATCTTGCCTGAACATGATTGATCCAGGGAGGTCTTCCAATTTTTCACTCTGGAGGTGAATAGTGCTGTATATTCACCTTCACGTAAGTCATTGCTCCACCTATACCATTACGAGAAAAGAAATGGAAATAATCTTTGATAGACATACCAGAAATGTTTTATAGGATGTCCAAACACTGCCTCATATAGCCTTTATGCTCACCACCTAACATTATAGGGCAGAACATACATTCTTGTAATCCAGAAATCTTCAGTTTAAAATCTTGGTTATACAAGAGATTTTGGAAAAAAAGAAAAATGGGAAAATAATTTAGGCCTGTATGAAGCAGCTAGTACTCATTTCTGATTCAGCTGATTTGGGGGACAGTGATTCAATTTGAAGATTTGGCCGCCAGCGAATTGGACAAATCTCCAAACTGAACAGGCTCCATCCTCCATGTGCTCTCCCAGCCCTATCAATGGCTGCCCCGGCCTGGCCCCAGCATCCGGACTCTTAAAAATAAAAATAAAAGCCCTGCACTTACTGGCTTCTCCCAGGTGGGGTGTGATCCCAGGTGTACCCTAATCCCCTGAGCTGTCAGGGGGAGGGCTCTGGCACAAGCCCCCAGAAGCTCCGATGACCACTGCAGCAGCCGGTGAGTGCGAGGCTTTTTATTTTTTTTTATAGCACAGGGATGGTGGGGCTGAGCGGTGCAGCCATTGATGGGGCTGGGAGAACAGGTGGGGGATGGGGGATTGCAGGGCCCCTCATGCAGTGTGGTGAGTGCAGGGCTTTTTTTTTTTTTTTTTTTAAAGAGCCACAACACTGGGGCCGGGCGGGGCAGCCTTTAATGGACTGGGAGAGCAGGCAGGGGTTGGGGGTGTTCAGGTGGTCTGAGGTAGGAAGCAGGTGATGGGGCCTAGTGGGGGTCCCCTCATGGTCCTCTCCCCCCTCTTTCAGCCCCCCCACTTACTGGCACTGTCTAGCTCCTTGCGGTGGGGAGCATACTCTGCCCGAATCACCAAATCTCCAAATCTTTCTCTGAATCTTTTCTGAATTGATTTAGAGATTTGAATTGATTTAGACCTTTGTATTGGTCTCCAATTCGATTCAAATTTGGAGATTCGGCTGCTGAATCGCGCCGAATCTCCTCCAAATCAAATCAGCACCTGAAGCTTCTCTCAGCCCTAGAAACTATTGAATGCACTGTAATATAAATTAGGACATCTATGTTTTAATTATCGCATCTGATAACATTAATCCCATTCAGTCTTCCTTTTGTTTCAAATGTTGTGCTCTAGAAGATGGTTCTAAGAAATATAACCAAAGTTTAGAGCATTTTCAGTTTATACTTTACATACTCCAGCTACTAATGCTGATCAATTCTCACATTACAAGTGAAAATGGATGCATTCCTATCATGGCTAATTGTATGAACTTAGGGCTCTGGAATCTTTCTGACCAAAGAATAGGTACACTATGAAGAATAATTAATAGATTCTGAATCAGAATAAAACCCTGCTGCCTCTCCATAGGTAGATGAATGGCATTATTTTCTCCTGTTCTGATTGTTAAGATGCACTGTATTAGAAAATCCTGCCAATTGCAAGTGTTGGGAAAATATTTGTCAGGCTCCAAAAATCATGACTGTGATTTAACTGAAAGGGCATTTTCTCTGACCAAAGAAGTGACTTCTTATTCTCTCTACAAATACATGATCTTTAAAAAATGTAAGTGACTCAGATGCCAAATATGTACATGCGTGTCTCTATTGAAATTCAGCCCAGCTGCTTAGGAAGAATACTGAGAATGGAGCGTAGAACTTTCATTGCACTGTTTCTTCACACTAGTGTAAAAAGCAGAGATAGGAGTGGCACAGGGCACTGTCAGTAGTGTTGCTTCAGTGGCCGGGTGGACTGAGGATGGGGCCTTTTGTGTCATTGTCCCTCTCCTCCTTGGTTCACCCTTCAGGCAAGAGGTAAGTTCCCCAAAAGAACAAAAACATGTCATAAACTGTTGGCACTGACTTGTAGGCTGTTACAAAGTGCCAAGCTAAAGTAATGAAGCGTTACTAGGCCACCTTGAAACACCACAATTTAGCTGGGCCAAAACATTTGCAGTGAAACCATGGTAGCCCTTTAGCATGCACAAATAATTACAAGGTTGAGGTAATTCCCAGGGCAATGATCAAGGAATTCTTGCCATAATACACAGTCAGCTGCTGCAGACCACCCATAACTGAAGGGAAAAAAGGGCAGGTGGATGAGATTTGTGTCCAAAGTGGAAAGATAGTCTTAACAGTTATTTTTTATTTTTTTTGTTAGGATTCAAAATAACCCTAAAAATATGAAGCAGAAATGGTCTTTCATGAGACAGACCCTCTGTGCCCCTGGAAAGTTAAGTAAGCTGATTCCACTGGGGACTTTTCCTCTTACCTCAAGAGGCAACAAATATTTTCTTGTGGTTGTAGATTGTCCTCCTGGGTTGAAGCTTTTTCCACAAAATATCTCAGAAAACAACTCAGTAACTAATAAGTGTACTTGGCAATGGGAATTTCTGAAGGTTACAGACTCAGACATAGGTAGGTGGCAATTTCACTGGAGATGGGGTGAAGGTGGTCTGTAGACTAGGAATTAACTAGCAATTATTGTAACATAAAGACACCTCAGCTAGAATATTACCACCAGTAATATAGGTTATCACAGAAGCACATTACTGGAGTTAATGGACTAGGAACCACCTGGGATAGGAGTGTTCCTTCAAGTTTCTTGTGCATGTGTGCAAGGGAGAGCCACTTAACCAGTTTTGCTCCATATAAGAGACTGTGCCTAGCTACACAGCATCTTTTGGGAATCAGTAACAAGAGCTTTACCCTAGTTTCCCTGCCTTAACAATGCCTGCAACATTTGAAATCCTGATCCTTTCCTGTGAAGTGTCTGCTGCCCGATACTGCTTGGTGTCATCTGCACATTTATTTAATTCATATGGCTGAATTGACAGGGAAACAATTCTATCAAGTGCTCAAGTTGTGATTAAATGCATATTTTATGAAGGCCATTTTCAGTTAGAAATTGATCAAATAGAAACCTTTTGTCCAGTTCTTTTTAAACTTCAGTCTCTTAAAATCATTTGTACTATTATTGTCAGTCCTGGAAGCCTGCCTGTTATAAAACTTAATCAACTGAAGATGTGCTATGAAGACTTAATTCAGTATATGAATTCACACCATGGCCAACAGGAGTTTATTCTAAAGCTATAATGAGAACTTATTTTAGTTTGACTTACTTTTTTCTTAAATCAGATTTTAACCTAATAAGTAAAATTAATTCTTTTATTTCTTTATACACTTAAAATGCTACCATGTAATTATATTTCTTTTAGTGTCTTGGATTACATATTTTTCTTGACATTTGTGTATACTTAATAAATGTCATACATTAATAAGAATTATTTAACCTTGTAATTCATATTAACTTGAATAAAAAGCTGTGAGTCTAAGAAACTGGCTTTCAGGGAATAGAAACTGAAGGATTAATATTACCATGTAGCCTGGTTCTCTTGTTTTGTTTTGTATTTATTAGTCTATATTAATATTGAAATATTCAGGTTATTTCATTTATTCTTCTTCTCTGAGTTTTGGAATATGGATCAGATTAGGAAAAGAGAGAGAAATATATTGCTTTACCTTACAAAAGTGAAGAAAAGCTTGAATCCTTGATGTGGTCCCTTCCATCATAATTCTGGAGATCAAAGAATTGCTTCTGTTGCTCACTTTCTATGCTGATGCATTTCAGATGTATCATTTCTCCCACTTAAGGGACCTCCATCTTCTCAGAAAGATACTGTGGTACTTCAGGCATGCTTTTGACCACTTCTACATTACAGGTATTCTACAATGACATCCCTGGCATCATCATTTATCTTGTTTTTGAGAAGGTGATAATACTCCAGACAATTCTGCTGATGGTTTTGTCATATTATTGTGCAGGCAAAGGCATAATATTAATAGATCTGATGAAATAACCTCCAATGGGAGGGAGAGCTGGGGAGAGAGAGAGAAGATGAAATGCATAACGAATAGGAAGAGAGAAGAAAAACCCTCTATTCTCCTTAGGACTGGTGTAGTGTCACTGGATATGATGTAACTATCACCTCAGCAACTTACCAGAATTTTAGACTCAGTCTACCATTTTGAGTGCCAAAACCTCCCATGGGCTATATTTACAATTCCAGGCTTGGTCATAAAGCAGAGATGAAAAACTAAAACAGATACGTAACAAATACATTTTAACATGTGACCATGTTTAATTTAGTTAAATCTGATAAAAATTCACTGCCTTGGTAGAACACTCCAACTGGTCAAAGAATAATGTTGGATATGGACAACTCTACATGTGAGTCCCATTGGATCCTACATTTTTTTGAAGTCCTTTTGTACCTTCCCAACTGAAGTGCTTCTTATTTTGTGGGAGGGGAAGCTATTCAGGTGCTGCATGTATAGGGGACTAGACAGTAAGAATCCCAGCCTGCTTCTGGGTGTCTTGACCACTATCCTACAGAAGCTGCCAGGAAGTACTGTATGGCAACATCCAAGCCTTCTGAGTAGTTGACCCCATGTGTCTTCTGCAGAGTGGATCTAATCCTGGAATAGCAGGAACACAGACTTTACAGGAACTGGTGGAAGGGGATACTGCTAGAGGCCTGGGGGGATGGGCAATGGTAACAGATGTTCAGGTTGAGCACGGTTACCTCCCTGGAGATCTGTACTGAGCTATTTTCAGCACTTTAGGACCATGCTCCCAACGTAAGTGTGACACTGGCATCTTGATAGACTCTCATCTGTTAGGAAAGGGTGGATGAGCCTATGACCACATCACCCAAAGAGGAGGGGAGCTGTGCCATTCAGAGGATGCTGGATCTGTATTTCCTACAGGGGGATCATATCTGGGATGAGCTTCCTGATCTGAAGTAGAGCCATCACTTGGCACCCAGCCTCCCATCCTGCACATAATCAACTATTGGTTCTTACACATTTGCTTCAAATGCTTATTCTCCATCCTGCTGCAAACTATCATGAAGCCCTGGAGGCAAGTCACACAAGGAATCATAAGATGTTCAGGTGAAGTTCATTACATTAAAGCTTCACATACACGAGGGTAGTGCTGTTGTTAATATGGAGAGTGTTAGCATGTGCCAGTACCAACATAAAAGTGAAAGGAATGGATATTTTCCCACCTGCATTGTCTTCTTGAGTACACAACATAAATGATCCTCCCTTGACTTATGAATCTTTATGGAAGGCATCTGAAGCAATTTACTGATTATCTGAACAGCTGTTCTGTGATGCTGTTCTGTGAGAAGAAATGACATGTTAGGCATGTTAAGCCATAGTGGGGAGCACTGAAGGATGTTCCTGGATTATCATGGGCACTTACATAAGCCAAGAAACCAAAAGTTCCCAGGGCATGGCCTGCACCAGTACCACAACCCACAGAGTAAGGCTGTGGAATATTGTAGCCATTCTTGTGAGGGAGATTGTAGTGAACCCTGGTGCTGTACTGTGTGGTGAGATGAAGGCACCATGGTCATAAGCCCAACCATAAGTTGAGTACCAATCTCTTGCTTCTTTAAAAACCAAAATCAGTTTTTATTATGAATCAATCAAAGTTTTTGTTAAACACTATAGACAAATAAATGCTATTTGCAGTCCTTGTAGAGAAATCAAAGTGCTGTGAAGATGATGGGTAGGGTAAGAGTGAAATCAGGTAGGAAGAAAGGAGAGGTGTGATCCCAGAAAGTGTGCACACTCCCCTGCCATTACAGTCTAGGGGATCATGGAGGAAGGGGAGGAGTTTCTTGGGCTAGAGTGGTGGCCCAGAATTGCTGCTTGGTTGAATGGAGGGTTAAAGGATCAGAAGCCCCACTCCATGTTGCTTTCTTCTGAAGGGAAGTGCCCAAGAGCCTGTCAAGTCAAGGAGAGCTGATCCTGAACCAGCATCCCTGAGTCCCCTGTTAATAATATTGACATTAGATGTAGATGGGGCTGGGATGCATCAGAGTGTGAAAAATCTGTGGGACTGCTGGTTGGGTTGGTTGGAAAAGGGCCAGGAGGGAAGGAGAGAGGTGAGTGTGACTGACTCAGAAGATATGTGGTCTGCGCTGGGTGTGGGTGAGACAGCAGGGCAAATATTTTCGTATGAGTGGGAGGCTGTGGTAGCTAAGCAGGAGCAGGAAGAGCTGTTTGACTTCCTGTTGCTGTTAGGAAGTTTCCTGGGTCTCAGATGAGAAGACCTGCCTGGGCAAGGGACATTTGTGCCACAGCTATGTAGGCTTCTCCTTCTGTTGCAAAGGGCCATGTGGAAAAGCTGCAGGATGACCTGAATGCTGTCTGTATACTGCTTGTGGGGGGCCATGAGGGATTGTTCTGTCTTCTTTAGACTTTAGGAGTTATTCATTAATGTGTTGCTGGCTGGTGTCATCATGCCAAGAAGTTCAGATGTGGCCTGAAGAATACTCACTGTCTGGAAGACAGATCAGTGACTGGCCTGGGAGATTCCCTGTCCTCACCACTATGGCACACCTATCTTGGTGGTGCTCTATCTTAAAGCACCTATCTACTGCAACACCTTTTTTTTCTGAGCATATGACGAGGTCTTCAAACATTTGCTCCTTGGTATTCCTCCTCCTTCTGTTGAAAAGTTCTGAGTTTTTTTCGATCCATAAGAACAGCTGTGGCAGCAGGTGTTGATTCTAGAATGGCAATAAATACACATGGAACCACTGTTAATGGTTTATGAGAATTGCTAGCTTCAAATAAAAGTACTGTATTACCTCTTAGAAGCTGCTTCACATTCTGCAGGCTCTCGGGATGTTATTTATTCTAACCCCTGATGCTCTTGCTGTGGATCCTCTGTATGTTTGTCGAATCTTCTTGGAGGGTACTGTAAGTAATTTTCTGGAATAAAATGGCCACCAGTTGCTACCCATCCTGTTGTGGCCTCGGGACCTGCTTCCTGGGGAACCTTCATGAAGTTGCTGAAAAGCCTTTCTTTTCTGAACGGTGACTTTCCACCTTCCCCAACAAGTACTGCTTGGACACAGTTGTATCAGAATAAGGATTACCACTCTGATATGAAACCACAGGTTGCTCTCACTGGAGCTCCTCAAGGCTACTCCCACCCACACCTAAAAGATACCTGTATGCTGCCCTCCTTGAGTTACAGTCTAAGCACTTTCCTTGTAACATCTGAAGGTGCACACAGAAGCACTCAGTACTGGCCAGGGGCTACAGAAACTGTGATACATTGCTGCTTCCCCTTTTTAGAGGACCTTGGTTGTTAGAACTGGTCAGGAAGGGCTGGAGGTGGAGGTCCTTATCCACTCCTCTTTCCCTTAGATGACTTGCTATTTGTGCTTTGAATAGCATTCATGGAAAAGTAGTCACTACAAGGAAACTTCATATGAGGTCAGATGGCAAGCAGGGAATGGGTGAATTCCTTTACTGACTCTCAAGTGACCATTGCTGTTAGTGCTTTTTCTTCTCTTCATTCCCTTCATCTGTATTTTTATATATCTCTGTGCTGGCAATGCCAGGCCATGCTACATGGTATTGTGTCAGAGAGGGTTGACCTGGAAGAAAGGCTGAGAGCAATCCGCTTTATGTCAGGTATTTGAGATATTATGATATTATGCTGTGATATTATTCAGTCATGGGAGAAATGGTGGGGAATGGGGTAAGTGGGATGTTGTGAAGGGGGAGGTGGTCATGGTGGGTTTCCTTAGTTCAAAACAAAGTCATGCCATGTTCATCCATATGTTCACAAGTGTGGGCTGACCTTGAGGCAGAGCTGAGCACAGAAAATCTGGGAGACCCTGGCAATCATATTTCTTGACTTGGAAACACTGCCCCTCCACAGGTTCCACCCTCATGGTGCATGGCCTGTTCCTTGGGCCCCAAGAGGTCTGCCCTCTAGGTCATGAGGCACAGGTACAACTTAACTGGTAGCAAGGAGTTGTGACTCCTCTAGCATGCTGCCCCATCACCTACAACCAATCAGTGGGGCTTCAAGGGCATCAAACTTCCCCGAGAATGGAGCCAAACCAATTGAGTCAAGGACTGCATACAGAACATTTTTTCAGAACAAATCATTTTAACAAAGTATAGCTAAAGTATTATATACTAAAATTAAACATCTACTATAACGGATGTTTATTTTATTTAAAAACATGAGTACTGTATGCACAGACAATTGAATATTAGCTCAAAATAAAGTCTTGCTCTTATATGCTGTACACTGCAAGAAGTGTAGGTACAGTGGAGTAGACCTCTCAAACCTCTTGCAGGTTTCTCTCCTGGCTTGTACCCACCAGTGGTCTCACCTGCCATGACTTGATGTAATAAGCTGACTAGGGACCTCATCACAGGAATGGGCTCTCAGTTACTTAGCCTTTATCTGGATGGGGTTGCCTTCACCCTTGTCCACTTTTGCTCTAGCTGTGCCTATTAGCTCTGATCCTAATTCTCAGGACCACAGCCTTCAGGTCCTACCTGGCCCCTCTCAAACAAAAGTACATTGCCTCAGGTTTATTTCACCCTAGGCACCTTGTTTTAAGTCCCAACCAAAAGTAAAACCAAAAAGCCTTGGAACATAGTTGTTCCTTAGTGCACTGTTGCCAGTCTGTCTAGCTCAGGCATGTCTCCAGGTCACTCTTCTCTGGCTCTCCTTCAAGTAAGTTGCCATCTTTACAGGGAGCTCCTTCACGTTTGGACTCCTGCTGTTCCTCTGTCTCTGTGTCCAGAGTTGGGGCCTCACATAGTAGAAAAGGTATTAGTGCAAGAAAACCATCAACATCCCAATTTCTTTAGTAACAGGGAAGGGGCCCTGTTACAATCTTGAAAATTAACTTAAAGACAGACAAAGGAACTCAATGAGAAGAATGAAGTCTCTAATGTGCATTAATCAGAAAATCAAAGTCAGGTGTCATGTCTGTTGTTGCAATGCAGAGCACTGCTTCAAGGTGGTCATCACTCATCAAAGATCTAAGATTTCATTTGATTACTTTCATTACAGAAAATGTTCGCTTACATATGTATGTTGATCCAGATAACACTAGCATCTTCTGGGCATGAGCCTTATTCTTTGGAAACTTCTGTTCATTGCATCACACTGCAGATCAATTACCTCAAGTTGGAGGTCACATAGAGTGCTGTCAACATCAAATATGAAAGGTGAAGAGACCAAAGACAAGTCTTTTCCTATCATTCAAGAATCCTTAATTTGGAGAGAAAAGTCAGCATGCAAGTCCACTAGTAATGACATATATCTTTTTTAGGTTTTGATCAGAAACAGTAATCTGCTGCAATGTAGGAAAGTGGCCAATATTTTTGTTTCCCATCTGACAGGAGAAAAGGAATAACTGCATCATAAATGACTTGATGCTGGAATGCAATTCTTGCGCAAAAAGCCCCTTCCCTTTTTGTCATGAATTCAGGTAATTCATGTAGGGCATGATATGAATGGCAAAGGCAAAATCAGAGTGCCAATCCACATAATTCAGCTGTGGGAAATTCAAATCTTTTCCTTTCATGTTCACAGATAAAACCATCTCATTTTACAGTTCCCACACTCTTTTCAAAATATTACCCAAACTAAGCCATCTTATGTTGGTATGATACAGAACATCTTATCGATTCATAGACAGTAGAGTTGGGAGGGACCCAGTGGATGAAGCGCAGGCTCAGGTGTGATCTGATGGCCATCTACAAGTTTATCAGGGGTGACCACCAGGATCTGGGGGAACGTTTGTTCACCAGAGCGCCCCAAGGGATGATGAGGTCAAACGGTCATAAACTACTGCGAGACCGTTTCAGGCTGGACATAAGGAAGCATTTCTTTACTATCCGAACCTCCAAGGTCTGGAACAGCCTGCCATCAGAGGTGGCTCAAGCACCTACTCTGAACACCTTCAAGAGCAAATTGAATGCTTATCTTGCTGGGATCCTATGACCCCAGCTGACTTCCTGCCCTTTGGGCGGGGTGCTGGACTTGATGATCTTCCAAGGTCCCTTCCAGCCCTAATGTCTATGAAATCTATGTTGTCACAGGGGCATTGAGGTGCCCTGTTCCTAGGCAGGAATAAGGGCATCTGCCAATCACAAGGGTAGCTCAGGTGATGGTTGCTGGGGCAACCGTGCTGGTCAGGTGTCCAGAAGGGGGCAGGGCCGGGCCTTTATAAACAGCCCAGGCTGAAGCCTAGCTAGCAGTTCCCTGCTGACAACCAGAGATGCAAGAACTCTGCTGTAGAGCCAAGCAGAGCAGATGCGAGCGGTGCAGCTTGATCACCCAGGCGGCTGCATCATGGAAAGGGGGAGAGAACCCTGACTGGGAAGCTTAAAGGTGGGACATAGTGGCCATGAGGGCACGGCACTTGAGTTCTAGCCAGGAGGCTTATTTTCGGTTATAGCCAATTGGCTCACAGCTTTACGTTTCTTGTTTGTTATTGCTACATACCGGAGGACCGGGTGAGGCTGTAGGGGTGCGAGGAGGCCTCACGGGAGCTCCCCAGTAATCTGGGGGTTCCTGGTGCCCTGTGGGGTACAGTGAGTGGTGCTGGGTAGGCATAGCTGTTCGCGCTGGTGTGGCGCTGTGTTGAGGGGTGTTGACCCCAGCCCTGTGGGGCGATAAGCGGAGAAGCCCGAGTAGGGCAATAGACCCTGACGGTGGTCTAGGGGGCCAGGCATGGCTATGGCCACCTAAGCCCCAACTGTGAGAAGGACTTGAGAAGCCCTGAAAAGGGAATAACCTTATTGAAAAGCCCGGTGAGGGCTAGGAGTGCTTAAACATGAAGAGACTGGCCTGATAGGACCCAGTCTGTACGAGAGAAGCCCCAGGAGTGGGCATGTATACTGAGAGAAGCCCCAGGAGCGGGCACATATTATTGATAGAAACCCCAGCAGGGGTGCGGACTGGAAAGGGTCCCAGAGGGGCTCCACAGTGGTGGGGACCCCGAAGGGTCAAAGGGGCCAGGTGAGGCTCAGGCCACCTGAGCCCCACTGGGAAGAGTACTGTCAGTAAGCCCCAGAGGGCTAACGGATAAAGGGGCGCCGGTTGCGTGACAAGCCCAGGGGCGCCAGAGAAGGGGCGCCAGTTGCGTGACAAGCCCAGGGGCACCAGGCAGGGCGCAGAAAAGAAAAGGACCTGATAACGTCCAGAAGAGCTGTGAGGCTTGGGTTGTGCTAAAGGGGAGGTTGGAGGCACGCATAGCCCATAAGGCTGGGGTGCACCAGGTCACTCCATACAGAATGGGGAACAGTGTAAGCATAGCATGGTGTCCAGGGCGACAAGAGGCAGCCTCCCTTCTAGAACCATAAACCAACAAGATGTGGCGGGCGAGTAAGAGGGTGCTGGATTGCCTAATTGGCACGGCAGAGGGCGCTAGTGGAGTCACGGCCGCTCCTAGGCCCCACTCCGTGACATATGTCTATGAAATCTATGCCTCTGATACAGTGGTAAGCCTCAATCAGGTCCCCTCTTACACTTCTTTTCTTTAGGCTGAAGAGTCCAAGATCCCTCAGCCTCTCCAAATATGGCTTGCCATGCAAGTCTCTGATCATGCGGGTGGCCCTTCTCTGGACCCTCTCGAGCTTTATTTAGCATGTCCTTGTTGATGTGTGGTGCCCAGAACGGGATGCAGTACTCCATCTGTGGCCTGACCAAAATTGAGTAAAGTGGGAGAAATCACTTATTTGGATTTACTGGAGATGCATTGATTGATACATGCCAGAGTTTTATTGGCCCTAGCAGCTACTGCGTCACACTGCCGGCTCATATTCATGCTGGGGTCTATTGTTACCCCCAGATCCCTTCTATTTGTAGTGCAGATCAGGTTAGTGATGCCCAGCCTGTAGGTGTGCTGGGGGTTCTTCCTTCCCAGATGCAGCACTTTGCATTTCTCTACGTTGAACCTCGTCTGGTTCCATTCTGCCCAACATGTCAGCCTGTCTATGTCTGCTTGTATCTGCAGCCTATCTGAGGATGTGTCTGCATAACCCCATATCTTGGTGTTGTCTGTGAACTTGGCCCATGGGCTTTTCTCCCCCTTCTCCAGGTCATTGATGAAGTTATTGAACAGCACTGGGCCAAGTACAAATCCCTGGGGTACGCTGCTGCCCACATTTCACCAGGACGACACCGATCCATTCATTTGGATTCTCTGTGTCCTACCCCACAACCAGTTTCATACCCACTTGACGGTCTCACAGTTGAGCCTGATATCTTCCAGTTTTCTCATCAGTACCTCACAGGATACCAGGTCAAAGGCTTTTTGCAAGTCGAGATATGTGATGTCCAACCACTTTTTTCTCATCCAGGTGATGAGTCATCTGATCATAGAAAGAAATGAGGTTGGTCAGACAAGACCTGCCTGCGATGAAGCCATGCTTGCTGTCATTCAGTATCATGCCTTCTGCAAGTTTGTCACATATAGCCTCTTTGACTAATGTTTCCAGGATTTTCCTGGAATAGAAGTTAGGTTAATTGGCCTGTAGTTTCCCAGATCTTCATGCTTTCCCTTCTTGAAGATGGGCACAACATTGGCCCCCTTCCAGTCCTCCAGGGTTTCTCCAGAGGCCCATGATTTTTGAAAGACCTTTGCCAGAGGCTCTGTGTTTACTTTAGCCAAATCTTGCAGCACTCTTGGGTGGAGTTCATCCGGTCCTGCTGATTTATATATGTGTAATTTCTTTAATCGATCATACACCAGTTCTATGCCAACGGTGGGAACGGTGTCAATCCCACCCTGCTTGTTCTGTGCCCTACCTGGCATGTTGTTCCACTTGGTCTTGTGAAAGACCAAGGCAAAGTAGTCATTTAGGTGTTCCGTTTTTTCCTGAGTGGTAGTGACCAGGTATCCTGAGGCACTGAGCAGTGGCCCCACACTCCCATTAGTTTTCCTTTTACTCCCTATGTAGCTAAAGAAGGACTTCTTGTTGTCCTTGATTCTTGTAGCTAGTTTTAGTTCAGTTTCTGCCTTAGCTTGCCTAATTTGTTTTCTGCAAGTGCGGGCCATTGTCAAGTAGTCTTTCTTAGAGGCTGTCCCAAGGTTCCATTGCTTTTACATCTCTTTCTTTTCTGTAGAAGGGCTGCAACTTCCCTGCTTAGCCAAGAGGGGTTTTTTGGATCCTTCAGCTACTTTTTCATTGTAAGGGAATGGATTTTCTCTGAGCCTTAAGGTTTGTATCTTTAAGGAATGACCATTCTTCTCATGTGCCCTTTACCTGTGGTCTTTGGTCTCTCAGGGCATTCTCTACTAGTGATCTGAGCTTATTAAAATTTGCGTTTTTGAAGTCTAAGTCTTTGAGCTTGGTATCTATTTTGTCAGCCTTGCGATGGACTGTGAACATAATGACTTCATGGTCACTATCACCTAGGCTCCCCTCTATGTTTAAGTTGGTCACCAGGTTATCCCCTTTGGTCAGGACCAGATCAAGAAGTGCATTGCCTCTAGTTGGCCTGTGCACCTCCTGAGTAAAAAAAGCTCTTCGGTGCTGGTCAGGAAGGATCGTGATCAATCTGAGTTGTCCAAGCACTCCTCCCAGGAGATGTCTGGGTAGTTGAAGTCACCCATGACAACCATGTCCTGTGCACACACAGCCTCCGTTAGTTCATGGGAGAATGCTAGATCAAGTTCCTCCCCTTGGTTAGGCAGCCTATAGGATATACCTATAGTCAGGTTACTCTCACCATGCCTCCCCTGGAGCTTGACCCAGAGGGTTTCAAGCTGTTCTTCTTTGGGGCCAACATTGGCCTGTAGGGAGGTGTACTGCTCTTTTACATTGAGGACAACACCCCCACCTCTTCTTCCTACCTGATCCCTTCTGTGAGGGATCTAGCCCTTTATGGCTATGCTCCAGTGTTGAGAAGAGTTCCACCAGGTCTCCATGATCCCTTCTAGATCGTAGTGCCCAGTGGAAAGCAGGAGTACTAATTCCTCCTGCTTGTTCCCTATGCTTCTGGAATTGGGGTACAGGCATCTAAGTCCTTCTGATGAGGTCACTGGCCGCCTGTTGCATTGAAGGGAAGCTGTTTTCTCAGCTCCCATAAGAGTGGCTTGCTTGGTTTCATTGTCAATGGAGCTTTCCTGTATATTGGTCCCCGGGTAGGCTCCAGTTAGAGTTTCCCCATCCTACTGCGATCTTAGTTTAAATCCCTATGTAAGAGATTAGCCATCCTGGCTGAGAAAAGGGACTTACCTTTCCATGTGAGGTGGATGCCATCTCTCCCCAGGAGTCCTCTGTCCTTGAAGTGAGTTCCATGGTCATAGAAACCGAAGCCTTCTTGCTGGCACCACCATCAGAGACACTGATTCACCTCACTGATGCATCCTTGCCTTCTTGGATCATGGCCTGCAACAGGAAGCGTAGAGGAAAAAGCTACCTGAGCCCCTGATCCTTTAAGCCCATCTCCCAGAGCCTTGTAGTCACTCATGATGTGGTCTGCATTGCTCTTGCCTATGTCATTTGTTCCCACATGGATAAGGAGCATGGGGTAATAATCTGTGGGCTGGACAAGCCTCGGGATCCTCTCTGTGACATCACAGTTCTGTGCTGAGGGCAACAGAAGACCTCCTGTGCTGTGGGAACTTGGAAGCAGATGTCTCCCTTCATTTCTCTCAGCAGGGAGTCCCCTACTATGATTACCTGATATCTTCTCTTCTGGTTGCTCTGTTGTCTTGCAGCCTGCCTGGTGGTAGTTGTGGGTGCAACCTGCATTGCTGCATTCTCCATTGCTGCATTCTCTGTTGCTGCAGGCACTCCCAGCAATGCCAGGGTCCCAAATTGGTTCTCCAGCTGCACTGGAGGACTTGTTCCAGCAATGCGGGGTCTAATTCTGCATTGTCTAGAACTAGTGGTGACTGTCTTCCATCTTTCCATGTCAGGTCCCCCTTGTGTTGCCATCCCACCATTTGAGTGATCCTGCAAAGAGTGAAAGTACCCGTCAATCTCATCCTCAATCCCACACAGTCTGGTAACCTCTGCCTGGAGTTCCTTTACCTGCCCCTCCAGGGCCTCAATATGGGCACATGTGGGACAGGTGCGGGGACTCCTGGCCATCCTGCTGCCCCTGGGCCCCTGAGGACCCACTAGGCAATCCCTGCAGGCAGGGGTCCCGGGTGCTGCTGACCCACCCAAAGGTTCTGTCTGGTGGAGACCTCAGAGGAGCCCTGGGAGAGAGGCAGCATTGGGACAGGGTCCCTGGCTGCACTCTGAGTCACCACCCCCATTAACACTCCCTAATGTGCACTCACCTAAAGACTCTGGAGACTCTGTTCAAAGCCGCCGATTCCGACACATGAAGTCTCAAGCCCCTCCTGTTCTCCCCCCTGTGCAAACTTCTGTCTAAACTGGCACACCCCTAACGAGCATGCCTGTTTGCGGGGCCTGTTTGTGTGGCTTGGGAGTGCGGCTTCTGCCTGGCATGGCTAAATAGGGGTTGGAGGGAAGGAAAACCCCTTCCTGATTCCCTACAGCTAGCCTGGCTCCTCCTTCCTCTTCCCCCTTGCCCTGCCCGGCTTACCTTGATTCAGCTGTCGGCTCCTTGTTTGTTATTCTGCTCGGTGTGGTCGAGGGGAACCAAGGACCCATATTTACTGACATACACGTGTGCCTTCTTCAGTGTGCAAGTCCAACTGGCAGAGATTCAGCATTCAGTGTCTACCTTCCTCTTCTTTGATGAGCTCATATCCACATTTTAATTTTTCTGTGGAGTGGTGATATTAGGGATGAAAATATAATTAAAAAATATCTATTTACACTTTTCTAAGTTTTTCTGTTAACCATAACATCTCAGGGCATTGCCCTTGTCCTGGCCTCATCTCTTACCAGTTAGTTAGATGTCCTTCTTATAACAGCTGCCCAGGTGTTTGGGGGACCATGGCCAGGTAACCAGGTGTGGCCTACAATTTAGCACATAGCAAAAGGCCTAGAAGCCACAGGCAATGTGCCACCAGGGGTAGGTGGGCCAGTAACTGCAGCAGGAACACTGGGCCTCCTATGGGGACATAGCATAGCTGTTGCCTATGTACTTACCAGGGCCCATCCCACCCCAAGTTGTCCATGTCTCCAATAGCAAGCAGTTCCTGACTGCAAGGCTGGGACCTGCACAGTGCAGCAAGCAGCCAGCTCCTCTTGTCCTGTCCCAGCTGTGGCAAGCAGTTGCCAGCTGCAAGGCTGAACCTGCACCATGGGGCAAGAAGCCAGACTGGGCCAGCTTGGCAGCACCTGGTTCCTGGCTACAAGGTCAGGACTGCACAGCCAGGCCCATCCCCTCTCAAAAGCACAGGGTTCCCAGCTGGCGGGCTGGGACCCACACATTGCAGCAGAAGCCAGTCCACTCACCCTTCTTTTCACCTACACAGCAGGACCTGGCTCAGCCCATCCCACCCCCTGAAGCCTGTGAGAAGTTGGCCCAGACTCCCTTCCCCTCACTGGTGCCACACCAGCTGGGCCCATCCCATGCAGCAGGACCCAGCCCAGCTCATCCCTTACTGTGCAGCATAGCATAAGATGGCAGAGCCCCGCCTTCCCCTCACCTACGTGGCAGGACGTGGCCCAGCCTGTCCAGTCCCGTGTGGCATGGCAGAAGCCAGATGAGCCCCTCCTTCCCCTCACCTGTGCAGCAGCACCCAGCTCAGCCCATCCTGCCCCACACAGCATGGCAGAAGCTGGCCAAGCCCCCACTTCCCCTCACCAGTGCTACACACTGGGCCCATACTGTCCAGTGGCAAAAGCCAGTCCAGACTCCCTTCCACTCACTGGTGCTGGCCTAGCCAGGCCTGTCCAGTGAAGCATGACAGAAGCTGTCCTGGCTCCCCCTTCCCTTCACCAGCACTGCACACTGGACCCGTACCATGAGGCAGGACCCATCCCAGTCCATCCTGAACTGTGCAGCATAGCAGAAGCTGGCCCAGCCCCAGCTTCCCTTCACCTGCATGGCAGGACCTGGCTTAGCCTGTCCAATCCTGCTTAGTGTGGCAGAAGTTGGCCTAGGACCCCCTTCCTTTCACCAGTGCTGCACGATGTGGTCCATCCTGTCCCACCCCTCTCACATGGCAGACCTGGCCTGAGCTGGGGTGGAGCGAGGCCAGCTGGGTCAGGTTGGAGGCAGGGTTGGTTGCCTCACAACCAGAGCCCAAGCAAGCAGCTGGAGGTTCCTGCAGCCAGTGGTTCATGATGCTGGCTGCCTTGTAAGATTTCAGGCAGGCTGCTGCCATTATTTGCATTTTGTAGGAGCCCTGTGGTCTGCATGAATTTGTCTGATGGGTGGGATCTGGCCCATAGGCCATATTTTGCCTGTTCCTGGACTAAATGAATATAAGCCATTTGACATGTAGGAATGAGGTGAGCAAAAAGGAGCTGCCACAGGGAAGCTCCATGATTATATGTATGACCAGATCTGGCCAGATATTAGGTGTTCCACTTAATCTGCTCTGATCACGGGGGGCAACTGGATGAAGGCATAGTTGTGCTTGCACAGTTCTGTAGTTGGCTGCCCAGTGGTCTGCCAATAAAAAAGAGGGGTGTGCTATTAAAGGGAAGCTGTAAGTGGGACAATCTCACTTTTATTTGTTAATTGAACTTTGTAGCCTAGGCCTTTTCCAAGAGACCCTGAGTCTATAGCCTGATTATTTGGCTACTCTCATCACCTTTGGAATAATAGAGAATAAGGATTTGTTTCCTATGGGTAGATGCCATTACAGTACACCAATCAGGGCAGAAGCACACCCGGATAATTAAACAGCTGTAAACACTTTACTATTTTAGTAATGCCACCCCTCCCTCACTGCCATATCCCAAAGCCCCATGGGGCTGGATCAGAGCTGTTCCATGCTCCTTCTCTCCCTCACACCTCTTTCCTTCCTCACTCACCCAAATCAGGGCTGACTTCTGTGCATCTTCCCCCCCATCCACCACATGGCTGGAATAGGCTTGGGGCAGGCACTATCCAAAGCAACTCCAAAAAATCAGATCCATGCCATGCTGTCTTCCCAACCATGTGGGCAGATCATGGCAAAGCCAACTCCCATTTCCCTATGGGACCCAGTCAAGGCTGGGCTACTCCTTGGCATCCTCACAGGGATGCATCAGGTTCTGCTTCACCTCCACATGTTCTAGATCATCCCTAAAGTCTTGCTCTAGACTGCACATGGATTGAGCACTGTCCATCCATCCCCACTGGGGAAAGGTTGGGTACTGCTGTTTTAGATTATGGGCACCTGGGTTACAGGACCTCCAGCTTGCTATAGGAGTGCCCTAGCTATTGAGCATTCAAGGAAAAGGACATGTTTTCACTCCTGAGGCTAACTTTGCTAGTTACAGGTTTCGGCTGACTCCATTTTCAGGAGTCTTAAGACTGTTACGCATATACAAGAAGCATGTGTATGTTATTTGGCAGCTAGTAGGTATGCTCAGTCTGTGCGTATACTTCATGGGGCATTGCCATCCACATACACAGGGCTACATATGCAAGAACAGGACTCCATTGGCAAAAAGTGGTAAAAATGTCCTGTGTGTAGCTAAAAAATGGACACACAGAGAACAAGCAAACACCAGAATGTCACTCCAATGAACTTGTGATGCATTCCAGAGCAAGCTGGTGATGAGATATCAAGAATACCCATAATCTTGTGGTCTCCTACTCCTGCCTTAACACAAAAGAGCCCTTGCTTTCTAATCATGGGGTGCTGGGATACTCTTAGAAAGCTGGAATTTTTGAAGGCCCATAAATTAATTAGTCATGAAATGTTCAATAGGATTTGAGATCAACACTCCTCAAATTTAGTTAAAATCTAACTACAAATTTATTAGTACAGGCTACAAAAAGCAAGGGAAAAACACAAATTAGATTCACAATGCCAATGACCTCTTTCCAATATATAATGGACATTTAGGTATTTCCACCATTACCACTTTTCTTATGTGGATCTCAACACAACATCAGATAATTCAGCTTCCTAGATTCCCTGATTTCATCAGCATTATCTTTCTCATGATTACCAGAGAAAACAAGACAGTTCTGAACTTTATTCTAGACAAACTAGACAACCCCATTTGAGGGTTAGGATACAAGTGTGTGAAAAGTGACTCAAAGAGGTTAGGTTTTTACCACATCAATCACTTCATGATAACTGGCCATGCACATACTTCATACAACCTAAAACAGAGATTTGTATTTGGGCCTAACTATAGGAAAACTCAAGTTGAAGAAAATGGATACATACTGGCTTGAAGTACAGAGAGTTCATATGACAAAATCCATTTACTATTCTTACTGAGAACATTTTTAAAATTCATACTGTGGTGTCCGGACAATCCATTAATTAGAACTGGATATGAAACGTATGTAATCTCTCCGAAGTTTCTCTTTCTTCTAGAATTCACCAAAACACTTGGCAATTCAATAACTATAGCTCTGATTCCCGTTATTTCCATTTTGCTTGAAACTGCTAATAGAGTTTAAGGATGTTTGCATTCTTCTTACAGATTATAAACACACAGACAACTTTCCTTACAGCCTCTTTTACTTCCTTGTTCCTCAAGCTGTAAATCAGAGGGTTGGCCAATGGAGTCAGAACAGTGTAGGAAAGAGAGAAGAGTTTGTTCAGGGCTTTAAGGTTGTTGGTTCTAGGGAACATATACACAATTGCTAGGATCCCATAGAAAATTGTTACCACAATAATATGAGAGGAACAGGTGGAAAAGGCTTTTTGTCTCCCGGTAGTGGAAGGGATTCTCAGTATGGTGGTGATAATACAGACATAGGACATGAGAGTCAAAAGGAATGGGGGCAAAAGGAATATGCAACCTAGACTGAAAACTACAAGTTCAACCTCATAAGTGTCACTACAGGAGAGTTTAATGACTGGGACATAGTCACAAAAGAAATGATCAACTTGATTCGGTCCACAGAAGGTTAATCGTAACAAGAAGAGATATACAATGGAGACAACTATAAATCCAGTGGTCCATGAGCCAGCTGCTAGGGTGCAACTGAATCTGTTACTCATAAGGGCTGCATAGTGCAATGGCTTGCATATGGCTAAGTACCGATCATAAGACATCACAGATAACAAACAACATTCTGTAACTAACAACAGACCAAAGAAAAAAAATTGGATGAAGCAGCCAGAGAATGAAATGGTTCTGTCTCCAGTAAGGAAGCTGGCCAGCATCCTGGGCAGGAGGGTGCAGGTATAGCAGGTCTCCAAGCAGGACAAGTTCCCCAGGAAGAAGTACATGGGGATGTGCAAATGCTGAACAGCTATGATGAGCACAATGATGAGGATGTTCCCAGCCATGGTTGCAATGTAGAGTATGAGAAACAGGAAGAAGAGAAGTATTTGCAATTCTGGAAGAATTTCAAATCCCAGGAGGATAAATTCAGTGATGGACGTTTGATTTCCTACTTCTGCATCTGCCATGGCATCAGAGAAATTCCATTCATTTCTGAAAAATAATCTGAAAAAACCCCACAATAAAATAGATACCTTGAAATTCTGTGGAATCAGTCCCTGTGCTGAGTTCTCAAGAGACTCATCTTGCCTGAGATTGAACCATCCAGGTTGGTGTTCCAAAGTTCAACTCTGGAGGTGAATAGTCCAGCATGTTCACTTCTAGAATGGCATCATAGAAGTCATTGTCCCACCTATGTCATTATGAGAAAAGTAAGGACAAATTTCTCTCTGATAGACATACAATTATTCTTTTACAGGATATTCAAACACTGCATCATGCACCTCTACTAACATAACATGGTTGCAAAAATATTATTTTTTCTGAGAATCTTCAGTTTTTAAAGTCTGTTTTATAATTGGTGATACAGAGAATAAAATGGGCAAATTTTACATGTCCTATGTTGGACTACACTCTCACTTGAAGTTATGAAGTATATGTTTGAATATTACACGGCTAATAATATTAATCCCATTCATAGTATTCCTGTTGTTTTTAGAATTGTTCTGCTGTAGAAGCTGGCTGCAATAAAGTTACTCAAAGGGTTATTGTGGCCAAGGCTTAAATTTCATTAACCCAAGATAAAAATTCAAATCAATATTATAAAGTAAAATGAATCCATGTTTATCATTTCTAATGATATACATATGGTTTGGCATTTTGGAGCACTGGAATCTTTCTGACTCCAACTCCAGAATCGGTGCATCATGAACAGCGATGAATAGATTCTGAGTCAGAACAAATCCCCACTCTCACTCCATAAGCATGTGGAAGGCAAAATTTTGCACTGGTATGATTGTTAAGATGTTCTCTTATTGCATTACAAAGTACTTCCAATCCCAAAGGTTTGGAAAGTATTTGACAGGTTTCACAAATCATGACATTATTTTAATTGGAAAAGCATACCATTTACAAAAAAAAATAACTTATTTTCCCCTCCCTACAAACAGAGCTTCTTCTAGGAAAAAAATTCAAGTAACCAAAATGCAAAATAAGTATATGTGTGTCACTACTGAAACTCACATCAGGTACTTTGGAACAATGCTGAGAATGGAGTGTAAAAAAAATCAGTATATTGGGTATACACTATAGTGTAAAAGACTAACAGTGCACACAGGGCAGCATCAGTGGCTGGCATTCAAATGGTAGAGGGGAGCACAAGTGCACCCATCTATGCACTTCTGCCATGGCTCATGAAGCTCTATGGCAGACATCTCTTTGACTACCTTTCAATTCACCTGTCAGGAGAGCAATAATTGCCCCAAAAGTACATGACTGTATTGTTGAGTTCTAAGCTGTTACCAAATATCAAAGTAAAGTAATGGAAGGTTACTGAGCTACTTTGAAAAACAGTTATTTGGTTGGGCCTAAAAGTTTGCAATGGCAGCCATGGCAGACCTTCAGTATGCATGGATAATGATATGGTTGGGGAAATTTTGAGGGCATTGGGAAAAGAATTCCCGTTATGGGTACACAGTGCACCACAGTAGACCATGCAAAGCTGAAGGAAGCAGAAGGATAGTTAGGTTTATAGCCAAAGTGGAAAGATTACAGTTTTCTTGATTCTCTTATATTGGGATTCAACATAACCCTACAGATTTAAAGCAGAAGTGGTCTTTCATGAGGCAGGCCCCCTGTAAGCCCCAGGGAAAGAAACCAGGCAGACTCTGGTGGTGAGTTACCTCATATGTCAAGAGTCTGCACATATTTTTTGAGGGTTGTACAGTCTTTCCCCTCCTGGGCTGAATCCTTTCCCACAAAACAGCTCTGAAAACAGCTCAATAACTAACTTGTCCTCAGCAGATTATGGAACATAAGAGACTTAGAGGTGGCATTGTCTTTGGAGATGAGTTGAATGTTGTCTGAGTTTCTAGGAACTGATCAAAAATTCCACAGTGCTTATTACCCTCAGCCCTTGGGCCAGGTGGAAAGGGTGAACAGGGAAATTAAAAGCAAATTGAGAAGGATGTGTCACAGGCTCCTTATAGGATAAATTGCTTCATACTCTTAGCATTCTATGGTTTCTTGAAGTGCTCCCTGAAGCCAGCCCAGGTGGCGAGTCTAGAGGAGCTGAGACTCTGACTCCCTGGACTCTGAGACCTGGTCTTTTCATCCCCGTTATTTCCCAATGTAATTAGGGAAATAAGATATACAGCATTATTGTAACATAAACACACCTAACTTTGAGCAAGTTTCTTGTAGTGGTATTCAAAAGAGAGTCTAAGAATAAAAATGTATTAATGCTACATTATTCAATTGTGGAATATACATCATCACCTAATGTGTAAAATTCATTCCATTAAACACATGAATGTTTTCATGGTATAATGTATCTTCTGCTGTATATAATTACATATTTATCTGTACATAGCTGTTGGCAAATAAATGTCATACATTTATGGGAATTATTTAAATTATATTTCACCTAAGCCTGACTAAAATATTCTGAAAATTAGAAACAAGATATCAGAAATAAGAAATGTAAGGGCTTCCAATTTAAATACTCTCTGTAGACACACATTTGCAAATCAAAACAAAATGCCTTTGTCTTTATTAAAGTACTAGCCTGCATTAATATGCCAGTTTTCAGGTTTTGAATTCTGTTTTATTCAATTTATTCAAATTCTCTGAAAAATGGAATATGGATCGGTACTGGAAAAAAATTGTGTGTTCAAATAAGTTATTATATATTCAAAGGTCCAAATGATGATGTTCTAAAATGTGAATACTTATTGTGTTTTGGCATACTGAAGCACAATCTTTAATGGTTGTGCTGCACAGATAGCTAGTCAGTATACTATGGTATGGAATATGTTTGATTATTGCATTCATATCCATGAGTGGACAAATTAACTCTATCTCTTTATCTATCTATGTTTCTGTCCACCCATCAACTTACCTGCCATCAACTCACCCCAAACCTGAGATAAAATTATTTAAAGAAATGAAAAGAAAAATGTTCCTTTACCTTACAAGGCTGAAGAAAAGCCTGAATCTCTGATGTGGCCCCTTCCATCATCATCCTAGAGAACAAAGTAATGGTTTTGTAGTCATTCTTCTATCCTAATGCATTTCAGATGCATCATTTCTTCCAGCTGAGAGAGCCACATATTCTCAGAAAGATGCTGTGGTTCTTCACTCATCCTTCTGTCCATCTGTACAATACAGCCATTAAACAATGTCAGGCTCTCCCAGGCATCATTATTTATCCTGTCTTGAGATGCTGATAATACTCCTGACATTTCTGATGATGGGCATGTCAAATTATCATTGCAGAGGCAGAAAAATAATATTAATAGAAATGAATACAAAACCTTCAAAAAAAGACACCTTGAAATAGAAGGAAAAAATTAATAAAAAAGAAAAGGGAAAAAATCTTTCCCATCATTAGACACATAGTGTCATTGATTATGAAATAATTTATCTCCTCAAAAACATAACTGAGTATCTGGCAAAATTCAACAGTTCTTCAGTGCTAAAATCTCCCATTGACTAGATGTGGAATATCAGGCTTCCTACAGGATCCCAGAGGAAGACCTAATACTGGAAAGAAATGAATGCAGTTAAACATGCAACCAGATTTCATTTAGCTAAACTTGAGAAAAAATAACTGCTTTGGAAATAAAATGACATATCATTGGAGAATAAAACTGGGTATAGACAACTACTCATGCCAATTCTTTTAGATTTTGCCTTAACTCAAGCTGCTTTTGTATAACAAGGCCCCTTCTGAAATGAATCACTTTATGTTGTGCTGGAAATGTTTCTACCAAGATGCTCCACAGATAAGGGATGAGAGAGCAGGTGTCCCAGCATTTTTCTAGGCCTCTTGACCACTATCCTCCAGAGGGTTCCAGGAAGAGCTGAGTGGCAATATCAGAGCCTTCTGAGTATTTGACCTCACTGGGCTTCTGCTTAGTGGATCTAGTCCTGGACCGGCAGGAACAGAGGTATAACATAAGGAAGATCAAATGGTGGGAATGGATAGTGCTGGAGGCCTGGGGTGATGGGCAGTGGTGACATAACTTCAGCTTGAGTAGGGCCCCATACATGGTGACCTGCGCTGAGCTAGGCGTAACACTTGAGACCCATGCCCCCAACACGATGGTGCCAAATACACCCCATTATACACTCATCTTTCTCCAAAGGGTGGGGAATCCATGACCAGATAAACCATTTGGGAGATAAGCTGTGCCAGTCAAAAGGTGGTGGTACTGTTCTCTCCAGGGATCATACCTGGAACTGCCCAGATGATTTTTTCTGATCTGAATTGGAGATAACACTGGCACCCACCCTCCCCTCCTGTCCCCAGAGAACTGTGTAGCTCAGAGTGCATCAGCTTCAAGCATTAATTCTCCATCCTGCTGCAGGCCATCATGAACCCCTGGAGACAGTTCACCTAAGAAACTATACAGTGCTCAGACAAAGTTCATTACACTAAGGCCTTTGAGTGTTAAATGATGGTGTTCTTGCTAATGCTAAAAATGTTTGTGCATGCTGGAACCAAAATACAACTGGAAAGACAATATTTCCCCACCTGCAATGCATTCATCTCGGGTACTCAACATATGCGCTCCTCCCCTGGCTCATAAAGGTATATGGGAGGCACCTGGAACAATTCACCTATAATCTGAACAATGACTCTGTGGGCAAAGATTGCATGTTGGGCCGCTCAAGGTATAGTGGGGAGCACTGAAGGATGTTCCTGGATGATGAAGATCACTCACCACATCTGTAAGACAAGGACAAACACCTTCTCAGGCGCCTGGGCTGCAAAGGCTCCCCCCAGCCAGTACCAAAACCAAGAGACCAAAGTTACTGTGATCTTTAGGGAATTCTTATGAAGGGGAACCTAGAGAAACCTTGTGTTGTAATGTATCGAGGGATGAAGGCATTATGTTGAGTACCATTTTTTTGATTCAGTATGAACCAAAAGAAGTTTTTATTAAACACTATATACAAGTAAAAGTTGTTTTTTGTCCTCTTAGAACAAGTAAATGCTATGCAGATGATGGGTTTGGTATGAGGGAAATATAACACAGGCAGTAGAAAAGGGCAAGCAGGGTGGGGAGTGTTTTCCCAGAAAATGTGCATCCTATCTGCCATTACAGGCTATGGGGCTCTCAAGGAAGCAGAGAGGTCTTTGGGGATAGGGCCATGGGCCAGTATGCTGCTTGGTTGAGTGGAGGGTCAAAGGAGCAAGAGCCCCACACTGTGCTACTTCCCCTGCAGGCAAATACCCAAAAGCCTGTCAAGTCAGGGAGAACTGGTCCTGATCCAACCTCCCTGAGTCCCCAGGGAATGATATTTTCCTGTGCTGCAGATGGGGCTCAGATGCATCATAGCATGATTCATCTCTGGGGCAGTTGGTTGAGTTGACCAGAGAAGGCCAGGAGGATGGACTAATAAGCTACGTAGCCTGTCCTGGGTTTCAGTGAGACAGCAGGGCAAAGATTTGGGGAATGGGAAAGGAGGCTGTGGCTTCCAAGGACGAGTAGGAAGAACTGATAGACTACCTGCTTTTGTAGGGAGGTGTCCTGACACTGGGGGCAGAAGCCCTGCCCAAAGGAAGGGATATGTGTGCTACTGCTGTGTTGGCTTCTCCTTCTGGTGCAGAGGGCCATGTGGAGAATATGGAGAATGGCTTGGATGCCCTCCATCTACCTCTAGGGTGTGACAATGAGGGACTGCTCTGTCTTCTTGAAAATATGGAAGTTCTCCATCAATGTCTGCATGGCTGGTGTCACCATACCAACAGCTTCAGAGGTGGCCTCAACAGTCCTCAGTGTCTGGAAGCCAGTTCAATAACTGGCCTGGGAGAGTCCCCCTCTCCACCACTGTGATTCACCTGTCTTACAGTGCTCTATCTTAAAACACTGCTCTGCTGCAATAGGTCTTCCTGTGAGTAGAGGACCACATATTCAAGCATTTCCTCCTTGTGATTCCTCATCCTTATGCACGGAAAGCTCTGAACTTTTCCGAGACCAGTAAAAGCAGCTCTTGCAGTAGGTATGGATCCTAGAATGACAATAATTAGAGAAAGAGCTGTTGTTAATGGTTTATGAGAACAGCTACCTTCAGATAAAAGTATTGTATTACCTCTTAGAAACTGCTTCACATTCTGCAGGATTTCAGGATGTTATTTATTCTAACTCCTGACGCTTTTGCTCTGGGACCTCTGTCTGTTTGTTGACTGTCCCTGGTGCACACTTCAGGCAATTTTCTGGAATAAAATGGCCATCTCTTTGCCTTCCATCACCTTTCTTTTCTGAACAGTAGCCTTCCATCTACTGCCACAAGGACTAGTTGGACATGGTTATATCAGAACTGGAGCTCCTCATGGGACCTCTTGCTCCACCCACCCCAGAAAAAAACACCTTCATGCTGCCTTTTTTGAGTTACAGTCTAAGCACTTTCTCTGGGACATCTGAAGGTCCACGAAGAAGCACTCAGTAACAGAATAGACTGACTGCTGGCTTCAGGTCTGTGCTACAGAGCTCTGCCATGTTCTGGTCCATTTCTGTTTCCTCTTCTTCAGAGGGGTTCAGTTGTTAGAGGAACTGGACAGGAGGGGCTGGAGTTGGGGGGGTCCTTCTCCAGTGCTCCTTCTCCACTGCACTTTCCCTTAGGCTGCTATTTGTGCTTTGAATAGCATTCATGGAAATGTAGATGCTGCAGGATACTTTGATGTGAGGTCAGATGGGAGGCAGGGAATGGGGAAGTCCTTTACTGACTTTCAAGTGAGCACTTCTGTTAGTGCTTTCCCATCCCTTCATCAGTATTATTATATTCCTATGTCTGCATTCTGGATTTACTGCCTCATGCTACCTAGAATTGTTTCAGGCAGGGGAGAGGTGTGGACCTGGCAGAGGGGAGTGACAGTGATGTTCCTTATGTAAGGGATGTGAGCTGGTGCTGTGATATCCTGAGAGAAGGTGAGGTATGATGGAGGTTGGGGATGACAGTTGGGTGTGGGTTGTAATGGGTTTGCTGAACTTTCATAGCTCAAGAAAGAGTCATGCCATGTCCTCTGCGTGAAGACAAGTATGGGGTGTTTTTGCGGAAGAGGTCCCCACAGCCTAAGCAAGACGAAAAGGCTACGGGCAGGTACCTGGCACAAGCTCAAGGCCAATTTTCATGTGCTTGACTGTATTTAAGTCAACAGGGCCTCCTTAAATCCATTCCTGG